>NW_024097143.1:600000-1185533 GCF_016545835.1 Crotalus tigris | reverse complement strand
TGGGAACACTAGCACTGACGATGTTACCTAATTTGGGTAACACTAGCACTGACGATGTTACCTAATTTGGGTAACACTAGCACTGACGATGTTACCTAATTTGGGCAAGAAAACAACCAAGTTCAGGGAGAAGCAAGGACCCTTCATTTCAACCCTGAGCTACAAATATTCTCCTTTACAATGCCTTTCAATGCCTTGGTAAGGCCACACGTGGAATACTGCATCCAGTTTTGGTCACCACGATGTAAAAAAGATGTTGAGACTCTAGAAAGAGTACAGAGAAGAGCAACAAAGATGATTAGGGGACTGAGGCTACAGCATATAAGGAATGGTTGCTGGAAATTGGATATGTCTAGTTTTAACGAGAGAGGATGAGTGGGGTTCTTCATGATAGCAGTGTTCCCCAATATCCAGGGGCTGCCACAAAGAAGAGGGAGTCAAGCTATTTTCCAAAGCACCTGAAGGCAGGACAAGAAGCAACGGATGGAAACCAAACAAGGAAAGAAGCAACCTAAAACTAAGGAGAAACTTCCTGACAGAACAATTAACCAGTGGAACAACCTGACAGAACAATTAACCAGTGGAACAACCTGCCTCCAGAAGCGGTGAATGCTCCAATACTGCAAGTTTTTAAAAAGAAACTGGACAGCCACTTGTCTGAAATGGTATAGGGTTTCCTGCCTGAACAGGGGGTTGGACTAGATGACCTCCAAGGTCCCTTCCAACTTTATCATTATTATTATTATTTATTGATACCTATGCGACACCCTAGAATCCAGCAAATTTTCTTGGCTATGAATGCTTGAGGGACACGGTCATTTTGGCTAATGAAAACGCTGTTGGAGGAGAACTCTTTGTTCTGCGGCATGTCAGCTTCTTGTTTAATTAAAAAAAAAAACTAAAACATTGCTTTGAAAAAAAATATCAGGTGGGGGAAGGGAGTTTGGAGAATGGCAAGAGAAGGCTTCTCGGTCTCTCTGAGTGATTCACTGGCCTCTGTGGGGAACCCAACAAACCACTCAGTATCCCAGGCCCCCGACCATAACCTTTCCTTGATCATTAATTATGAGCTATGTAATCTTAATGGGATACATTGTTCACAGCAGCAAATTCCAGAGATTCAAACCAATGGGAATAAAGACACTCAGATGTTTAGACTACAAGCAAACTAAAATAAAAATAAAAATGGAGAGGCAAATAAAAAAAGGTCTAGGCTTGCATTTCTGGGGGAGAGGAGGAGGAGGACGAGGAGGAGGAGGAGGAGGAAGAAAGCATTGGTAAGGTGCTCAGTAAGAAATCAAGAAGTTCCACTGACTTTATTTGATCCTCCAAAGAAATTCCTCAGGTGTTGCTTTGCTGCTGTCAATTTCTCGCCCAGTTGTCGCTCTTTCCTCAAAGATTTGGGGGACGGCAAGCTCCACCCACTTCCTGTTTTGTTCCCTTCCTCAGTTCCCCTTTGGCATGGTGCCCCTTGTTGATCCAAACGTCCTTCACTTCGAGAGCGCCAGAACCCTCCCGGATCTTGAAGAGGGAGCTGAAGACAGTTGATCACCTCGGTGTCATCTAAGCGAATGCTTGGGGTGGAAGGTTTCTCCTGCTTTTCACAGTCGTTCCTCAACTCCGGATCCTCACAGCTCTGGTCCTGCTTCCGAAGGGTGCTCCGTTGCCATGGCAGGAAGTCACAATCGACGAGGCAACCTTCAGAGCCGCACTTCTGGAGAGGGCTCAACATCTAGATGGAGGAGAACAAAATTTTAGTACCGTGCCTATTCCTTGGAGGTACTTGACCATCCACCAAGACAGAACAACAGAATGACAGAATTGGAAGAGACCTTAGAGCTCTTCTAGTCCAACCCCTGCTCCAGCAGCAGACTCTATGCCAGTGGTTCTCAACCTGTGGGTCGGGACCCCATTTGGGGTCGAACGACCATTTCATGGGGGTCGCCAAACCATGCTGTCCGCCATTTTGTTCCCTTTTCCCTAGCTGTCCTACTCCCTCTTATTGGTGGCCACACCCACTTGGGGGTCACCACAACATGGGGAACTGTATTATGGGGTCACGGCATTAGAAAGGTTGAGAACCACTGCTCTATGCCATTTTTGACAAATGATTGTCCAGTCCCTTCTTAAAGGCTCCAGTGTTTGAGCACCCACAATTTCTGGAGGCAAGTTGTTCCACTGTTCCATTGCTCTAATTGTCAGGAAATTTCTCCTTAGTTCTAGGTTGCTTTTCTCCTTGATTAGTTTCCATCCATTGCTTCTTGTTCTGCCTTCTGGTACTTTGGAGAATAGATTGACCCCCCCCCCCTTCTGCTTTGTGGTAGCCCCTGAGAAATTGGAACACTGCTGTCGTGTGTCCCCCCCCCCCAGTCCTAGTGGAGATATTCCTCTTGAGACTGTCACATTGGCTCATGATTCACCAAATAAGAATCCAGAACAGCCATTCCTCATATTAGTGCCTCGGTTATGGAACTCCCTGTTGGTTTATTTGTGGCTGGCACTGAGCCTCAAAAGCTTCCAGCACTTGCTAATGACATATCTGTTTACCCAGATCCTTGATATTGGCTTGTTTTTATCAGGCCGTGTCCCTGCTTGCACTTAATCATGACACAAACACTCCCTGTTTGTAATATCACTATTCTGCCTTTGGCTGTTCACCTTTTCTTTGATTCACTAAGGAGACAGCCTAAAGCAGTGGTTCTCAATCTGTGGGTCAGGACCCCATTTGGGGTCGAACGACCATTTCACAGGGGTCGTCAAACAACGCAGTCCGCCATTTTTTTCCCCTTTTCCTTAGCTGTGCTACTCCCTTTTATTCTATTGGCTTTTGAAAGCCAATAGAATAGACTCTCTTGAATAGAGTCTAATTCTATTGGCTTTCAAAAGCCAATAGGAATTGTCCAGCTGTCTCTGCCCTGCTGAGCCCACCAAAAGTCCCATTCTGCAAACGGTGCTGCACCAGTTGAGTAGTCCTCGACTTACGACCGGTTGAGTAGTCCTCACGACCGGTTGGGGGTCGCAGCATTAAAAAGGTTGAGAACCACTGGCCTAAAGATTTCCTTACCTGTAGGGGGTGCCAAAGTGGTAACAGGTAGTCCTTGACTTAAGACCAAAACTGAGCCCAAAATGAGTTTTGCTCCAGTTTATGACTTTTCTTGCCACAGTTGTTAAGTGAATCCCTGCAGTTGTTAAATTAGTAACATGGTTGTTAAATGAATCTGGCTTCCCCATTGACCTTGCTTGCCAGCAGGTCGCAAAAGCGGATCACACGATCCCGGGACACTGCAACCGTCCTAAATAGGAGTCAGTTGCCAATCATCTGAATTTTGATCATGTGACCATGGAGATGCTACAATGTTCCTAAGTACGAAAAATGGTCACAAGTCACTTTTTTCAGTGCTGTTGTAACTTCAAATGGTCACTAAATGAAATGTTATAAGTTGAGGACCACTTGCATTTCCCTCCTTATTCCAATACTATGCAGAGGCAGCTTCAAGGTGTAGCAAATGGGCCAGAGTTTGTCTATCGTTATTTTGGAAGGAACATTTTGGCTAATGACCAAGAATAAAAATAGCAGAGCCACAAGAAGGCCTGGCAATGGGGAGAGCATTTTTGTGCTGTCTAATTCTCCAACAAGGCTGAACAGAAAGCTCCATAATTAACAGTACTGTTGCCATTTCTGCAAAGTTTTTTTTAGTATCAAATGCTGTTTTTTTAAATTCAATGAATCCTTTAAATTCTCCCTGTTTTTGAATCTTAAATAAATGTATTGTTAAAAACTTGAAAAATTCGGCAAAATATTTTCCTGAATAAATATACCAATAGCACTTATATACCACTTCACAGTGCTTTACAGCACTCTCTAATTGATTTGCAGAGTCAGCATATTGCCCCTAACAATCTGGGTCCTCATTTTACTGACCTTGGATGATGGAAATTTGAGTCAACCTTGAGACGGTCAGGATCAAACTGCTAGCAGAATTAGCCAGCAATACTGCATTCTAACCACTGCGCCACTATGCCACCATGGCTATCAGAGTCATTTTGGTTAAACCAATGGAGGAAAACCACAACCCCACATCAGCTGTTCTATTCTGCAGGGTTTGATAACATATAATAGGCCCTTAGTCGTCTTCTGAACCTCCAGATTCTTGGAATGGAATGGAATAAAATAACAGAGTTGGAAGGGACCTTGGAGGTCTTCTAGTCCAACCCCCTGCTCAGGCAGGAAACCCTATACCATTTCAGACAAATGGTTGTCCAATCTCTTCTTTAAAACTTCCAGTGTTGGAGCATTCACAACTTCTGGAGGCAGGTTGTTCCACCGGTTAATTGTTCTCATTGTCAGGAAATTCCTCCTTAGTTCTAGGTTGATTAGTTTTCATCCGTTGCTTCTTGTCCTGGCTTCAGGCGCTTTGGAGAATAGCTTGACTCCCTCTTCTTTGTGGCAGCCCCTGAGATATTGGAAGACTGCTCTCATGTCCCCCCTCGTCCTTCTCTTCATTAAACTACTAGTCACACCCAGTTCCAGCAACTGTTCTTTATATGCTTTAGCCTCCAGTCCTCTAATCATCTTTGTTGCTCTTCTCTGTACTCTTTGTAGAGTCTCAAAGATCATTTGGTCAGCCCTACCCCAAACAGTCAGCAAGGTAACAGAGCATGTAGTCACTCTTGGCTGACTTTGACAAAGCTAAACAAAGTCAGATATATGGTTGGTACTTTGATGGAAGACTACCAGCCATTTCCAAGACTGGAGACTAGACAGGGAAAGCAGAAAAAACAATCCACCAAATGCCAAGGCACTTCCAGATCTTCACCAAAAATGCTATGCCTACTACAAGTCAGGCTCAACTTGAGATGTTACCTTTCCTCTTCTCCAAGACCCAGTATGATTTATTTTTAAAATATTGCCTTCCCCCTTCCCATTTCATAAGAAATATAGAAAGCTGATGGCAGAAAAAGACCTAGAGGTCCACTGAGTTTGCCCTTTGAAGTTTTGTTTGTTTTCTTTTTAACTTACTGATTTATTTATTATTTTTAATTATTGTTAATAAAGGAGAATATTTGTAGCTCAGGTTTGAAATGAAGGGTTTCTTGGTGTTCTGTGGGCTTGTTTGTTTTCTTGCAGACGTTTCATTACCTAACTAGGTAACGTCATCAGGGCTAATTTGGGTAATGAATCGTCTGCAAGAAAACAACCAAGCTCAGAGAGCACTATGGGCCTCTCGTTAATTATTTTTATTTTATTTTATAATGTTTGTGGGATGATGGGCATGTGTTTATTGCAAGCATGTTTAAATTCAGTTACTGATAACTGACCCACCACCTTCACTGGAAGTTGGTTCCAAGCTTCTGCTACTCTTTCTGTGGTACTTATGACCACAATTGAGCCCAAAATTTCTGTTATTAAGTGAGACATTTGTTAAGTGAGTTTTGCTCCATTTTATGATCTTTCTTGCCACAGTTGTTAAGTGAATCCCTGAAGTTGATTAGGAACCAGGCTGTTAAGTGAATCTGGTTTCACCATTTTGTTTCTCAGAAGGTCACAAAAAAGTGATCCCATGACCTTGGGACAGTCCTAAGTATGAAACAGTTGCCCAGCATCTGAATTTTGATCATGTGACCATGGGGATGTTACAAAGATTGTAACTGTGAAAAATGGTCATAAATCACTTTTTACAGTGCCGTTGTAACTTTGAATGGTCACTAAACGAACTGTTGTAAGTCGAGGACTGCCTGTAATACTTTCTAACATTACTTTTGAACATCCCTCATGTCAGTTTGGGGTTATGCTGTGTTTTTTATTTTTGCTTAATACTGAAAATGCTGCCTTCATCTAGAACAGTGGTTCTCAACCTTTTTAATGCCGCGACCCCCAACTGGTCGTAAATCGAGGACTACTCAACCGGTTGTAAGTCGAGGACTACTCAACTGGTGCAGCACCGTTTGCAGAATGGGACTTTTGGTGGGCTCAGCAGGGCAGAGACAGCCTGGATAATTCCTATTGGCTTTTGAAAGCGAATAGAATTAGACTCTATTCAAGAGAGTCTATTCTATTGGCTTTCAAAAGCCAATAGAATAAAAGGGAGTAGCGCAGCTAAGAAAAAGGGGGGAAAAATGGCGGACTGCGTTGTTTGACGATCCCCGTGAAATGGTCGTTCGACCCCAAATGGGGTCCCAACCCACAGGTTGAGAACCACTGATCTAGAACATTAGTCAAACTTTAATATATTTAAAGGTTTCAATCATGTTCCCCTCCCCTTTCCCTTCTGTCCTACAGGCTGCACCTATTCAGTTCCTCCAATCTCTCCTGATATGTTTTGTCCCTCAGATCTTCCACCATTTTTGTTCCCCATCTCTGGACTCGCTCCATCTTATCAATCCTTTTAAAGGATAGATGCAATATTATGCTTAATGATCTTTTCCTGGAGGGGAGAGTGAATCAGCTTCTGTTTTTTTCCATCAAGATTTTTGCTCCTGAATGACACATAAGTCCAAAAGGAATGTTGTGCTTCCTTAACGCTTCCAGTCTGCACAACTAAAGGCGATGATATAGGATACTGCAATTGTATACAGTCAGTTTGAAAGCAGTCTCACTGTGAATTTACTTACCAAGACATCCCCTTGGCTATTAATCACTGCTAATCAAACTGGCCTTTTTTTCCAGGCCTAGGAGCAATATACTGGGGCACATGGGTGAAGGTTACTGATGACCATCATGGGAACAGGATGATGAGCTGTGTGGCTCTTTGCTTTGGTTCAGCAGATTCTTTACACTGCATTTTGAAGGTAGCCCCTGATTTCAATGGGAATTCAAACTCTCAAGCTTCCTCCTTCCGTTATATATTCAAGATGGACAGTATTTAATATTTATTTGTTAAGTATATGTAGGGGTGTGGGTCTATACATAGGTTGTATATGGTATGTTTTAGGTGTGTGTCATGTATGTGTTTCACTTTGAGACCGGGCAACTAAATTTCATTTTTGATGTGTGCCGTTGTGCCCACAGTAAAAAAAAATGACAATAAAGGTTATCTTATCTTATCTTATCTTATCTTATCTTATCTTATCTTATCTTATCTTATCTTATCTTATCTTATCTTATCTTATCTTTTCCAATGCCCCACCTTCCCTTTCCCATGGTTTTATAGCTTTCCAGGGCCACTGAACATGCTCACTCTTCACTGGGCTATTTTGAGATTTCTCCTCTTCTTTGAATTGTATAATTGTAAGGTTTTGCTTCCTAGAAACCAGAGACTCTATGAAAATAGTCAGCTGCCCACTTCCCTATTATCAGTGAAAAGACTTGACCCACCTGGGGTCATGAAAGAAAGAAAGAAAGAAAGAAAGAAAGAAAGAAAGAAAGAAAGAAAGAAAGAAAGAAAGAAAGAAAGAAAGAAAGAAAGAAAGAAAGAAAGAAAGAGGACATACTTAAGTAGTCAGGTTGGCATGGAAAACCCGATTACATAATACCTTGTTATTGGTCTCCCAAATCCTATTATGTGCCTACTATGTACCTATAGCAAATCTGGATATTCTTTTCCAAGGAATTTTTAAAAATCAGAAAGTTTCTGCCTCAATTTACCTTACCTTACCTTACCTTATCTCTTATCTAGTTTCTATAGAGATTGGCCATAAAAGTATTCCTAATAATATGCCAAGAACACAACTCGATAGAAAAAAAGAAATGGGTCTTGCTTAAGGGAGCTTAGAGTTAAAAATTCAAAAATGGAAATAAGAAGAAACAGAGGGACAAGGATCCACGAGGAAAGAATGTAAACACACACATTTAAATATAATCCTATGAATCTAGGACTGTTTCCTCTGAGAAAGTCTTTGACTTTCAACGGTTCACTTCATTTAGTGACCGTTCAACATTACAACAGCACGGGAAAAAGTGACTAATGACCGTTTTTCATACTTAACGCCCACTGCGGTATTCACATGGTCATACGGTCAAAATTCAAATGACTGGCAACTGATTCATATTTATGACGGTTGCAAGTGTCCTGGGCTCATGTCATCCATCCCTTTTTGGGACCTTTTGACAAGCAAAGTCAATGGGGAAGCCGGATTCGCTTAGCAACCATGTTACTAACTTCACCACTGCAGTGATTCACTTAACAAATGGGGCAAGAAAGGTCGTAAAATGGGGCAAAACTCACTTAACAACTGTCTCGTTTAGCAACAGAAATTTGGGGCTCCATTGTGGTCGTTATGTCGAGGACTACCTGTACAGGAAAAGAGTAGGAAAATGCACTGTACATCCTCACTTCTGTACTGCCTTCTTTGGTGTGGTCACCCGTGGCGATGAAACTAAACAGTGTCATCCACACACAAGAGAGGCATTAGCAGAGTTGGGGAGGATAGGTTCAGCTTGTGGGCTCTTGAGAAAATAACACAAACACACACCCTCTCCAAGGAAGGGGAAACAGACAGAGTTCCTGGGAAAGGGCACTGCTGGCTTCAGGCCTGAACAGGGACACTCCACACTGCACGATGTTACTCTCTGGTTCTGCGTGTTGGGTTCCTGAACCCAAATACGTGCTGAATGGGAGTCTGTAGAAGCTCAGAGGCTCTCTTATTCTCATCGGTCAGCTGCTGCTTTGGGGCAAAGCCTGCAGACGGAAAGCTAGGAAACTAGACTTGTTTGAGCTACGACACACACACACCCTCACCCTGCCTCTAAGTGTCTCTCTTCTGGAGAAGAGTCACACAATTTTTCTGGCCTGAAAGCAGTCCATCCATTTGCTCTTACGGTGGGAATTGATCCAAAGCAGCAACTCCTTCCAGAAGCTAATTCAAAAATTATTTGGCGGAATCTTGGCATCTGAAATGGAAAAACATTTTGAGTGGAATTATATTCCACTCATTATCAGTATTCCTTTTTTTTTCCTTCTTCCTTTCCTAGTGCACTCTGATGCACAATCTAATAGATGCGCGGTGGCGCTGGGACTGATAGGCAAAAATAATAAATAATTAGGTGTGACTCAAAATCCACTCGCCCAGCAATCTTAATCCAATCTGGCATCGGCTTTCATTTCAGTTTCCCCGTGGGCATCTCACATCAGTCTTCCAACCTCAAAGCAGAACCAGACTATCTTTAGAGATAGGGGGAAGATGGTTCTAAGCTTAGCCTACCCTTCTTGGAGGGGGACCTGAACATGGCAATCACAATTTCTGAAGAGGCATTTTACTCCACACTGTGTGAGACAACTGGGTGTCTCTTCTAAAATTATGCTGGCTGCTTCTACACTTAAATCTCCCTAAAAGGGATTCCCCTTTATGGATTACTGCCTTGTCGTGGCGAAGGGGCTTGCGTAACTCAATGAAGCTATAAGCTATGCCGTGCAGGGCCACCCAAGATGGACAGGTCATAGCAGAGAGTTCTGGAGAAGGAAATGGCAAATCACTCCAGTATCTTTGCCATGAAAACCCCATGGACAGTACTAAAAGGCAAAAAGATATGATGCTGGAAGATGAGCCCCTCAGGTCGGAAGGTGTCCAATATGCTACTGGGGAAGAGCAGAGGGCTAGTACTAGTAGCGCCAGAAAGAATGAAGCGACTGGGCCAAAGCCGAAAGGACGCTCAGCTGTGGATATATCTGGTGGTGAAAGGAAAGTCCGATGCTGTAAAGATTTTTTCTCCATAGGAACCTGGAATGTAAGATCCATGAATCAAGGCAAGCTAGACGTAGTCAAAAAAGAGATGACAAGACTGAACATCGACATCTTAGGAATCAGCGAACTAAAATGGACAGGAATGGGTGAATTTAACTCAGATGACCATCAGGTATACTACTGTGGGCAAGAATCCCTCAGAAGAAATGGAGTAGCCTTCATAGTCAATAAAAGAATAGGAAAAGCAATACTGGGATACAATCCCCAAAATGACAGAATGATCTCAATTCGAATCCAAGGCAAACCATTCAATATCACAATAGTCCAAATCTATGCCCCAACCACTGGTGCTGAAGAGGATGAAATTGACCAGTTTTATGAAGCCCTACAGCACCTTATAGAATTAACACCAAAAAATGATGTCCTTATCATCATGGGGGATTGGAATGCTAAGGTAGGAAGCCAAAAGATAACCGAATAACAGGCAAGTTTGGCCTTGGAGTACAAAATGAAGCAGGGCACAGGCTAATAGAATTTTGTCAAGAGAATACGATGGTCATAACAAACACTCTTTTCCAACAACCCAAGAGACGGCTCTACACATGGACATCACCAGACGGTCAACATAGAAATCAGATTGACTATGTGCTCTGCAGCCAAAGATGGAGAAGCTCTATACAGTCAGTAAAAACAAGACCAGGAGCTGACTGTGGCTCAGATCATGAGCTTCTCGTTGCAAAATTTAGGCTTAAATTGAAAAAAGTAGGGAAAAGCACTAGGCCACTCAGGTATGAACTAAATCATATTCCTGATGAATATACAGTAGAGGTGACAAATAGATTTAAGGAATTAGATCTGATAGACAGAGTGCCTGAAGAACTATGGATGGAAGTTCGCAACATTGTACAAGAGGTAGCAACTAAAACCATCCCAAAGAAAAAGAAATGCAAGAAAGCAAAATGGCTGTCTGAGGAAGCTTTGCAAATAGCTGAGGAAAGAAGGGAAGCGAAAGGCAAGGGAGAAAGAGAAAGATACACCCAACTGAATGCAGAATTCAGAGAATAGCTAGAAGAGATAAGAATGCCTTCTTAAATGAACAGTGCAAAGAAATAGAAGAAAACAATAGAATAGGGAGAACCAGAGATCTCTTCAAGAAAATTGGAGATATGAAGGGAACGTTTCATGCAAAGATGGGCATGATAAAGGACCAAAATGGCAGGGACCTAACAGAGGCAGAAGAGATTAAGAAGAGATGGCAAAACTACACAGAAGAACTATACAAGAATGAGCTTAACGTCCCAGATAACCACAATGAGATGGTCACTGACCTCGAACCAGACATCCTAGAATGTGAAGTGAAATGGGCCTTAGAAAATCTGAGCAACAACAAAGCTAGTGGAGGTGACAGTATTCCAGCTGAGCTATTCAAAATCTTAAAAGACGATGCAGTAAAAGTGCTACACTCAATTTGCCAGCAAATTTGGAAAACTCAACAGTGGCCACAGGATTGGAAAAGGTCAGTTTACATTCCAATTCCAAAGAAAGGCAATGCCAAAGAATGTTCTAACTATCGCACCATTGCACTCATTTCACATGCTAGTAAAGTTATGCTTAAAATCCTACAAGCTAGACTCCAGCAGTATGTAGATCGAGAACTACCAGAAGTACAGGCAGGATTTCGAAGAGGCAGAGGAACTAGAGATCAAATTGCCAACATACGCTGAATCATGGAGAAAGCTAGGGAGTTCCAGAAAAACGTCTACTTCTGCTTCATTGACTATGCAAAAGCCTTTGATTGTGTGGATCACAACAAATTGTGGCAAGTTCTTAAAGAGATGGGAGTACCAGACCATCTCATTTGTCTCTTGAGAAACTTATACGCGGGTCAAGAAGCAACAGTGAGAACTGGACACGGAACCACTGATTGGTTCAAAATTGGAAAAGGAGTCCGGCAAGGCAGTATATACTGTCGCCCTGCCTATTTAACTTATATGCAGAGCACATCATGAGAAAGGCAGAGCTAGATGAATCAAAAGTTGGAATTAAGATTGCCGGGAGAAATATCAACAACCTAAGATATGCAGATGATACCACTCTAATGGCAGAAAGTGAAGAGGAACTAAAGAGCCTCTTGATGCGGGTGAAGAAGGAGAGTGCAAAAGTTGGCTTGAAACTCAACATTAAGAAAACCAAAATCATGGCATCCGGCCCTCTCAATCCTGGCAAATAGATGGGGAAGAAATGGAGGTAGTGACAGATTTTATTTTTCTGGGCTCCAAGATCACCTCAGATGGGGACTGCAGCCAAGAAATTAAAAGACGCTTGCTCCTGGGGAGGAAAGCTATGGCAAATCTAGACAGCATACTAAAAAGCAGAGACATCACCCTGCCAACAAAAGTGCGTATAGTCCAGGCCATGGTTTTCCAGTTGCAATGTATGGCTGTGAAAGTTGGACCATAAGAAAGGCTGAGCGCAAAAGAATTGAGGCCTTTGAACTATGGTGCTGGAGAAGACTCCTGTGAGTCCCTTGGACTGCAAGGCGTTCAAACCGGTCAGTCCTAGAAGAGATCAACCCCGACTGCTCTTTAGAAGGCCAGATCCTGAAGTTGAAACTCAAATACTTTGGCCACCTAATGAGAAGGAAGGACTCACTGGAGAAGGGCCTAATGCTGGGAAAGATTGAGGGCAATAGAAGAAGGGACGACAGAGAATGAGATGGCTGGATGGAGTCACTGAAGCAGTAGGTGTGAACTTAAATGGACTCCAGAAGATGGTAGAGGACAAGAAGACCTGGAGGAACGTTGTCCATGGGGTCGCGATGGGTCGGACACGACTTCGCAATTAACAACAACAAAAAGGGATTGGAGATATTTCTGCCCCTGATATGAACGCGTCTATTTATTATATGGATGTACAGGTAGTCCTCGACTTACAAGTGTTCATTTAGTGACCGTCTGAAGTTACAACGGCACTGAAAAATGTGGCTTATGACTATTTTTCAAACTTGCGACTGTTGCAGCATCCCCAGGGTCACGGGATCAAAATTCAGACACTTGGCAACTGACTCATATTTATGATGGTTGCAGTGTCCCCGAGTCACATGATCGCCTTTTGTGACCTCCTGACAAGCAAAGCCAATGATTTACTTAACAACCACGTTACTGTCTTAATATCTGCAGTTATTACTTGACAACTGTGGCAAGAAAGGAGGCTGTAAAATGAGGCAATATTCATTTCACAATTGTCTCGCTTAGTAACAGAAATTTTGGACTCAGTTGTCATAAGTCAAGGACAACCAGTGGGTGGGGAATAAAGTATGGGTGACAGTAAGGAGGAATAGAGGCAAATGGTGCAGAAGACATACGCAAAGGTCCTTCTGGTTACAGCCACCATCTGTTTCTTAAGTACAAGTCCAGCCGGAGGACTTCCAAATTGTGCATCAGTTCGGCCTGGGGGTGTGCTCCCCATTCAAAGCCAGAGATGGCAAGTCCCTAGCACAGTGGTTCTCAACCTTTTTAATGCCGCGACCCCCCACCGATCGTAAGTCGAGGACTACTCAACCGGTCATAAGTCGAGGACTACTCAACTGGTGCAGCACCGTTTGCAGAATGGGACTTTTGGTGGGCTCAGCAGGGCAGAGACAGCCTGGACAATTCCTATTGGCTTTTGAAAGCCAATAGAATTAGACTCTATTCAAGAGAGTCTATTCTATTGGCTTTCAAAAGCCAATAGAATAAAAGGGAGTAGCACAGCTAAGAAAAAGGGGGAAAAAATGGCAGACTGCGTTGTTTGGCGACCCCCTGAAATGGTCATTCGACCCCAAATGGGGTCCCGACCCACAGGTTGAGAACCACTGCCCTAGCAGCAGGAGGCCCACATTTCCATAGAAAATGTATACAGGTTTAATCTATCAACTAAAATTCAGATATACAATTAGTTTCCACCAGTTGTTTTGTTGGCTCTTTCTAGGAATTTTGCATGCCAAACGCCCAACCATTTTGACTTATAAACCATAGCTTGACATGCAGCACAGGCCCAGAATATAAGATAGGTGATCCTTGTTTAGTGACCACAGTTAGGTCTGGCAATTGGATCATTAAGCAAAGGGGTCACTAAGTGAATTTCCCAACTGTACTTATGATCTTATGGGGGCAAGCAGCAATGAAACACAATTTTCTCATTTCCCCTGAGTCAAAATTAAAAAGGGGACAAGGGACAGAATACCCCATGCTTTTCTCCTGACTCACAAGGAAGAACATGTATTTATTCAAGACTAGTCTAGGAACGCAGCAAGCTGGCTGAGAGAAGAGCAACAATCTTGGACCTGCCAGCTTGTCAATTACTATAGAATTCTGATTATCTATAATAACCTAGGACAAGGCTGAGTTATGCAAACAATTCCTTTACCAGCCTGATACACTCCAAGTGTGTGGTATCTCAAAGGTCCCCCAACCTTTTGGGCACCAGGGACCAGTTCCACAGAGAGAAGTTTTTCCGCAAAACGAAGGGTGCGTGGTTTTGTGTGCTGCCTGCATCCCGCAGATGGGGCTTTGCTTGTTTGTGCAGACCAGTTGCTGGCATGCGATGGCCCGGGAGTTGGGGACCCCTGTGGTATCTGAATACCCAGAAGTAGCTATTTCACAAAAGCTTCTAGAAGTTGGCATTTCTAGAGGGCACTTTGTTGACGAGAGCTGGGCTTGACATTTGCCAACTATCAAAACTAACACCTGCATGGCTGGGCTCAATATTGTACAGAGACCTATTTTTGTTTTTTGATAATCTGTGCAAATCCAGCCACTGCTGGATTTATCAATAAAGGAGAATATTTGTAGCTCAGGGCTGAAATGAGAGGTCCTTGGTATTCTCTGAGCTTGGTTGTTTTCTTGCAGAGATTTCATTATCCAGATTAGGTAACATTGTCAGTGCTAGTAGTTTCATGTAATCTGGGTAATGAAATGTCTGCAAGAAAACAACCAAGCTCAGAGAGCACCAAGCACATCTCATTGTGGCTTATTCAAGGAAACATCGTTAAGCTGAGCTAATTTGTGCTCAGTGCTACGTCTGAACCAGGTCAATTGTCTCCTCCTGTGAGAAGGAGGGAAGCTCCTTTTGATTGGATAGAATACTGTTTCTCAATCTTGGCCATTCAGAGTTGTAATAATAATAATAGTAAAGTTGGAAGGGACCTTGGAGGTCATCTAGTCCAACCCCTGCTCAGGCAGGAAACCCTATACCATTTCGGAAAAATGGCTGTCCAGTCTCTTCTTAAAAACTTCCAGTGTTGGAGCATTCACCGCTTCTGGAGGCAGGTTGTTCCACTGGTTAATTGTTCTAACTGTCAGGAAGTTTCTCTTTAATTCTAGGTTGCTTCTCTCCTTGATTAGTTTCCACCCGTGCTTCTTGTCCTGCCTTCAGGCGCTTTGGAAAATTCAGGCACTGTGGAATTCAAATCCCAGAATTCCACAGCCAGCATGGCTATGGATGGGAAGTCCACATATGTGGAACTTGCCAAGACAGGGAGATAACTGGCTAGGGACTAAATGAGAGAAGCGACCGGCCTCAGATTGAATTTCATTCTGAATGGAGATCCAAAATGTAATCCCTAAGCCCGGCCACAACCACATCATATTGGTTTTCAATTACACACGTTTTGCAGATACAAGTTTTGTATTGTCAGTTCTGGCAGACTCTCCAAAAGTCTACAGGATATGAATGCCCCCATGTTAAGTATCTGTAAGCTGACCGGACCCTGCAAAATACAGTTTGGCTAGCTTGTTTGAGTCACTCTCTCTTTGTGGTGCACTTGTTCTCTGCTGGTGCTGCAGAAGCCTTTTATTATGCACACCATGAGGAGGAAATGGAACAGGCTGGAAAGGAATATAGTTAGTTATTGTTCTGGGCCACCCACTACTGTTCGGAGGGCAGCTCTTGGCATATCACAGCCTTGGGTCCACAAAACAAAACAAAAAGTACAGCCCAGCTTTAATCGGTGCCTCTATACAGAAACTACCAAGCTTTTCAGCTGTTACGCCACCTTTCCCACCAGAAATCAAACAAGTGAGGAAGTCCTGGAAGTTGGAAAATGTCTTCTAGGTCCCCTGCTTTAAAAAAAAAAAAATACTAAAGCAGGGAGCACAATTACACTATTAAAATTTCACTGGGAGACACAGAAGTTAGCAGCCTCTGTCTGAGCTTATCCTGCTAGCGGAGGCCGCCAAACAGGGAAAGAAGAATTACTGTGAGTCTCCAAACTGTGTTTGCACCCCAAGGGAGAACCAAAGGTCAGGGGTGAGTTTCTGGCTTATGTCTCTGTGGAGATGTAAATCCAGAGCTTGCAGAAAGGGAAGGGGAAGACCTGGCTCTTAAACCTCTCCAAGCCTTCTTCGGTCTCACTTTCTCACATAACACTTTGTGCCAAAGTGCAGCCAACAATCTCACTTTTCCTTGTCACCCTGGCACTGCCAGCAAATACTAAGGCATCCATCTGGAGAGCTTCCCCTGCAGTCCTTCCCTCCCTCCCTCCAGCCATCCATCTATCCCAAAGTCAGAGGAATGCCCAGAGTGTAAACAGGGACAGGCCAGGGGCCAGCAGACCCACAGCTGGGAATCTCCAGCAAAGCTGCAAGCAAGGACACGAACTAACCAGCTGGGAAAAATCCCAAAGGAGACCTTTAAATCCTCTCTCTCTCTCTCTCTCTCTCTCCCCCTCCCTCTCTCTCTCTCTGCCTTTGAGAGGAACCAAATACTGTAGCCACATGGAAAGGAATTAAAGTAAAACTGAGCAAGGAAAACCAGACATGGAAATGACTGAGACAGAAATTAGGGAAATCTCCTCCAGAGGGGGAGGGACATGTGTGTATTCGCACCAATTTTTGCCTGTCTGTGTGTCTGTGTATGGGGGAGTCAATTGGGGACCCGCTGGCTTAAAAGACAAGTTGGGGAGAGGGGCTGTCTCGGGAGGTCTTCCTGGGGTGACTTGCAGCGCCAAAGTCTGTGGGTCGTTGCTTCAGGCGTCACTCGAGCGCTTTGCTTACCCGATCGGAAAGCGGCAGGAAAGTTGGGGGGGGGAGGGAATTAAAAAGATTGGAGAAAGTACACCCGGAGCGCTTAAAACGTGTGTTTGAGTGTGTGTGTGTGTGAGAGAGAGAGAGAGAAAGAGAGAGAGAGAAAGAGAGATCAACATACATGTGTTTGTGTGTGTCTGAGAGATCAACGTGTGTGTGTGAGAGAGAGAGATCAACGCGAGTGTGTGAAAGAGATCAATGTGTGTGTGAGAGAGATCAACGCGAGTGTGTGAACGAGATCAATGTGTGTGTGTGTGTGTGAGAGAGAGAGAGAGAGATCAACGTACGTGTGTTTGTGTGTGTCTGAGAGATCAACGTGTGTGTGTGAGAGAGATCAACGCGAGTGTGTGAAAGAGATCAATGTGTGTGTGTGTGTGTGTGTGTGTGAGAGAGAGAGAGAGAGAGAGAGAGAGAGAGAGAGAGATCAACGCTTTGCTCGAGGAAACCGAGGAAGGGACGAAAGAAAAAAGAAGCCACGATACGGGGCAGCGCTGCCCTTCGGCCGGCCACCCCCGTCGTCGCTCACCTTCCTGCCCGGTCCTGGCGGCGCTCCCCTCCCGCTGCTCCCCAGCAGGAGCGCCCGAGTGCCAGGCGAGCGGCTCCTCCGGCGCAACCCGTCCGCCGCCGCCGCCGCCGCCACCACCACCACCGGCAGCTCCCAAGGCGAACCGGTCCCTCCTCCGTCGAAGGGAGCGGCAGAAAGCCCCGCGGGCTGCGCGCGAGGCGTGGGCGGCTGCGGGTAGCCAGGTCCTGGGAGAGCGAGAGCGCGCAGGAACCGGGGGGGGGCAGGGAGGGAAATTAACTCCCCGGACGCTCCCCGCCGGCCCCCTGGTTGCGGAGCTGCGCACTGAGCGGGGTGTGGGCAGGTGCCATGGAAGACTTTGGAAAAAGTGCAGAGAAGAGCAACTAAGGTGATCAAAGGCCTGGAGACTAAAACATATGAAGAACGGCTGCAGGGACTGGGTTTGACTAGTAGAGAAAAGAAGGACTAGGGGAGACATGACAGCAGTGCTCCAGTATTTGCGGGGCTACCGAAAGAAGAGGGGGTCAACTTATTTTCCAAAGCACCGGAAAGCAAGACAAGAAACAATGGTTGGAAACTGATCAAACAGAGAAGCAACCTGGAATTAAAGAGAAACTTCCTAACAGCGAGGACAATTAACCAGTGGAACAGCTTTGCCTTCAGAAGTTGTGGTTGTTTCATTACTGGAGATTTTTAAGAAGAGACTGGACAGTCACTTGTTGGATTTGCCTAGACTAGAGAAAAGAAGGACTAGGGGTGACATGATAGCAGTATTCCTGTATTTTAGAGGTTGCCACAAAGAGGAGGGGATCAAATTATTATTATGGATCATGGCACAGTCAGCCAGATGTTCAGACTGGATTTGGCATTTTGTCTACCTATCAAGTTCTTACCCAGGACCTGGGATAGGCAGATGTGGATGTTTGATGGTATTACAGATATCGTGGCAGGATGGAAGCAGTTCCTAATAAGGCTGCCTTTTGCAATTGACTATTAGCGAATTTGTCAATGCCAATGGTGTTCAAGTGGTGCTCCAGTTGTTTTGGGATTGCACCCAAGGAGCCTATTACTATTGGTACTACCCTTGCTTGCTTTTGCCACAGTCTTTCTATTTCTATTTGTAGGTCTTTGTATTTTGTTATCTTCTCCAGTTCTTTCTCGTCTATTCTGCTGTCTCCAGGCACTGCCACATCCACTATCCAGACTTTTTTGTCTTTCTTATCAACAGTTATTAAGTCTGGGGTGTTATGTTGCAGGTGCTTATCTGTTTGAATTCTGAAGTCCCAGAGCAGTTTAATTTTATCATTTTCTATGACTTTCTCTATTTTATGATCCCACTAGTTTTTGCTTACAGGCAAATGATATTTTTTGCAGATCTTCCAATGCAGCAGCAGTATTATTATTATTATTATTATTATTATTATTATTATTATTATCGATCATCGCACAGTCAGCCAGATGTTCAGACTGGATTTGGCATTTTGTCTACCTATCGAGTCCTTACCCAGGACCTGGGATAGGCAGATTATTATTATTATTATTATTATTATTATTATTATTATTATTATTATTATTATTATTCAAAACACCAGAAGGCAGGACAACAAATGATAGAAACTACTGAAGGAGAGAAGCAACCTGGAATTAAGGAGAAACTTCCTAACAGCCAGGATAATTAACCAGTGGAACAGCTTTGCCTTCAGAAGTCGTGGGTGCTTCATCACAGGAGGTTTTAAAGAAGAGACCAGACAGCCACTTGTCTGAAATGGAATAGGGTCTCCTGCTTGAGCAGGAGTTGGACTAGAAGACCTCCAAGGACCCTTCCAGCTCTATTCTGATTGATTGATTGAGGGAGGAGGGGGGAAAATGAGCTCACTGGACACTCCCTGTGTAGCGAGGCACCAACTTAGCGGGCAGGGTGTGGGGAGACGCCATGGAGGTGTGGCGTCTTCACTACCTGTGGCTGTGAATCTGAGGGGCTTCGGTGGGTGGAGGGTCTCCTCAATCAAACTTGGACTTTGCACGGGGGGGGGGGGGGAAGGCAGGAGGGGAGTTCAGGTGAGGAACGACTCCCTTTCCTCCTAGCCTGTCCCCCAACCATTAGGTAACCTGATAGGGCTTTTTTTAAAAAAATACAGGCAATCCTCAACTTACAACAATTCATTTAGTGACCAAAGTGAAAAAAGTGACTTACAACCGTTTTACACACACACACACACACACACACACACACACACACGCACGATGGTTGCAGCAACCCCAGGGCTGTATGATCAAAGTTGGGAAGCTTGGCAACTGATTCATATTTATTTCAGTTGTGGTGTCCCGGGGGTGTGTGTGTCACTTTTGCGACCCTCTCACAAGCAAAGTCAATGGGGAAGCCCGATTCACTTCACAACCATCTTCCTAACTTAACAACTTGTGGCAGGAAAGGTTGCGAAAGGGGTCAGAATTCGCTTGACAACTGTCTCGCTTAGCAACAGAAATTCAGGACTGATCATAAGGCGAGGAGTCCTGGTACTGAAAAAGTTTCCAGTCTCTAAAATGACCCAATAAATGGACCTCCACTCCATTTTTTGCTGAACAGTAAATCAAAACAGCTAAAGGGTCATTCCTGAGTATTTCCAATTATTGCGCATTTGCAGAGTCATAGATTTGCATTAACTTGACATTTCAGTGTGCAGTAAGAAAAAAAAATAGTGTTTTTTTTTAAGGGATTCTACTGCCCCCCATCTGTTAGCACTCTAAAAAAGACTTTTCTTCCCGTTATTTTAAAGCCACTGACATGCATGCTATCTGTATGCATGCTAACTAATATTTTATTTCTAACCCTCCCGCTCCTGTGTACATGGCCCAACTACATTAAAATATATACACAGGTAGTTCTCAACTTACAACAGTTCATTTAGTGACTGTTCGAAGCTACAACGGCACTGAAAAAACTGACACGATTGTTTTTCACACTTACAACCATTGCAGCATTCCCTTGGCCACGTGATCAAAATTCAGACCGTTGGCAACTGTCTCGTCTTTATGACGGTCGCAGTGTCCCGGGATCGAGTGATCCCCTTCTGACAAGCAAAGTCAATAGGGAAGCCAGATTCACTTAACATCCCTGTTACTAACTTAACAAGTGCAGTGATTCACTTAACAACTATGGCAAGAAAGTTCATGAAATAGGGCAAAATAACTGTCTCGCTTAGCAACAGAAATTTTAGGCTTGATTGTGGTCATAAGTCGAGGACTCCCTGTAACAACTGAGGACCAAGTAGCAATTAAAATTACCTAAAAGGGATGCAATTGATTCTTTTACAATTGCAATAAAAACAACGTGGTGTGGTTATGTACACTAGATCTAGCTACCCTGTCTCCGTATTGATGAACAGGCAAGCAATGCCAACATGGAGATCCATGCTTGGAACATGCTTGTTGACAAAACACAGGTAGTCCTCGACTTACGACCACAATTGAGCCCCAAATTTCTGTTGTTAAATGAAACATTTGTTAGGTGCATTTTACCCCATTTACTATTCTATTTAGGATAGCACCTTAATCCTTAATTCTAAATTCTAAAAGAAGTAGCAGAATATTTACTAATGTTGGGTGCAAAAGTAAACTACTTTTCTTGCCACAGTTGTTAAGTGAACCACTGCACTTGTTCAGTTAGTAACCTGGCTGTTAAGTGAATCTGCCTTCCCCCATCGATTTGTCTTGTCAGAAATCCCTCAAAAGGTGGGATCACGTGACCCTCAGACATTGTGACCGTCAGTTGTCAAGCGTCTGAATTTTGATGGGGATGCCACAGCAGTCATAAGTGTGAAAAATGGTCATCAGATGCTTATTTCAGTGTCACTGTACCTTTGAATGGTCACTAAATGAACAGTTGTAAGTCGAGGACTACCTGTAATAACACGTACAGCTTTAGCAGTGCACCCGCCTGACTTTAAAATCTGTCAGCAAACCCCAGTTATAAAGGAATGGAACCAAATTGAGGCTGGGGGTGCGAGGCCTGCCACGGTGCTGAGCCAACCCTGCACCCCCCCTCCCCTCTTTTAAGATGTCACTTGCAGGAATCTTGGCATACAAATCTCAGGGGTACCTACCTGCCTGTTCCAGTCCTACCTATGCTATTTGGGGTGCCTCTTTTCCCCTCTATATTTTGAATTCTGGAAAGAGGAAGGAACTGAAGAAAAATACCAGTTCTGCCTCTTGTGCCTTCTCCAAAACACACATTTGCAACTCTTGGGAAAAAGCAGTGAAGGCTAGAAGCTGTAAATTTACCGAGCTGAGTTAAAGATTACTGTAAAACCTACAGCCTACATGCCAAATTTATCCTGCCCAAGAACGGTTTAAAATGGTGTGTAACAGAATAACGGAGTCGGAAAGGATCTTGGAAATCTTCTATCTAACCCCCTGCTCAAACAGGAGACCCTACCATTTCATAGACCATAGTATATCAGAGTTGGAAGGGACCTTAGAGGTCTTCTAGTCCAACCCCCTGCTCAAGCAGGAAACTCTGTCTGCAAAGCGGGGTACACATTTATCAGAGGTGCACAAGATGACCCACTGGGATGCGGGGAAAACATTAGAATGTCTACTTATATTTATCGTGGATGAAAAAATAAACCAAAACAATCCGTGAGGTTGCTAAGAACTGACAGCTTATACGGAAAGCAGAAAATGTAATACTGTATCTATGGGACTGTACTTTAGATTAAATATAAATAAGAATTTAAGCTGTTTAATCTCCTAAAAACTCTGTCAAAGATGTTACCTAGCCTGGTAACAAAATGTTCAGAAACCAACCCACAAGCTTGGAGAATAAATCTTCACCCTCAGTTTAAGTTAGATTAATAGTTAATGCACAAGATATACAAAGTTAATATATTGAGGGTCTGGTTTATAATGTAGATATTAGTGTAGTAATATACATATATAATAATTTATAAATAACAGAATAACAGAGTTGGAAGGGACCTTGGAGGTCATCTAGTCCAACCCCCTGCTCAGGCAGGAAACCCTATACCATTTCGGACAAATGTCTGTCCAGTCTCTTCTTAAAAACTTCCAATGTTGGAGCATTCACCGCTTCTGGAGGCAGGTTGTTCCACTGGTTGATTGTTCTTACTGTCAGGAAATTTCTCCTTAGTTCTAGATTGTTTCTCTCTTTGGTTAGTTTCCACCCATTGCTTCTTGTCCTACCTTCAGGCACTTTGGAGAATAGCTTGACTCTCTCTTCTTTGTAGCAGCCCCTCAAATATTGGAACACTGCGTTCATGTCACCCCTCGTCCTTCTTTTCACTTGTTTAGTGAAAATAAACAAACAAGCATGTGTTGTGGAGCCCACACTGAAAATAGTTTTACTGCTAGAGCAGTGCGATCATTAGAGGAAAACATTGTGTCAGTTATTCTTAACAATCACCGACAACCCTTTTTTGGAGAGTAAAAACCCTTTCAAGGCAACTTGCAAATAACTTATCATAAAAGAGAGATAACAATTGAAGTCACTCACTTTTTAGGAAGCTTGGCGTACGGAGCTGGTAGTCCTGAGGTAACGCAGAGGGCTGGCGAAGTCTCTTGTCTTTCTTTGGTTCCCTCCGGGAAGAAAAATAAAAAATAAAAATGTTAGGGGCACTGGATCTGTTTCATGCAAATTGGTAGAGGTGAGCTCCCCAACTGAAGTGAGTAACACCTGACTCAGGATGTGACGTGTGGCATGGGGAGTATCAGATGTGTGGGAGACAGGAGTAGCTGAGACGGTCCCATCCCACTTGTCTAAATGGTGTGAATAAACACACACGCATTTGCCTTAAGCCCTCTGGGGAAAGATGTAAGACCCTCTGCCGGAGACTTGGAAGGCTCAGCTTTTCGAGAGTCTGGTGGCCACGCAGCTCAGTGGAAAAACGGGCTTGTTATGGGCGGGCTTGATATGCACAACATCCAGACTTCCCACAGCTAAACTCTTCACATTAAGAAGGCTGAACAAGAACAGTTCCTCAGGAGCGCCTGTGAATCACAACAGACCAGCTGTGTTATGCTGACAAGCCTTGGCTTAAGGATGGTTTTAGTTTAGTTTACATAGTTGATAAACTAACATTTATACACCCTTGACGGGCGGGGGGGTGAACAACACATAGCTACAGGTACTCCTCAACTGATTAACCTTTCATGGTCTGTTCAAACTTACAATGGCACTGGGCAAAAACTGACATGTTAATTTTTCACACTTAGACTGTTGCAGCGTCCCCACCATCACACAATCAACATTCAGATGCTCGGCTGCTGACTTATACAGGTGGTCCTCGACTTAACGACATTTCATTTTGTGACCGTTCAAAGATATAACGGCACTGAAAATATGAGTTGTGACCGTGTTTCACACTTATGACAGTGGCAGCATCCCCATGGCCACGTGTGATCCAAATTCAGATGCTGGGCAATTGACTCGTATTTGTGACGGTCGCAGTGTCCCGGGGTCGTGTGATCCTTTTTTGTGACCTTCTGACAAGCACAGTCAATGGGGAAGCCAGATTCACTTAACAACCGGGTTACTAACTTATCCATTGCAGTGGGGCACTTAAACTGGGGGAAGGAAGGTCGTAAAATGTGGCAAAGCTCACTTAGCAACAGCCTCGCTTAGCAAAAGACATTTTGAGCCCAATTGTAGTTGTAAGGTTAAGGACTACCTCCATTGTCTTTAAACCCAAAGCAAGCCATGCTATTAGTCAGGGGTCCTCAAACCTGGCCACTTTAAGACTTGTGGACTTCAACTCCCAGAATTCCCCAGCCAGCCAAGCTGGCTGGGGAATTCTGGGAATTGAAGTCCACAAGTCTTAAAGTGGCCAAGTTTGAGGACCCCTACTATTAGTGAATCAGCTCTGCTGAATACAACTCTTAGACTAGCTAAGGCGAATACAATACAAATAGTCCCCGACTTACAGCCATTCGTTTAGCGACTGTTTAAAGTCACAATGGGCACTGGGAAAAAAGTGATTTACAACCAGTCCTCGCACTTACGACCATCACAGCATCCCCACCGTCGGGGATGAAAATGCAGGTGCTTGGCAACCTGGCATGTATTGGTAACAGTTGCAGCATCCCACGGTCATTGCTATTATTTGCATAGTTATTCTCTCTCAGCCTGGTCCACCTCACAGGGTTGTTGTTGTAAGGAAAATAGGAGGAGAAAGGAGTTTTAGGTATGTTCACTAACTAAATAGAAAATAGAACTGGGATATTAATAAATAAATGGCACAAATTTTAATACAGGTAGTCCCTGACTTAACAACGGTTTGTTTAGCGATCGTTCGAAGTCACAACAGCACTGGAAAAAAAATAACATGACCATTTTTCAACTTAACAGCCGTTGCAACGTCCCCATGGGCACGTGATCAAAATTCAGATGATTGACAACTGACTCATATTTATGACGGTTGCAGTGTCCCGGGGTCATGTGATCCCCTTTTGTGAACTTCTGATGAGCTAAGTCAATGGGGGAGACAGATTCGCTGGACAACTGTGTTACTGACTTAACAACAGCAGTGATTCGCTGAACAGCTGTGGCAGGAAAGGTCGTAAAAGGGGGCAAAACTCACTTAACGACTGTCTTGCTTAGCAACAGAAATCTGGGACTCCGTTGTGGTCGTAAGTTGAGGACTACCTGTAATAACTGTGTAGGGCAAAAGAGTTCCCAGTGAGGAAGCAGAAGCTTTTCGTTTCAATCACGCTGCCACTTTGCTGTGAGGCGAAGAATTCAGAAAAAGAGGTGATTATAAATAGAAGCTGGGAATGCCGTAAAAGTGCCTTGGCCTCTGAAGATTTTGCAGGCAGTAAAACAAGAACCAGTTGTTGCTTGTTCCCCTTTTTTCTAGTGGAATAGATCCCCCAGTTTAACTGATTCTGCGGGGTTTTGCACCTGGTCAAGGGTGGCAAAGTTCAGGCTCACAGAATAAGCACCAGTTGAAAAGGAAGGAGGAAAGCCCCTCTGACCAGCTGCACAGCCAAGGGAGGTAAACAACACCACAATCAGCCGCAGAAGTTTCAAAGACTTCCTTTAGAGTCTCCCAAGTTCTCTTGTTTAGCACCAGAATCCCAAAGGTGCTTTTTCAGGAGGCAACTGGACTTTTTTTGTTAATAATAATAATATACAAAGACCTACAAATAGAAATAGAAAGACTGTGGCAAAAGCAAGCAAGGGTAGTACCAATAGTCATAGGCTCCTTGGTTGCAATCCCAAAACAACTGGAGCACCACTTGAACACCATTGGCATTGACAAATTCGCTATTAGTCAATTGCAAAAGGCGGCCTTATTAGGAACTGCTTCCATCCTGCGACGATATCTGTAATACCATCAAACATCCACTTCTGCCTATCCCAGGTCCTGGGTAAGGACTCGATAGGTAGACAAAATGCCAAATCCAGTCTGAACATCTGGCTGACTGTGCGATGATCCATAATAATAATAATAAAGTTGGAAGGGACCTTGGAGGTCATCTAGTCCAACCCCCTGCTCAGGCAGGAAACCCTATACCATTTCGGACAAATGCTGTCCAGTCTCTTCTTAAAAACTTCCAGTGTTGGAGCATTCACCGCTTCTGGAGGCAGGTTGTTCCACTGGTTAATTGTTCTAACTGCCAGGAAGTTTCTCCTTAGTTTTAGGACAGTGATGGCGAAACTTTCAGAAACCAAGTGCCCCCAAACTGTCTCTGTCCTGCCCCATCCCCCACCCTGTCCCACCCCTGCTCAACCCCTGCCCCGCCCCCATCCACCCACAGGGCCATCCACCACCTACATGGCCCACCCAGCAGTGCCATGGCGGCCACGCCCTCCACCCATGCCCCACAGCATCATCTGTTTCCAGGGTGGCTGCTGGTGAGGAGGGGGCTGCGGGGGAAGGCGGGGCTGAGGCGACGGCACATGTGTCCACAGAGAGGGCTCCAAGTGCCGCCTCTGGCACTCGTGCCATAGGTTCGCCACCACTGTTCTAGGTTGCTTCTGTCTTTGGTTAGTTTTCTTTGAAGGTGTTTCGCTTCTTATCCAAGAAGCTTCTTCAGCTCTGACTGGGTGGTGGGAATGGAAGGATTTATATTCCTTGCAGAAATTTGCATTCTTTTATAGAGTCTTGGAGGTTTACCTGTGTCCTCAAGGTCACCTGAGTAGTGCAAAGGTGTGTGGAGCCTTCTTGGCTGCAGGATATTTTGTGCCCTGTGTCCCTTCACTGTTGAAGACAAGTGCCGGCTGCTGGGGATGAGTCTGCATCTCAAACTGAAGTGCAAATGGTTCCTGTAGTCTGCAATGTTTTCTGGGAATTCGTTTGTGAGAAGTCAGCCCCCCCACAGAGAAAGAAATATTTTTGGAAATATTTAAAAGACAGAATATATTTCCCTAAAGTAGTGGTTCTCAACCTGTGGGTCGGGACCCCATTTGGGCTTGAACGACCATTTCACGGGGGTCGCCAAACAACGCAGTCCGCCATTTTTTCCCCCTTTTCCTTAGCTGTGCTACTCCCTTTTATTCTATTGGCTTTTGAAAGCCAATAGAATAGACTCTCTTGAATAGAGTCTAATTCTATTGGCTTTCAAAAGCCAATAGGAATTGTCCAGGCTGTCTCTGCTCTGCTGAGCCTGCCAAAAGTCCCATTCTGCAAACGGTGCTGCACCAGTTGAGTAGTCCTCGACTTACGACCGGTTGAGTAGTCCTCGACTTACGACCGGTTGGGAGTCACGGCATTAAAAAGGTTGAGAACCACTGCCCTAAAGGATTTAAAGGCAGAAACCAACCCACCCCCCCAAGTCTCTCTGTCCCAAACAGAAACCAAGTCTGCAGAAATGCAGATGTGATAATCTTTTCAGAAAGACTGGAGTCAGGAAACTGGGATTAGGAAGAAAGATCCCTAGAATCAACAACCCCTCACTCCAAAAATCTAAGCGTCATCAGCCACAGCCCCAGGGAAGCAGGATATGACCTTTGGGGCATAATAGGATTAACCCACCACCATCAGAATACCAGAAAGGCACACTCAGACTCAGGCCAAAGTTCATGCAACAGGAACAACTCCAAACAAAAGGCTCCAGAGGGTATAAAAACCCACTTCTTACATATGCCTTCTCTCTGTTCTTCCAGAGCCATCTTTCTGTCTGGCTTGCCTCTTCAATAAACTGCGACCTTCTTTCTAAAGCAGTCGCCATCTTGTTTATTCCCGGCTTGGACTGAACCATGATGAATATTTTTCCTTCAACATGTTCATACTCCTGCATCGCTCGAAGGGTGTTCATCCCAAAGTGCATTAGCTAAATGTCTATGGAGATTCTCAGTTATCCAGGATAAGGTTGTCCCAAACTATGTCCCAAGCTGAGAATCTCCATAGACACTTATCACTGGAATGTACAAGGAGAAAGCCTTGTTTTTATTATTAACCAATTAGAAGTAAGACATTCCATAACCACTTTTAATAGAGCAGACTTCCCTCAAACCTGTACCTTTTATATACAGGTTGATGCGACATAACTTCAAATGACTTTGTCAATTGCAGCCAAGCAATTCATAAGCACGCTTTTATTCAAGAAGTTTTTGCTAACTTTATCAGGCAGATTGCACCACAGTTCCGAATGACTTGCAACAGGTAAAAGTAATTATCATGGGATGATCGCTAATATTGTATCCTACAAAAGGCCTTGATTTTGTGTCCCTAGGACTATGGAATGAGGAAGTCAGAGATTGTGTAATCGGACAAGTGAATGCTTGCTGATTAAATAACCTATTGACAAAGATAGATAATAGAACTGTTCCCTCCCTTATAACCACAAAGACACTTTTTTATGTATATGGGATGTGCCTCTCTAGCAGCTGGCTGGCAGGCAGAAATTTGGGTGGCCAAAAAGCTATTCCTGAACCAGAAAAGGCTTCTCCTGTTGAATTTCTGGTTGGTGGTTTTGGTATTTGTAGCAGTCTCATAACATGTGCATTTATCTAGCACTTCTGGATGTTAACAACAGTTTTCCAAGGCCTTGGGTGATAGTTTTTCCCACTTTAGCTAGAAAGTCAAATCAGCTGACATATTAAGCCTTGATTTTTTTAGGCCATAGTAGGGGATGCGATGCCTCAGTGGTTAAAGATGCTGAGCTTGTCAGCTGGGAAGCTGACAGCCGAGGTTTGAGACCCAAGCACTGCATATCAGAGTGAGCTCCCATTACTTGGCTCAAGCTTCTGTCCACCTAGCAGTTTGAAAGCATGAAAATGCAAGTAGATAAATAGGTACCACTTCAGTGAGAAGGTCTTCTGATCACGTTGGCTCCCTCTGCTAAGAAATGAAGATGAACACTACCCTCTAGAGTCAGAAATGTTTGGCCATGGTTTGTTGACAGCTAGTGCAGGGCTTTTCAACCAGTGGTATGGGTACCACCACCTTTTCAACCAGTGGTATGGGTACCACCTTTTCAACCAGTGGTATGGGTATCACCAGTGGTATGGCACCTGGTAGGTGGTACGCAACCATCCTAGAAAAGTGATAGCGGGGGAGGGGAATGAGCTGAACTGGTGGCAGCACCGCACAAGCCTGAATGAGAGATGGCTGGAGCTGCAGGGCTGTCAGGGCTCAGTGGAAGTGCCAGAATCAGCACCAGGCTCCAGCTGGAGCTCTGCGCTGATCCTGGTGCTTCTGCTGAGCCTGAAGAAACACCAATCAGCTGGAAAACAGCACTGATCCAGGCACTTCTGCTGAGCCCAGAAGAAGCGCCGATCAGCTGGAATGTTGCAGCCTCTCCAGGGCCTTGTGATTTACATTCAGATGCTTGGCAACTGATTCATATTTATGATGGTCACAGTGTCCCAGGTCACGTGAAGTGACCAAAACCTGCTGCAACCACCCAGCAGACAGGGGGAATAAAAACCAAACACCTCCCCACCCCACCCGTTACCAATCCTGAAAAGAAATGCTCACAACAATGAAAACCTCGGACAGGGGGAAGAGCGCCACCAGGTGGGCAGGCAGGTGTCTTGCTCAGCTGTGGCTTGGGGGGCACTTTTTTCAGTGCCATTGTAACTTCGAACAGTCACTAAGTGAACTGTTGTTGTAAGTCGAGGACTACCTGTACTTTATCATTTTTTTCCTTTTTTGGGGGGTCATCAAGTTTTTGACACCTTGCTAGGCGACTGGTGGTACTCGGATGTTGCCATATCCTAAAAGTGGCACAATGGGTGAAAAGGTTGAAAAGCCCTGAGCTAGTGCACTCATACCGTATTATTACAGAACACAATTGACAAAACTGTAACAGGGTGAGTTATTCTAAGCTATACAGATAGTTCTGGATTTACAACCAGAAGTGAAACCAGAATATCTGTTGTTAGCAAGACAGGTGTCTGTTAAGTGAATTGTACCCAATTTTGCCTCCTTTTTAGTCATGGTTGTTAATCATATAGTCCAGTGATGGTGAACCTTTTAGAGACTGAGTGCCTAAACTGGAACCCAAAACCCACTTAAGCATCATCGGGTGCCGGGTGGGTGTGGCCCATTGGCTGGGCGTGGCCCATTGGCTGGGCGTGGCCCACTGGCTGGGCATGGCTGCGGTGGTAACGGCAGAATGGGTGGGACTAAAAAGTTCAATCAATCAATTCCAACTTTGCAAGATCTTTTTTTTTCCCCAAGAAGTTGAAATTGACTGATTGATTGAACCCTTTTTTTTTTTTTGCACACGGCGGTGGAGGCCTAAAGAGAAAAGGTTTTATAAAACCCAGCTGAAGGCCTAGGACTGGGGCAACGGCGCGCGTGCCCACAGAGAGGGCTCTGAGTGCCACCTCTGGCACCCGTGCCATAGGTTCGCCATCACTGATATAGTCATTCAGTGAATCTGGCTTCCCCCACTGACTTTACTTTTTGAAAGCTAGCTGGGAAGATCACAAATGGCAACCGCATAACTTTAGGATGCTGCAAACATCGTAAATTCATGCAGGTTGCCAAGTGCCGAAGTTTTGATCACATAACTACAGGGATGTTGCAATGATCGTAAAGGCGAGGACTGGTTATACGTCTTTTTTCAATGCTACGGTTGCTAAATGAATGGTTGCAAGTCAAGGACTACTTGTAAATCATTGCAAACCGCAATAGCTCCCCTCACACTACAAAGCTAATAAAAGCCACCAGGTCACCATGTTGGATGAATACCATCTATAGGGTGTAGGTTATGTAAGTCCCCAGCTTTACAAGATCCATTGGGAGACAATAGGACGTCTCTGCAAAGGTAGTCCTTGACTTATGATCACAGTTGATCTCTGTTGCTAGGTGAGACATTTGTTAGGTAGGTTTCGCCCCCATTCTACGATCTTTCTTGCCACAGTTGCTAAGCGAATCACTGCAGTTAAGTTAGTAAGATGATTCTTAAGTGAATCTGGCTTCTCCATTGACTTTGCTTGTCCGAAGGTCGCAAGAAGTGATAACATGGCTGTCCCAGTTTTCTTTGCTGCTTCAACCAGTGGGACAGTTGACAATGACCCTGGAACACTCCAGCCATCATAAGTCAGTTGCCAAGTGTCTGAATTTTGATCACGTGACCATGGGGATGCCACAATGATTGTATGAAAAATGGTCAAAACTCACTTTTCTCAGGGCCCTTGTAATTTTGGTCACTAAACGAACTGTTGTAAGTCAAGGACTACCTGTATTATCCTCCGCTATATGAAACACTGTGCCTCAAAAGTATCTACCGCTATTTCAGAATCAACCCCTTTGATTCTAAGGCGCCATGGTTCCAATCAACTAACAACTTTGTTTTTTTTTTACTTTGTGATGATCTGTTCATGGTGGTGCATGTTCTTTTGTGTTTTGTTTAAATTGTCAGGGAGTTTTTTAAGATGCCGGCTGACCATGAACAGAAAGCTAAGGCCTGTATTTATCCCTCCTTTCTCATCCTGTTTACTTTGGTCTTTTGCTAAACCATGTCTTCTAGTTGCATCGTGCTTGATTTACACAACCCCTGGCCAGCACGGCTGGTAGTTCAAAGTAACCGGAGCGACAGTCTTTCTCCTCCCGAGCTCAGCTGGATGGGGGGGGGGGGCGGAGAAAGGCAGTGGCTTTGTTCCTATCAGCAGTGGCCTCTCTCAGCCTCTCGGATCCGCTCCCCCCATCTGGACAGCGGGTCACGATTAAGCTTCGTCCCTTCCAGCTCTATTCTATTCTAAACTTTTCCAATGTAAGTGTGCAAACCTGGGCCTGCAAAAGAGATGCCCCATTAATGAGTCCCTGGAACTGGATTCATACTTCACACTAAGCCACAACGTGGCCTGTTGCTTCAGCAAAGTTTCGCAATATGGATTCGTAAAGCTGTGGCTTCTAACATTATCTGCTGGGTGAGCCTGGCCAGTGATGATTCATTTCACAGACCATAGGCTTTGACTCTTATATAAATGGAGCACAAGTGTAGTTAACAGAGGCAGAATTTTAAGAGCGGTGCAGCTCTGAATAATCTATTCGCCACAGCAGTTTCAGCTGTTCCTTGCATTTAAGAAGGCATGAAGGGAGAGAATGTGCAGACAGATATGGAATTGCGGTTGTCTTCAAGACCTTGAGAAGAGGCACACAAGACATGAAACTATTTAACCCTGTGGGAATACTCCCTTGCAAGTCACAAGATAGGACAGTCATTCCCTTGTACCCAGCCAAGCTGCTGATTCCTGTCACTCCATTTTGTCCGATCTAATTGGCAGGGACTCTCGGAAATGCCCGTCACTTTCACTCAGAATTGTCCCAAAGGTGCGTTTTCAAAAGGCAACTGGACTTTGTTTTTTCTTTGAAAATGTTTCGCTTCTCATCCAAGAAGCTTCTTAAATTCAGTTTCACCCAGATTATTTTCCTTTTTCTTGGGTATCCTTCATACACATAGTCCTCGAATTCTGTTCCCAATTGCGCCCCACATTTCTGTTGCTAAGCAAGGCAGTGGTTAAGTGAGTTTTGCCTCGTTTTACCACTTTTCTTGACACTGTTGTTAAGCGAATCACTGCAGTTGTTAAGTTAGTAGCATGGTGGTTAAGTGACTCTGCCTTCCCCATTAACTTTGCTGGTCAGCGGGTCGCAAAATATGACCACGTGATGCTGGGACATGGCAGCCATCGTAAATATGAGTCAGTTCCCAAGCATCTGAATTTTGATCACGTGACCATGGGGATGGTCACGTGTGAAAAACAGACATCAGACACTCTTTTCAGTGCGGTTGTAACTCTGAACAGTCACTAAAAGAATAGTTGTAAGTTGAGGACCACCTGTATCCATAGCTCAGCCTTCGCCAACCAACTGTTGTGGACCATAAGCCCTCATCACCCTCAGCCAGCGTTGATTGGGCTTAACTGGGAAGACTGGCATTGTCATCCAGCCCATCTGGAAATTGGCCAGACTGACAAAGGTTACCCCAAAGCAGGGGTCCCCAACCCCAGGTCTGTGGTCCAGTACTGGGCCGTGGCATGCCAGCAACCGGTCCACACAAACAAGCAAAACCCCATCCATAGGATGCAGACAGCACACAAAACTACGCACCCTCTGGTCCACGGAAAAACCTCTCTCCATGGAACCGGTCCCTGGTGCCCAAAAGGTTGGGGACCTCTGCCCTAGAGCAGGGCTTTTCAACCAGTGGTACGGGTACCACCTGTGGTACATTGTTATCTGGCAGGTGGTACGCGACCATCCTAGAAAAGTGATAGCGGGGGAGGGGAATGAGCTGAACTGGTGGCAGCACCGCACAAGCCTGAGCGGGAGATGGCTGGAGCTGCAGGGCTGTCAGGGCTCAGCGGAAGCGCCAGGATCAATGCCAGGCTCCAGCTGGAGCTCTGCGCTGATCCTGGTGCTTCTGCTGAGCCTGAAGAAGCACCAATCAGCTGGAAAACAGCACTGATCCTGGAGCTTCTGCTGAGCCCAGAAGAAGCGCCGATCAGCTAGAATGTTGCAGCATCTCCAGGGTCTTGTGATTTACATTCAGATGCTTGGCAACTGATTCATATTTATGATGGTCACAGTGTCCCAGGGTCATGTGAAGTGACCAAAACCTGCTGCAACCACCCAGAAGACGGGGGGAATAAAAACCAAACACCCTCCCACCCCACCCCCCTACCAATCCAGAACAGAAATGCTCATAACAATGAAAACCTCAGACAGGAGGAAGAGCGCCGCCAGGTGGGCAGGCAGGTGTTTTGCTTGGCTATGGCTTGGGGGGCACTTTTTTCAGTGCCATTGTAACTTCAAACAATCACTAAGCGAACTGTTGTTGTAAGTCGAGGACTACCTGTACTTTATCATTTTTTTTCCTTTTGGGGGGGGTCATCAAGTTTTTGACACCTTGCTAGGCGACAGGTGGTACTCGGATGTTGCCATATCCTAAAAGTGGCACAAAGGTTGAAAAGCCCTGCCCTAGAGAGCTGTTCCTTTCCTTTATAGCTTTTTCCCCACCTTTGACTGTCCCTGGACAGACTACTTGAAAAATCTTACTCAGATTGATTCTGTCCTTGGGGATTTGCCTGGTTTCTCTGCAAAGTTAGAGAGAACTAGAACCTTTAAAAAAAAGACTTCTGGTTTTCTCATAATTCTATGCCTGAGAAAATGAGATGCTTGCCTAGCTAAGCATGAATGAATTGAAGAACTCTATTTCTTAACTTGATGCTACCTGGATATTGCAAGACCTTAACATCCTTCAAGCCAGGGAAGATTGTACAGTAGTGTAGGTGAATATCGGGCTTAAAATAGGCTTGTAGGTGATGGCACATTGAATCAGAGTAGTTGGAAAGGACCACTAAGTTCATGTAGCCCATCTCTCTGTAATGTTCCGGAAAACCAAGTCAACCAAGAAGAGACTGGACAGCCATTTGTCTGAAATGGTGTAAGGTTTCCTGCCTGAGCAGGGGGTTGGACTAGATGACCTCCAAGGTCCCTTCCAACTTTTTGTATTATTATTACTGTTGTTGCTGCTGCTGTTGTTATCCCTCTATGAGAGGAGGTTTAGAGATGGTGACCCCATGATTCCCACAGGAATTTTCTCTAGAAATCCACTATGAAGAACTACAGCTGCCTTTAACATTTGGGGAGCAAAGATGATTGTATTAAATGTAATTTGTCATTTGGGTGCAAGTGAAACGCTAGAAGAGAATCTCTCTAATTCAGGGCTGAACTGTGGAGCCCGTGGTGCTCTCTGGGGTTGGTTGTTTGCCTGAAGATATCTCATTACCCAACTAGGTAACATCATCAGTGCTGGAAGGGAGTGGTGTTTGCCTTCTGTTTATATGTGGTAGCTTATAACTCCTCTTGGCTTTCAGGAGCTTTGGGGGTTACTTAGCCTTATTATTTAATTTCTGGAGAAGCTCACGAATCTTAAAGCATGAGAAGTGAGATGCAAGCCAGGTCTCTTGCTGTCTGAGCAGAAAGATTAATGAGGACTAGAAGCACTTTTCTGCTCTTTGCAATGCCAGGAAGAGGCATGCCAGAGTGTCCTGCTGGACCAGCTGCTGGGCTGAGCGAGGATGGGGGGATGCTTTGCTTTTTTTTTTTTTTTTTTGCCTTTGGCCTTCAAGGACAGCTTTTAATATTGATCGAAAAAATGAAGCCACTTTCTGTCTCTCTGGAGAGTTGCTATTGGAAACGCAGCTGAAATCCAAGCCTTTGTTCTAAAGTACTGACAGTTTCCCTGGACGGCTGCAGATAAAAGAGGTGGCAATTGAAGCAAGGGTGGTGGTGGATTTGATAGCTTTATTATTATTATGGATCATCGCACAGTCAGCCAGATGTTCAGACTGGATCCTTACCCAGGACCTGAGATAGGCAGATGTGGATGTTTGATGGTATTACAGATATCGTCGCAGGATGGAACCAGTTCCTAGTAAGGCTGCCTTTTGCAATTGATTAATAGCGAATTTGTCAATGCCAATGGTGTTCAAGTGGTGCTCCAGTTGTTTTGGGATTGCACCCAAGGAGCCTATGACTATTGGTACTACCCTTGCTTGCTTTTGCCACAGTCTTTCTATTTCTATTTGTAGGTCTTTGTATTTTGTTATCTTCTCCAGTTCTTTCTCATCTATTCTGCTGTCTCCAGGCACTGCCACTTCCACTATCTAGACTTTTTTGTCCTCCTCCTCCTCCTCCTCCTCCTCCTCCTCCTCCTCCTCCTCCTCCTCCTCCTCCTCTCTCCTTCTTCTTCTCTTCTTCTTCTTCTTTTTTCTTCTCTCTTCTTCTTCTTCTTCTTCTTCTTCTTCTTCTTCTTCTTCTTCTTTTTCTTCTTCTTCTTCTTATTATTATTATTATTATTATATTATTATTATTATTCGCACAGTCAGCCAGATGTTCAGACTGGATTTGGCATTTTGTCTACCTATCGAGTCCTTACCCAGGACCTGGGATAGGCAGATGTGGATGTTTGATGGTATTACAGATATCGTCGCAGGATGGAAGCAGTTCCTAGTAAGGCCACCTTTTGCAATTGACTAATAACGAATTTGTCAATGCCAATGGTGTTCAAGTGGTGCTCCAGTTGTTTTGGGATTGCACCCAAGGAGCCTATTACTACTACTACTATTACTACTACTACTACTACTATATTATTATTATTATTATTATTATTATTATTATTATTATTGAAAAGCTCTCCCTGGGCTTTTCACAGGGGATCAGTCTGCAAACATTCATGTGGCTGATTTCTTTGCTTCCACTTTATGTCGTTTCTTAACCTTCCTCTCCAAAGGATTCAGAAAGTGCTTACACCGGATTGAAGAATGAAAATCAAACCATTATTATTATTACTAGAAGGGAATTAGAACTGAAAAAAGCGAAAATAGGATATGGATTGAATAAATGGATAATGAATGTAAATGCAATTAAGATATGCTTTGGCCTCCCTTAAATATATATCTTCTTTTCTATATAAATAAAAATGTAACTGTTCATTTGTTCAAAATCTTAAATCTCCGAAAGTTCTTCACCAATTGCTTTGAAATTTTGACACAACGTTGCATTCGAATACGCACGTGTTTTTATATACCTATATTATATAGATGTCACACCTGTGACAGGTAAAACATGCTTTTTTGAAAAACAGGTAAAACATGCTTTTTTGAAAAACAGCACCATCTGTTGGACGTAATCTCTATATCTGCACACACAATGGAACAACAAAAAATATTGTATACCCACAAGCATTGTGAAATTAAACATATTACAAACGTGCACTGTCTCTTTTCTTTCTTTTCCATTTAACCACACTGAGCCACAGCAACACGTGGCTGGGTACAGCTAGTATTTAATAAAATCAGTAAATCAGTTTGTTAGAAGCCAAAGAGTTTCCAGATAATTTTTTCTAGCAGTGTCTCTTTCACCAGCCATGTGCATGTTTTCACTAAGCAAGGATGCAACCAGGCTTTGACTTAGCATGAGGTGCGAACCCAGATCATTGGGCTTACTCAATAAACTGTGATTCCGTGCAGCTCATGCCATGTGTCATAACGTGATCTACAAAAGGCTGGTAGGAGGGTGAGTGGAGAGATTTGGTTCATACGTCATGCTAAATCTTCACTGAAAGAAAACAGTTGCTTGGATTCACACACAAACCAAAGCAAATCACGCTTGGAAATGTGCATGAATCCAACTGCCAGGTAAAAGTGCGCCTATTTAGGATTGTAATGTGTTGAGTCACAACTCTAGCAGCTCCGGTCGGCAGGGCGGAAAAGGAAAGACAGTCAGAGTTCTGATTCAGCAGCATCTCAAGATGTTACAGCTTGCTTAACATTCCTAATTGGAAACAGCATTAAGGCAAGCGATCATTATGTGAAATATCAAATGATTTCCCTGCTTACCAAGGGCAGTTCCAACAGTCCTTATTGCAGTCATTAAGTCAATCACAGTCATTAAGCGAGACACCACATGACCACAACTAGTTGTTGTTTAGTCACTAAGTTGTGTCCAACTATTCGTGACTCCATGGAGCACAGAATGCCACTTCCCCCATGTCCTCCATTGTCTCCTAGGTCAGGGCTTTTCAACCAGTGGTACGGGTACCACCTGTGGTACATTGGCACCTGGCAGGTGGTACGCGACCATCCTAGAAAAGTGGTAGCGGGGGAGGGGAATGAGCTGAACCAGTGGCAGCACTGCACAAGCCTGAGCGAGAGATGGCTGGAGCTGCAGGGCTGTCAGGGCTCAGCAGAAGCTCCAGGATCAGTGCCGCTTTCTAGATGATCGGTGCTTCTTTGGGGCTGTCAGGGCTCAGTGGAAGTGCCAGGATCAGCGCCAGGCTCCAGCTGGAGCTCAGCACTGATCCTGGTGCTTCTGCTGAACCCAGAAGAAGCACCAATCAGCTGGAAAGCAGCACTGATCCTGACGCTTCTGCTGAGCCCAGAAGAAGCGCCGATCAGCTGGAATGTTGCAGCATCTCCAGGGTCTTGTGATTTACATTCAGATGCTTGGCAACTGATTCATATTTATGACGGTCACAGTGTCCCAAGGTCATGTGAAGTGACCAAAACCTGCTGCAACCACCCAGAAGACGGGGGGAATAAAAACCAAACACCCCCCACCCCACCCCCGCTGCCAATCCTCAACAGAAATGCTCACAACAATGAAAACCTCAGATAGGAGGAAGAGCACCGCCGGGTGGGCAGGCAGGTGTCTTGCTCGGCTGTGCCTTGGGGGGCACTTTTTTCAGTGCCATTGTAACTTTGAACAGTCACTAAGTGAACTGTTGTTGTAAGTCAAGGACTACCTGTACTTCATCACTTTTTTCCTTTTTTGGGGGGGTGGTTCATCAAGTTTTTGACATCTTGCTAGGCGACGGGTGGTACTTGGATGTTTCCATATGCTAAAAGTGGTACAATGGGTGAAAAAGTGGAAAAGCCCTGTTCTAGAGCAGGGGTCCCCAATCTTTCTGGGCTGGTGGCCCAATGGGAAAGGGAGGGACAGGCATCTTTATGTACACACATGCAAATGTGGCTGCGTGCGCATGAACAATGCCATGAGCATGCACGTTCCACAAATGGGGCTGATAGCTCTGGCATGCAGCGTGGCTCGGAACTCAGCTAGCACCAGCAAGAAGCTCACAGCTCGGGTAGGGCCGGCTCGTGGCTTGCGGCTCAGCTAGCACTGGTGAGAAGCTTGTGGCTCAGTTAGCACCGGCGAGAGGCTCATGGCTCAGCTAGTACCAGTGAGAGGCTCATGGCTCATGGCTTGGCTCGCAGCTCAGGCTCGGCTAGCGCCAGCACAAAAACAAATCAGCGCCTGCACATGTGCATACGCACTGATCAGCCACTCATGTGGCCCAGTGGCCAATAGGCCATGGCCCATAGGTTGGGGACCTCTGTCCTAGAGCCTGCCCAAATTCACGTTCATTGGGTCAATTTCATTCTCTAACCCTCTCATGCTCTGCCACCCCCTTCTCCTTTTGCCTTCAATCTTTCCCAATATTAGGGTCTTTCCCAAGGAGTCCTCTCTTCTCATGAGGCAGCTAAAGTATTAGAGCTTCAGCTTCAGCGTCTGTCCTTCCAAAGAACAGTCAGGGTTGATTTCCTTTAGGATCAACTGATTTGATCTCTTTGCAGTCCAAGGGACTCGCAAAAATCTTCTCCAACACCACAATTTGAGAGAATACAGAATAACAGGGTTGGAAGGGACCTTGGAGATCTTCTAGTCCAAGCCCCTGCTGAGACAGGAGACCCTACAACATTCCAGAGAAATGGCTGTTCAATCTCTTCTTAAAATCTTCCAGTAATGGAGCACCCACAACCTCTGAAGGCAAGCCATTCCATTGATTAATTGTTTTCACTGTCAGAAATTTCTCTTTAGTTCTAGGTTGGATCTCTCCTTTTTAACTTGGGACTTCCTGCTGTCTTTCCCTTTAACTTTGGTCAGAAGCCAGCTGGGATGATCGTAAATGGCAATCACATCTCTCCATGAGTCGCTGAAATAGTTGAAAATGTGCAATGGTTGCCAAGCACCTGAATTACCATCATGTAAGCACGAGGATCACAATAGCAAAAGCTATTTGTGATCCATAGCACTTTACAGCACTCTCTGAGCAGTTTACAGAGCCAACATATTGCCCCCCAACAATCTGAGCCCTCATTTTACTGGCCTCAGAAGGATGGAAGGCTGAAATAACCTTGAGGATCCTGGCTGTGGGCAGTGAGTTAGCCTGCAATACTGTATTCTAATCACCACACCATCACGGCTTATTGCAGAGAATGCTGCAACAGTTATAAGTGTGAGGACTAATTGTAAATTATTTTATTAGCACCATTGTAACTTTGAACAGTTGCTAAGTTAAGTGAGGACTACCTACATTTTGAAGGTTTGAAGGAGGTTTCTGAATGATGCATAGCTATTTATGAATGGAATGGAATGGAATGGAATGGAATGGAATAGAATAGAATAGAATAGAATAGAATAGAATAGAATAGAATAGAATAGAATAGAATAGAATAGAATAGAATTCTTTATTGGCCAAGTGTGAATGGACACATAAGGAATTTGTATCCAGTGCATAAGCTCTCAGTGTACATACAAGCAACAGGTGATAAATCATGATCATGATCTTAATCATAAAATACAATCATAAATCATAAGATACAACATTCAGTGACAATCATAGCATAATAAATAAGCCCTCAATACAAATCATAGTAGGATACTAAATAAGAACAATCAACATAAATCATAAGATACGAACAACAAAGTTGTAGCCATAAGAAGCTAAGGAAGTAGGTAATAGGAAAGATGAGAAGGATAATAGTAATATAGCCCTTCTAGGTGATTTGACATCCCAGGGGCATAAGACAGCGTTGTGGGAATTAGTTGTTTAGCGGAGTGATGGCATGGGGAAAAAAAAACTTGTCCTTGTACCCAATTGTTTTGGCATGCAGTGCCTGTAGCTTTGCCTTGAGGGAAGAAGTTCAAACAGATTGTGTCCAGGGCAGTGGTTCTCAACCTGTGGGTTGGGACCCCATTTGGGCTTGAACGACCATTTCACGGGGGTTGCCAAACAACGCAGTCCGCCATTTTGTTTCCCCTTTTCCTTAGCTGTGCTACTCCCTTTTATTCTATTGGCTTTTGAAAGCCAATAGAATAGACTCTCTTGAATAAAGTCTAATTCTATTGGCTTTCAAAAGCCAATAGGAATTGTCCAGGCTGTCTCTGCCCTGCTGAGCCCGCCAAAAGCCCCAGTCTGCAAACGGTGCTGCACCAGTTGAGTAGTCCTCGACTTACGACCGGTTGAGTAGTCCTCGACTTACGACCAGTTGGGGGTCGCGGCATTAAAAAGGTTGAGAACCACTGGTCCAGGGTGTGAGGGGTCTGTATATATTTTCACAGCCCTCTTTCTAGCATACATAAACATACAGATGAGAGCACAAGCTTCTAGTCTGAATAACTTGCCTTTTTCTCTTTTCCAAGCCAACTGAATGCTAGAAATAAATTATGTAAAAAGAGGCTGGAGTTCTGTGCCTCTGCTTGCCTATCAGCAGGAATCCCAGAATGGGAATTAACTTAATATGGTGGGAGAATGTAATAAAAGAAAGGTAATGTTCAAAGGTGGGGGTGGATCTGGCTTAGAGTTGCTGAAAGAAAAAAAAAATCAGATAAAATCTCACCCCCCCATGGATCCCAAAGGGGGAAACAGCTGGGCAGTGGCTTGGAATTTTGCTGACTGATCATTCTAAGTCTGCCTCCTTCCTGGTTATGTGACTCAGAACAGAGCATGCAACTCAACAAAAGTTTCCCCATGTATACATACGAAAAAATGCATGCAAATACAACACGAAGGGAGGCAGAAACACAATTACGTAGATGGAATACATTATTTCATTATAGGTAGTCCTCGACTTTCATTTAGTCACCGTTCAAAGTTACAACAGTGAACAAAGTGACTTATGACCAGTTTTCACACTTACGACGGTTGCAGCATCCCCATAGTCACTTGATCAAAATTGAGGCTCTTGGCAACTGGCATGTATTTATGATGGTTGCACTGTCCCTAAGCCATTTGTAACCCTCCTGGCAAATTTCTGAAAAGCAAAGTCAATGGGGGAAGCCAAATTCGCTTAAGGACCTTATAGTTCAGCTAAAAACTGCAGTGATTCGCTTAACAGTTGGGGGAAAAGTTTTGAAATGGAGCAAACCTCACTTAACAGCTGTCTTGCTTAGCCATGGAAATGTTGGACTCAGTTGTGGTCATAAGTCGAGGACTACCTGTACACAGAAGAAAATACGCTTGGTAAAAAATTCCACAAAACGTGTTTTATTCTGTTAAGATACTTAGATCCACAAGCTTTCTTAATTTCAGCAGCATATTTTGGTGGAAAAGAGCATATTGTTGCTGCTGAGCTTAATAGAAGTCAAAATCCCTTTCAAATTAACCAGAAATGGCTACAGACAATTGTGCAGCTTCTGGAAACATTAGCTGTTTTCCCCAATTTCTTCATAATTGCTATAATCAACCTAACTGTTGATTATTCAGTTCATGCTTTTGTGTAACATCTTTAAGGGTCATCTAACTCTTTCAAGTAGTGTGTATAGAACAGTGGTTCTCAACCTGTGGGTCGGGACCCCATTTGGGGTCGAACGACCATTTCACGGAGATCGTCAAACAACGCAGTCCGCCATTTTTTCCCCCCTTTTCCTTAGCTGTGCTACTCCCTTTTATTCTGTTGGCTTTTGAAAGCCAATAGAATAGACTCTCTTGAATAGAGTCTAATTCTATTGGCTTTCAAAAGCCAATAGGAATTGTCCAGGCTGTCTCTGCCCTGCTGAGCCCGCCAAAAGTCCCATTCTGCAAATGGTGCTGCACCAGTTGAGTAGTCCTCAACTTACGACCGGTTGAGTAGTCCTCGACTTACGACCAGTTGGGGGTCACGGCATTAAAAAGGTTGAGAACCACTGGTATAGAAAGTCAGCACCCACCCACCCTCCTAGAGAATGAAATATTTTGAAGAATATTAAAAAAGGCAGGATAGATTATTTCCCCTAAAGAAGAAATGGAGAAAAAAATCTTAGGGAAGGCAGAAACCAGCCCATTTTCCTTTCCTCAGACAGAAACCTGAGGAGGCCATTCTTTAGAAATGCAGGTCTGGTAATCCATTCAGAAAGACTGGGGCACAGTATTCATAAGCAAGAGCCTTCAGCCCCCACAACTGATAGGATTAAAAATTTACATTCCCTCACCAGGCTCCAGAGACAGGACATGACCTTTAGGACATAATAGGATTAACCCGCCACCATTAGAATACCAAAAGGGCACCTTCAAGCTCAGGTCAAAGTGCATGGCACAGGAACAGGCACCTCAAATACAAAGCCCAAAGAAGGTATAATAACCCACCCACTCTCAACTCTATTTGGTCAGCTATCCCAGAACTGCATGCAACATGTTGCTGGTTCTGCTCATCATTAAGCCTTCTTTCCAAACAGCTAGCCTCCATTTTATTTCCAGCATCGTAGCCTCCATTTCATTTACTCCCGGCTTGGAACTGGACCTGATGATTTTTCTTTCAATAAGTGTGTACAATTACAATGTATAAAAAATTATATCTTCTCTCCTCCATTAGTATAAAATTTCCTGACAGAGCAGGGGGTTGCACTAGAAGACCTCCAAGGTCCCTTCCAACTCTGTTATTCGGTTAAAAGCTTTACAGCAAGTAACTGGGAAAAAGCAGGAACCACTAATCATTAAACAAAGTGTGTGCGGATCTTACTTCCTGAGTGCATTCTGCGGTTTAAGGGGCTTGGGGCTGTCTATCTCAGCCTTTGTGAGCCTATCCATCTAGTTTAGTGTTTCTCAGATTTGGCAACTTCAAGATATGTGGACCAACTCCCAGAATTCCGCTAATACAGTTCTCAACCTGTGGGTTGGGACCCCATTTGGGGTCAAACGACCATTTCATGGGGGTTGCCAAACAACACAGTCCGCCATTTTTTCCCCTTTTTCTTAGCTGTGCTACTCCCTTTTATTCTATTGGCTTTTGAAAGCCAATAGAATAGACTCTCTTGAATAGAGTCTAATTCTATTGGCTTTCAAAAGCCAATAGGAATTGTCCAGGCTGTCTCTGCCCTGATGAGCTTTCCAAAAGTCCCATTCTGCAAACGGTGCTGCAAGTAGTCTGCAGCGAAGGCGAGCTGTCTGGAAGCTTCCACCCCTCCCTGCTGAGCAACTACTAAAAATGTAAGTAAAAGAGGGCCAGGGGTGGGAGGTGGGAGGCCGGCGGGTGCAGGGAGGGTTGCTGGCGTGCATGGAGCCCGGCGGGTGCCTTACCTCCCTTGGGCTGGGCCAACTGGTGGCCCAGCCGGTGGTCGGTCTGCGCTGTCTCTGCTGCTTGCCAGCTACGCCTCGGCCAGCGCAGGGGGCGGCACCATGCATGCGTGGCGCTCCCAGGCAGGGAAAGTCCTCGACTTACAACCGGTTGGGTAGTCCTCGACTTACAACCGGTTGGGGGTCGCGGCATTAAAAAGGTTGAGAACTACTGCCCTAATGAATTATGGGAGTTGACGTCCACCCAATCTTAAAGTTGCCAAGTTTGAGGAAACATTGAGCTAACTGCACTTTGGTTCAATATGTGCATTTAGAAGGGCATTGCTGAAAGAGAAAGTATTTATTTTTTTTCTCACAGGTATAAAAAAAAAATTAAAAAGCAAAAAACAATGCCCTTTCCTGAATATTAAAAACAAACCAAGCGTGTGCTCTTGATTCGCAAACAGTGTGATTCTTCTTATTTCGTAATGGGCTCATGAGCCTTTCTGCCAGCTTGGAAGAGTCTCTGCTTGCATGATGAGTGCTTGGAAGTGACCGAAAAATGGCCAGTCATTTAAGCACCGCAGGAAAGCAATCAAGAACAGGAAATGCTTCTTACATTTCCCATCTCTGTAGCTTATGGACAAAAACCCAACCCTGTGCTTTGTCCAGCAAATGGGCTATAAAGGAACTGGTGGAAATTACAGAGGTAGTTTTCTTGCATTGCCCAACTTAAAAACACACACACAAAACCTCAAGCAGATTTGACATTAAAAAAAAACACTGTGCATTTATTATGCCATTTAATTCTTAAGGGCTTAATAATGGACAGTAATCTATATCAGCAGGTTCCATCCTCGCAAATTTTACAAGCCTGGCTCGGACCCTTTCATGAAATGTCTGCCATGATCGTGCCAAATATCAGAGAGTAAATGGTGAGGTGGCTCCACTTTTCAGCTTTGGTCTCCAAAGTGCTCCCACTCTTCAGCTTATATTTGTCTTTTTTTCTGATTGGTGGGCACATACCAAATAAAATACCATTTCACAGCTATCCACCATTAGATATTCTCCTGGGATCTATATACAGGTGGTCCTCACTTCCTGTAAGAACGGTAATTGTGACTGGTACCTCTGTCACTCAGCTGTAAAGCCTAACATTACATGACCACATTGGCTTATGAGGGAAGTCAGCCCAGAGAAAGAAATATTAAAAAGGGCAGAAAAATATATTTTTCCTCAAAAGGACTTTTTAAAACCAAATCTGGCCCCAAATCTATCTCTCTGCCCCAAGCAAGACTTTAGCCCCATACAAATGCAGATGTAAAACCATCAGAAAGTTGGAGCCAGAGCAATCAAGAAGACAAAAGAGAAGATCTGCATACCCCACCCAAACTCTAGGAGTCATTAGCCCCATCACCTGGGAAGCAGGATAGGATAATTGGATTAAACCACAGATATCAAGGCCTAGACAAACACTCAGAAACAGCCTCAAGGTTCATGCCACAGGAACAGGAAACTTCCAAACAAAAAGCTAGAGGGGATATAAAAACCTACTACACCATGTGCTCAGCCCTTCTATGCTCTTTCCTGAAGAACCATCTTTCTGCAATAAACTGTAACCTTCTTCCCAAAGCAGTTGCCATGTTTGCTTATTTATTCCCAGCTTGATGAACCAGGATGAAGACTTTACTTCTAACACTTACAATGGCAGTTGTGGCAGTTCTGGTTGCCATCATTAAACGAGTCCTCCACGGTTGTTAAGTGTGATGTCACATGATCACCATTTGTCTATGAAGATTCTCAATTATCCGGGTCATGGTTGCCCCAAAGCTGCTTTTTCCAAAAGACAGCTGAACTTTCTTGGGTTTTTTCCTTGAAAACATTTCACTTCTCATCCAAGAAGTTTCTTCAGAACCAAAGAAGCTTCTTGGAAAAGAAGCAAAACTGTTTTCAAGGAAAAAAAATCCCAAGAAAGTCCAGTTGCCTTTTGGAAAAGTATCTTTGGGGTGATCACCATTTATGATCTCCAGCTTCCCCACTGATTTTGCTTGAGGGAAACAATAGGGAAGGTCACAAATAAGCGATCACGTGTCAGTGAGATGTTGTGACCATCTAATTGTGAGTTGGTTGCCAAGGGGTTAAATCGCAATTGGGTGACCACGGGGATGCTATGATGGCTGCAACCATGAAGACTGGTGGTGTGTCTCCTCATTCTGCACAGTTATAGCTTTGAATGGTCCCTAAATGAGCGGTCACTGAACAAGTACTACCTATAAAAGAACATTTCACATGTAGATGTTCTACAGGGTTCTATATATATTGTAGAAGAACCATGTATGGTAGCTCAAAGTCAGAAGGAATATCTGGCAGCTTTTGAGAAGAACACATTTTATTAAAGGCATACTAGGTTCTCTACAACTTCTGGGATCTGTGTGAGGTCCAGAGGAAATCTTGATTTTAAACATTTAAATATTTTTAATGATTTCTATGGGGCTTGGGGTTATTTTTGTACTGGATATTTTCTGGATTTCTTTTTTAAACCTTGTAAGACTCTAAAGTCATAGTAGTCAGATGGGTGGTCAAATAAACTTAATAATGTATGGTGGACATGTAGAGAAGCACAGGTGTACTGGTGTATGGTCTGGGATTGGGCAATAGAAATGACTAGGCAAAACATTCAATACAAACCAGAGACATTACTATTAGGAATACTAGAGAAAAATGTAAATAAAGAGGACACATATTTAATTATCCATGTGGTCACAGCAGCAAGGATACTATTTGCTCAAAAGTGGAAAGCAATGGAAGTACCGAGTGGGAAAGCACTAATAAAGAAAATTATGTATTGCATAGAACTAGATAGGATAACTAAAAGATTAAAAAATCAGGAAGAAACAGAATTTTATCGAATATGGAATAAATTTTATAGATGGAGGGGGAAAAATGGAGGTCACAGTAAAGAGATAAACTGAGATAGAGACTAGAAATGTATAGTTGTATATAGGTATATTATATGTAATTAATGTACAATATGGACTGAGATGTCAGTCAAAGACGATTTACCATGTTCAATATTTTTAATCCTTTTTTTTCTTTGTACTTAATAAAAATTAAAAAAAGAAGATGTCTCTCCTCTTTTCCTTTAGGGAAATATAATATTCTGCCTCTTTTAATATTCCCCCAAATATCTCATTCTCTGGAGGGGTGGAGATGTGCTGACTTCCTATAGTCCTTATTATTAGGGATGGGGGCATAGTAATCTATGTCCTGTGATGCTTCTGAATGATTAAATGAATGACCTACACAAAAACAGAGCTTCACAGCTTTAGTGAAATAACAGCATTGCGTGGGTGTCATGCTAAGACAGACCAGATCTCCAAACACAAATGTGGTTTTCACTGGCAATTTCCCCCAGTTAACATGAGACAGCATTGAGAAACAATGACAGCTAAAATTTCCGTTTGTTGAAAACAGGAGGTGAATAGTTATGGGGCCTCTAAAGTGCTATCCTCTTCTTCTATGGGAATGTTTCTCAACCTTGGCAGGCTGAAGAAGTGTGGACTTCACTTCCCAGAATTCCCTAGCCATCTAGAATGCTGGGAATTGACGTCCACACCTCTTCAAGTCGCCAAGGCTGGGAAACACTGTTCTGTGGCGTTGGACTACCATCCCATCATTCCCAGCCCCATAGATCGGAAGACTTTCATGAAATTTCAGAGACAGAATAATAGTAATAACAGAATAACAGAGTTGGAAACGTCTTGGAGGTCTTCTAGTACACACACACACACACACACACACACACACACACACACACACACACTAAAGCAGGAGACACTATACTATTCCGGACATATGGTTGTCTAATTTCTTCTTAAAAACCTCCTGCGATGGAGCACCCACAACTTCTAAAGGCAAGCCATTCAACTGGTTAATTCTTCTGTCAGGAAATTTCTCCTTATTTGGAAGTTGGCTTCTTCCTTGATTAGTTTCTATCCATAGCTTCTTGTCCAGATGCTTTGGAGAATAGTTTAACTCCCTCTTCTTTGTGGTAGCCCTTCAAATATTGAAGCATTGCTACCATGTCACTTCTGCTTTTTTCATGAAAGTAGACATACCCAGTTCCTGCAACCGTTCCTCATATGTTTTAGCCTCCAGTCCCCTAATCATTTTTGTTGCTCTTCTCTGCACTCTTTCTAGAGTTTTTTATACCATAGCAACCAAGACCGAAAGCAATATTTCTTACCAAGGCCTTATAAAGCGGTACAAACTCTTCACATGATCTTGATTCTGTCCCTCTGTTAATGGGTGTTTTTTTTTTTTTTTTGGCAGCTGCAGCACACTGCTGGTTCATATTTAAGTGGTTGTTCACTAGATCTCCTAGATCAGTGGTTCTCAACCTGTGGGTCGGGACCCCATTTGGGGTCGAACGACCATTTTACGGGGGTCACCAAACAACGCAGTCCACCATTTTTTCCCCCTTTTCCTTAGCTGTGCTACTCCCTTTTATTCTATTGGCTTTTGAAAGCCAATGGAATAGACTCTCTTGAATAGAGTCTAATTCTATTGGCTTTCAAAAGCCAATAGGAATTGTCCAGGCTGTCTCTGCCCTGCTGAGCCCGCCAAAAGTCCCATTCTGCAAACGGTGCTGCACCAGTTGAGTAGTCCTCGACTTACGACCGGTTGAGTAGTCCTCGACTTACGACCGGTTGGGGGTCGCGGCATTAAAAAGATTGAGAACCACTGTCCTAGATCCTGCTTGCAGTTGCTGCTATTGAGCCAGGTACCATCTATTCTATACCTGTGTATTTGTTTTTTATTTCCTTACTCTTCTTACCACTGAATTTAATTTTGTTAGATAGGGCCCAGAGTCCAAGTCTGTCGAGATCCTTCTGGATCTTGAGCCTATTTCTGGAGTGAGTAAAGGCAGTGTTCCTGCTCTGATTCTTATTCACCCACTATTGTTTCCTAACCTGTTGTAAAGTACTCTAGGGGAAGAGTTATGGTGCTTTTCCAAAGCAACGTAAAAGCCAACTACGTGATGAGCCAAGAGCCTTGTCTCTTAGTTGAGGGTTTCCTAATGTCTTATTTAATACAGGATCTGAAAGGCAAAAGATTAATCAAGGCAACTCTTCTAATCCTTTTTGGAGTAATACAGGTAGTCCTCAAGTTACAATGGTTCATTTAATGACCACTGAATGTTATAACAGCACTGGAAAAAGTGACTTACGACAGTTTTTCACACTTACTGTACCACCATTGCAGCATCCCTATGGTCCCGTGATCAACATTCAGTCGCTTGACAACCAAGCAGTGTCCCGGGGGTCATGTGATCAGCTTTTGTGTCCTTCTGACAAGCAATGGGGAAACCAGATTCACTTAACAACTGTGGCAAGAATAGTCGTAAAATGGGGCAAAGCTCATATTGTGTCCTGAGCCTGCAAAAGCAGGCTCGGGATGTTGCATTGGTCCCGGGCATTCCAAAAGCTGCCCGGGACCAGACAGAGCGGCGCCAGCCTTGTGTGCATGCGCAAGGCGTGAAAACGCTCTGTTCCTATTGGTTGTCACTGTCCGGGTTTCTGGCCATATAAAAAGGCCTGCGTGCCTTTTGCTTTTGCTTGGTTGTTGTAGAAGGAGAATAAAGTGTTTGTTCAGCATCGCCATGTGTCTTCATCATTTGCACCCGAACGAAGTACACAACAGCTCACTTAGCAAATGTTTCACTGAGGAACATAAATTTTGGACTCACTAGTGGTCATAACACGTGGACTACCCGTATTTTCCTGATTGACTTGAAAGTAGTCCACACTTCTTCCGGAGGCACTTCAAGACTCCTTTGCTTAATAGGGCCCCATACAGAGTTGCCCTTTATCCAATCCCTGAACCAATTTTCTGGTATCTAATTTCTGTTCAAGGCTGGATTGTTTTCTTTCTTCCCTGCAGGGGAATCTCCAGGGAGTGGTCCAAAAAGTCAAGATTGCCGTTAAGACTCTGCGATCAAAGCTCTGCATCATGCATAAAGAAGCAAGCAGCATTTTAATTGTCACAACATCACAGTCGTTAGATTCGCCATACACTGCAGACACTTCTGCCTCCCTGTCAGGAGACACACACCTCGCGTCAGTTATTGCAATTTTACATACAGGTAGCCTCGAAGTATGACCACAACTGAGCCCAAACTTTGTTCTGCTAAATGAAACATTTTACGACCTTTCTTGCCACAGTTGTTAAGTGAATCGCTGCATTTCTTAAGTTATAACATGGTTATTAAGTGAATCTGGATTCCCCCTTGACTTTAGAAGGTCGCAAAAGTAGATTACATGACCCCAGGACATTGCAACTATCATAAATATGAACGAGTGGCCAAGCATCTGAATTTTGATCACGTGACCATAGAGATGCTGCAACAGTTATTAAATATGAAAAACAGTCATAAGTCACTTCTTTCAGTGCCATTGTAATGTTGAGTGGTCACTAAATGAACTGTTGTAAGTTGAGGACTACCTGTATTGTGCTAAGCCATAGCCTGGCTCCAGGCACTAGATTAAGCCATGGTTTGTTTAAAAGTGGTTTATTAAATAAATCAGTTTTGGCTGGGGCAGAGACTTTTTGGGTGCTTTGGAGAATAGCTTGACTCCCTCTTCTTTGTGGCAACCCTTGAGATATTGCAACACTTCTATCATGTCCCCCCCCCCAGTCCTTCTCTTTATTAAACTAGACATACCCAATTCCAGCAGCCGTTCCTTATATGTTTTAGCCTCCAGTCCCCTAATCATCTTTGTTGCTCTTCTCTGTACTCTTTCTAGAGTCTCAACATCTTTTTTACATCGTGGCGACCAAAACTGGATGCAGTATTCCAAGTGTGGCCTTACCAAGGCATTGTAAAGTGATATTAACACTTCATGTGAACTTGATTCTATCCTTCTGTTAATGCAGCTTAGCACTGTATTGGCTTTTTTGGCAGCTGCAGCACACTGCTGGATCATATTTAAGTGATTGTCCACTAGGACTCCGAGGTCCCTCTCACAGTTACTGCTATTGAGCAGGATACCACCTATACTGTACCTCTGTATTTGGTTTTTCTTGCCTAAATGTAGAACCTTACTTTTTTCAACATTGAATTTCATTTTGTTAGATTGCGCCCAATGTTCAAGTCTGTCCAGATCCTCCTGTATCTTAAGCCTATTTTCTGGAGTGTTGGCTATTCCTGCCAGCTTGGTGTCGTCTGCAAATTTCATGAGTTCCCCATCTATCCCCTCATCCAAATCATTGATGAAGATGTTGAAGATCACTGGCCCTCTTCAGCCATTCCTCTCCTCCATGTTGGGATTCAGGTTGAGGAGAACTTTTAATTCTAACTGATACAACAAGAACATTAGCTGATTTTTGTAGGAAAATATTTTTGGGCAAATTCCCCTGCAGTACCTTCCATTCCTTATCTGAATTGAGCCATTTCGGTTATTGTGACCTGCAAGTGGACTAGAAACAGTGCAATTAAGAAGACGGAAAAGGAGAATATGCTATTCAACTCAAAAAGAGAATAGAATTGGAATTAGCAGAGAATAAATGAATTCAAGCAAGATAAAAATAGTTCAGGGAGTTGGAGAGAAAGGAGGAAAGTTTAAGCTACGCACAGTCCTCAACTTTCAATCACAACTGAGCCCAAAATTTCCATTGCTATTCGAGACAATTGTTAAATAGGTTTTGCCCCATTTTAGGAACTTTCTTGTCACAGTTGTTAAGTGAATCACTGCACTTGTTAATTCATAACATTCATAAATCACTTTTTTCAGTGCCATTGTAACTTCGAACAGTCACTAAATGAAACACAGTTACATATATGGAATACATTATTTCGTTACACGTAGCCCTCGACTTACAACATTCGTTTTTTGTCTTCTTTCTTTCAAGAAGAGTTTCTATGTTTCTTTTTCTGCCTTCTCCTATATATGTCCTCCTGAAAGAAAGAAAACAACTCAAAATTTTGAAATCTTCCTGTCCGTGCACAAACAGAGAGAGATTTCCAAGATGTAGCATACACACACAGACTAAGAGAAGTCATTTTTACACAGGTTTCATTGCTAATAGGAAATACATCACCAACCCTTACCCCCCCCCCCCAATTGCACACTGAACCTCCTTCCCCATCTTGTTTGGTTAACCAGAATATTTCAAGGAAGAGTAGATAAGTCGTGGACAAGCTTATGCCCATTGCCCTGAATAACAAAAGGAAGACTGAGGATGGCTCTGCAAACTTTTTCCTAGGCAAACCACAATTCTCATTGCCAATGGACACAGCTGAGGGGCATATTTGTGCAATCTTGGTTTGGGGCTCCTTAACATAATTCATCTTCTGTGTTGTTATTCGTAATGGACTATAACAATGACCTGGAGGAAAAGGAGGAAGTGTCACAACCAAGACAGCAATCAGATAAAAGAAATCGGAATCCAAAGCAGAAATGTAATTTACAAAAAAAAAATTAAGACCAGTTGCTTAGCAGATGCTCTAAAACAGCGGTTCTCAACCTATGGGTCGCGACTCCATTTGGGGTTGATCAACCATTTCATGGGGGTCGCCAAGCAAGGCTGTCCGCCATTTTTTTCCCTTTTCCGGCGGGTGCCTTACCTCCCTTGGGCTGGGCCAGCTGGTGGCCCAGCCGGTGGTCGGCCTGCTCCGTCTCTGCCGCTTGCCAGCTATGCTTCGGCCGGTGCAGGGGGCAGCACCACGCATGCGTGGTGCTCCCGGGCAGGGAAAGTCCTCGACTTATGACCGGTTGGGGGTCGCAGCATTAAAAAGGTTGAGAACCACTGCTCTAAAAGCTACTTAGGACCCAGTTTTGAAATTATGATGACTGAACCAGTATCGTGTGGTCCAGCAATTGTTTCTTTAGTACAGGGCTAATAAATCAGTTTCATTGCAACTTCCTGTGCGGTCCTGATCTTTCCTACCTGACAGAACCTTTACAAAGATGTTCTAGGCCAGGGGTCTCCAATCTTGGCAACTTTACGACTTGTGGACTTCAACTCCCAGAATTCCTCAGCCAGCCTGAGGATCAAGAAGAAGAACAGACCGAAGGGAAGATAAACATTTCAGGATAACTACGTTGAGATGGAAAAATAGAGAGACGATCTGTTAGTCCTTCCCAAAAAATGGAGACTGGATGGCCTCTTTTACCTCAAACAACATATATAATAACAGAGGGAGAACCATTTGATAACTTAAAAGCGTGGGTATGAAAGGCGAGTAGGCAAAGAAAGAAAGCCAGAATAAGGCTGAAGAAAATTGGGGTTTTAACTCACTAATGAGGATTATAGTAGAATATACTCAAATAGACAAGATGTGTACTTTGAATACTAGATTTTGTTATGAACTGAGATAAATAAAACTTTGGTCATTTAAAATTTAGAAGTATAAATGTCAAAAGTTAAATTTGAATATTGATCGGTCCATAAAGGTTGAATGTAAAAATAATTAAGATATATATAAGCTAAAAATCTACTGATAAATATAATAAACATGTTTTTATTTAGCTGATATAATAAGAATTGTACTAGCTTAAATATGAGATAGTAGACACTAAGAGAAAAAGAGAGGAAGTATTTGATGTTGAAACAAGGGAAATTTTGGTTACTAAATTTAAGACATTTGGAAATTAATAGAAAATAAGAATGTTACACTGTATTATTAGTTAGATAATGTAAGATGGTGAGAAATAGAATATATTTAAATAGATAAGATGTGTATCCTGAATATTAGACTTTGTGATTAAATTGGGATAAAGGGAACTTTGGTCACTTAAAACTTGGAAATTATAAATATTAAATGTTAAATTTAAATATTAATGAGAAACTAAAAATTGGGAAAAACTAATTAGGACATTGATTGTCTATAAAGACTGAATGTTAAAATAACCAGGATATGTATAAGCTAAAACTTATTGATAAATGTAAGAATTTTATTTTTATTTAATTGATATAATAAGAATTGTATTAGTTTAAATATGAGACAGTAAATGCTAAAGGGAAAAGAGAGGAAATATTTAATGTGGTAGTTTGAGACTTGCACTAAAGATGTTTGCATGTCATTGAATTTTCGATTAACCCAGCCGCCACATTGCTTTTTAAATACCTAAATGTAAAATTAGAAAATCAATAAAACATTAAAAAAAGAGTAAAGCTGGAAAGGACCTTGAAGGTCTTCTAATCCACCCCCTGCTCAAGTAGGAGACCCTATACCATTTCAGACAGGTGGCTGTCTAGGCCAGGGGTAAGCAACCTCGGCTCTTTTATGACTCATGGACGTCAACTCCCAGAATTCCTGAGTCAGGAGTTGACGTCCATGAGTCATAAAAGAGCCGAGGTTGCCTACCCCTGGTCTAGGCTCTTCTTAAAAACCTCCAGTGATGAAGCACCTATAAAAACCAAATAACTTCTGTGGGCAAGCTGTTCCACTGGTTAATTGTCCTCACTGTTAGGAAGTTTCTCCTTAATTCCAGGTTGTTTCTCTCCTTGATTCATTTCCATCCATTGTTTCTTGTCCTGCTCTCTGGTGCTTTGGAGAATAATTTGACCCCCTCTTCTTTGTGGAAGCCCTTCAAAATACTGGAATGCTGCTATCATGTCACCCCTAGTCCTTCTTTTCTCTAGGCTGGCCATACCCCAATTCCTGCAACCATTCTTCATATGTTTTTGTCTCCAGGCCCTTAATCATTTTCCTTGCTCTTTGCACTTTTTCAAAAGTCTCAAAGCTCTTTTTTTGTAATGTGGTGACCAAAACTGGATCCAGTATTCCAGGTGTGGCTTTACAAGGCTTAATAAAGCAGTACTAATACTTCATGTGATTTTGATTCTATGCCCCTGTTTATACAGCCAAGGATTGTACTAGCTTTTTTTGGCGGCTGCTGCACACTGTTGGCTCATGTTTAAGTGATCTCCAACTGACAGTCTCAGCATCTTTAACCGCTGAGCCGTTGAACTCCTGTCAACTCGAAAGAGGTTCCTACACACATGAACACAACAATGATGCTAACATGGGACCCAGTTCCTGCAGCAAACTCAGATGTCTACATGGCCAACATAATTTACATCACCATTTTGGGTGCTAACAACTTCACACACAAGATCAGAAGCTCCTTCACATGTTTTTTTCCCCCCTTTAATCTAATATATCCCATCATTGTCCCTCTGGAAACTACGGCACATTAGACAAATGGGTCAGCCTTGGAGCAAAAATTTAATGGACACAAATTTGACGTCAGGAAATAAATTAACATCAGAGCATTTTAATCCCCAGAACACTTGATTTCAAAGCTGTTGCTTGAGAACAACAAAGCCAAGCTAGCGTCCTATAATGAACTCACATCAAAAGACTTCAGGATCTCTCAGAAAGCGTTCCACAAACACAATGTTTTTTTTGTACATCACAATTGCCAATTGATGAAGAACTTGTGTTCCAACTCATGTGTAGATTGCATCTGCATAACCACTCTTTCTTCTCTCTTCCTTCCCTTATTTAAATCTTACATCACTCCATGCGTTTGATGAAGTGAGCATACCACTCACAAAAGCTTTAACCAAATTTGTTGGTCAGAAAAGGTGCTCCATACTCTTTTCCATTTCTGCCCCAGTCAAAATTTATAGATTGCAACCCAAAGGAGCCTTTCCATATCCTCCACTCCAATGCTTTTCAACCTTGACAACTTTGGACTTCCAGTCCCAGAATTCCCTAGCCAGCATGAGGAATTCTGGGAGCTGAAGTCCACAGAATTAGCCATTTTCTCTTTCACTACCTATCCTTCCACAATGATGGGATTTAAGTTATTTTCCAGGCAAACTTTTAATCCTAAACAACACAGCTGGTACTTTTCCGGAATATTCTCTGGAAAATTCCCTCATTTATTAGGGGCTTCATTCATTCATGAAGTTAAGGAAGCTGTGTGAACTTCAGCCGGGGTCTGGCCTACCAAGCTATTGACATCTTTTGAGTAGTGATATTGGCCTTTATCTTCTAGCTGAGAGGGGGGACTTTTGCTTTTCAAAATGGCCTTAGTTCAGTGGTTCTCAATTATTTTCTGTCATGCCCCCCTAGGAAGAAGAAAACATTTCGCGCCCCCCATGTGACTGTCTATCCAATCGGGTCCTTTGCGTGTGTCACGTGCGTCCAATATGATAGTATTTGCCGAGGTCAAACGAGCCCCCCTTTACGGAGCCTCGGCCCCCCCTGGGGGGCCCGCCCCACTATTTGAGAACCACTGCCTTAGTTAATCACGAGATGAAAACAAGCACAGATGAATTACTGTTACTAAAACCTGATGAATTATGCTGGGAAAACTCCAATGTTGACTGCAAAGGAAACCGAACCAGTAATGCTACTTTGTCGATTTCTAACACCCATTAAGCAATCTTCCGGAATTTAGTAATATGGCTACTTTCCTTCCACTGATGAGACACAGCTGCTGAGTCAAGCAAGAGCAATGCAAACATTTAAAGTTTTCAACTAGTTCCACTGTGGAGTGGGGAAACCAGTGTAGAATTTCCCAGAGCTGAAAGTTGACAGTCTTGATAAAAGTGGACAATCTTGTTGGTGGACCAAAATATCCATTGTGCCTTGCTTTGGTAATTTTAAAAGAATAACAGAGTTGGATGGGACCTTGGGGGTCTTCTAGTCCAACCCCTTCTCAAGCAGGAAACTCTAAAGTCTAAACCATTCAAAGCCGCTTTTCAGCAAATGACAGTTTGAATGGTTGTTTATTGTCTGTTGTTTGTTAATTATTTCAATTAATGCTCTGCACAGAGCACTCAGAGCAGCTGAGAGTCAAAAATAAAATATACAGATATAGACAGGAGGCTGGTTTGAGGTAGTGGTGAAGGTGCTGGCCTAGAAACCAGGAGGCTCTGAGTTCTAGTTCTGCCTTAGGCATTAAAAACCAGCTGGGGGACTTTGGGCCAGTCACTTTCTCTCAGCCCAGGCCATTTCATAGGATTGTCATTGTGGAGAAAATGAGAGGAGGAAGGAGTTCAGGTAGTCCTCGACTTACGACCACAATTGAGCCCAAATTTTCTCTTGCTAAGTGAGACAATTGTTGTGATTTTGCCCCATTTTACGGCCTTTCTTGCCACAGTTGTTCAGAGAATCACTGTAGTTGTTAAGTCAGCCTCCTCATTGATGTTGCTTGTCAGAATATTGCAAAAGGTGATCATGTGACACTGGGACGCTGCAACCGTCATAAATATGAACCTGTTGCCAAGCATCCATATTTTGATCACATGATCAGGGGGATGCTGCAATGGTTGTTAAGTGTGAAAAATGGTCATAAGGCAATACAAGTCAGGACCGTTGTAACTTTGAATGGTCAATAAGTAAATGTTTGTAAGTCCAGGACTACCTGCATTAGGTATGTTCAGCACTTTGAGTTACATATGAAGGCTGAATAAATACCAAATAAAAGCATAAATATGTAAATAAATAAACAGGTGTACACTGCATAAGCAGCTGAATGATTACAGGTAATCCTTGACTTACAACAGCTCATTTAGTGACCAAATTGGCAATGGCACTGAAAAAAAGCGACATGACCATTTTTTCACACTTAAAAACATTGCAGGGTCCCCATGGCCACGTGACCAGAATTCAGAGCAACTGACTCATATTTATGACGGTCACAGTGTCCTGGGATCCTGCTGTCTGGAACATGGCTCAGGTTTCCAAAGACAAATTCACTTGGGATTCCAGGAACACAGTTTTATTGAAATAAAGCTTTTGCAAAAGCTGGCGGTCTTAAACTCATACACGAGATTAAGCCACACACACATAATTTTTAAAAGCACACATTTCAGTTCATCCCCTCCCAGAAAAAAGCCCTTTTATTTCATATACCTGTTAACCATGACCTTTTGCTGACATTAGCCCTATCTTTATTTTTATATTTCCTCCTGCTTGTTACATCTAGCTTCCTACAGAACCTACATGTTTCAAAATAATTATCCTGCATGTATCAAAACCCCTACTTCTAAAAGTCTAAGTTACTCATTTTGCCATTATTCATATATACTGCCAATGTGTTACCCCTGTCTGTATATCTTTAAAGTAGATTGTATGACATGTGTGAGTTCCCGCACTTTTTTCTTTCTTTTTTTTACAAAAAAAGCACTGGTCTCACTTAGTCGCAGAAATTTTGGGCTCAATTGTGGTCGTAATCCAAGGACTACCTGTATTCATCTAATTTAACAGAGCTAGCTGGAGAGTAAGTCCTTAGCTTATCTGAAGATGGAAAAAGTGGAGCCAGGGGATAAATCGCTGATAATAATGTATCGGATGAGGGATTTTATTCAGTTTGCAATAGATTTTCTTTGCTCTGGAGCTTTGTTTCTAGTCTGGTTGAGTGAAGCTCTTCATCTCTTTAGAAGTCAAGTCTTGAAAAAGAAGACTTTGACATTACAAGTTTGTGATGACATCTTGACTGTTGTTGACAGCCTTAGCAAGCTGAACTTTCTCCCACAGTCTTGGAAGCTAGTTTTTACAATATATTTGATTCTTGACAACTTCCTTGTAGCTTTGAATAGGGTCTGGAAAGAGGCCAGAAATCTATGCTGCTCCTATTCAGATTAGATTAGATCAAATCTTTATACAATGTGTCTATAAATGACACTGTTCAGGCAAATAGGACAGATTTATGATCTCCAGGGACAATATTTTTCTGCTTCCTAGATTTTGTTTTGTCCAGGAGTATGTGATTTTGTCTCAGAGTGAGACTTTGACCTGGATAGCCTTCGGTGGGCTTCCTCCTCTGCATACAGGTAGTCCTTGACTTACAGCCTTTCATTTAGTGACCATTTAAAGTTACAACAGCACTGAAAAAAATGACTTATGACCATTTTTCACACTTAGGACCATTACAGCATCCCCAGGGTCACCTGATCAAAATTCAGACGTTTGGGAACTGACTCATATTTATGATGGTTGCAGTGTCCCGGGGTGATGTGATCCCCTTTTGCGACCTTCTGACAAGCAAAGTCAATTGGGGAATCCAGAGTCATTTAACAATCATGTTACTAACTTAACAATTGCAGTGATTCATTTAATAACTGTGACAAGAAAAGCAGTAAAGTGGAGCAAAACTCACTTAACAACTGTCACGCTTAGCAATGGAAATTTTGGGCTCAGTTGTGGCCATAAGCCGAGCACTACCTGTAGTATCCATGTAGCAAGAGGGATGAGAATTAGAACTGGGAGGGAAGCTAAAGGGGATCTAGTCTAACCCACTATTTATAACAAATAACTTGTAGCAAACTGAAGGTCTCTTTCAGACTGCTAATGATTACATACCCATATATTGATCAAATGGCAACAAAACTGGAAGGGCTTGCCACTGCCTTCTCTTGCGGTGTGTAGCTTACTCTAGCTTTGCTCCCAGCCTGCCTATTTGAAAAGGCCCAACCTTGCTTAGTCTGAACATAATAATAATAATAATAATAATAATAATAATAATAATAATCCCCCAGTGAGGCACTACCTTGACCCCCAGTGAGGCACTACCTTGACGTGGTTGTGGGGCTTGTGTACTCTGAGGAAGATGAGAGCTATGCCAGAGGTTCAACCATACTGGACAGGTCTCATCAGAGGAGTCAGACAAAGAGTGTCTCTCCCATAAAAAATATGGTGAGACGTAAATTTCAGAATGCCATACCGGCTCGGACGTCGCCCGGGTTAACAAGGTCCGCACTAGATATTGGAGTTCCTGGATATCTGGTGAAAAATGGGTTACAGGACTCAGGACTGTTGGCTGAGCAACCAGGGCCAGCAGCTGCAGAACTACTGGAAGAAAAAGTGTTTACCCGTCGCAGATACACAGTGATGGAAAACAAAGAAATAATGATCTGTTACTACAGATCAAGTCCAACAAGACAGAGGATATCTAAAACGAATGCACCAATTCTGGAAAGAACAACATCCAGAATCAGAAATAACAGAACAGAGACTAGCAGATCAACGCCGATTTATAACACGAAATAAAGTATTCACAGAAACAGAATTGGACGAACTGCAAAGGTTTACCCAGGGCAAAGAAATCAAAGCCTTACCAGAAGTAATTCAGAATGTAGAGGCAAACCAGGGGGAGTTGGCAGTGAAAGAATCCAGTAGAGATATACAACTGTTCTCATTTGGAAACCAGGCACCTCTTCCTCAGGAAGAACAAAACCCTCTAACTAAAGAAATAAAAGAATTGAAACAAAGAATAACTGAGCATCTAGAACAGCACAAAAACAACAGAATAAGGCTGCCTGCATTGAAGCTTGTTTCAAAGAAACAGCTAGCACAAGCATTAAAAGATGCAAATACTGCAATAGCAAGTATAAGCACCAATTCACTGCAAGAAACAAACCAACTAATGTACAGCACAGCTACAGTTATAACTGAATACCTGGGATGCAAAATCAACAAAGAAGAAAAACAAACAAACAGTGCACCAGAAAAATGGAAGGTTAGACTAGAAAATAAGATCAGCAAGTTAAGATCACATGCAAGCAAGCTAGAACAGATGAAAGAAAAGAAGCTGAAGAACAAGAAGACCAAAGAATACCTAATCAAGAAATACCACTTAGAAACAAGGAAGATCAAGGAAGCACTGGAAATAATAAAGCAACAAATAACAGCTATAGCCAGGAAAATCAGTAGATATGAAGCTCGAATTGCAAACTATAGGCAGAACCTCCAATTTCAATCCAATCAGAAACGTTTCTACCAATCCATCAATGGAGAAACTGCAAGGAATCAGTCAGTACCTGACAAGGAAGAAACAGTGCAGTTCTGGAAGCAGATATGGGATAACCCAAAGAAATACAACAAGGATGCGGCTTGGTTAAAAGAGGTGGATGCAAATAAAACAGAAGTTGAAATGAAAGAACTAGTAATAACAACAAAAATGGTAGAAAAAAGAGCAAAGAAAATCAAAAATTGGTCAGCACCAGGTGAAGATGAACTGCATGGGTTTTGGTTGAAACATCTAACTGTTATACACCCACTCATTGCCAAGCAGTTCAACAATATACTACAAGGAGGAGAAATTGAAAAGTGGCTAACAACTGGGAAAACCTACCTAATAATGAAAAATCCAGCAAAAGGGGCAACACCAGGTAACTACAGGCCAATTACCTGCTTACCAACAACTTTCAAATTACTAACTGGTGTGGTAGCTGATGCAGTACAACAGCATCTAGTTGAAAACAATCTCTTTCCACCTGAGCAGAAAGGAAACCGCCCCAATAGCAGAGGAACAAAAGATCAACTCCTAATAGACAAAATGATCTTGGAAAACTGCAAGAGAAGGAAGACCAACCTGAATGTGGCATGGATTGACTACAAAAAGGCATTTGACTCTCTGCCACATGATTGGATAATAAAGTGCCTAGAAATAACAGGAGTCAGTAGAAACATCAGAAAATTTGTGCAAAGATCGATGGCACAATGGAAGACACAGTTGCAGATCAATGGTGAGAGGCTGGGAGAGGTTAATATCAAGAGAGGAATATTTCAAGGAGATTCATTATCACCATTACTATTTGTTATTGCACTGTTTCCTCTGTCAACAATACTGAATAACTCAGGACATGGCTATCAAACATCAAAAACATCTGCCAGACTATCCCACCTCCTTTACATGGATGATCTGAAGCTGTATGGAAAAACATCATCTGAAATAGAATCGCTGCTCAACACTGTCCGTATATATAGCCAAGATATTGTAATGGAGTTTGGCTTGGACAAATGTGCCACACTTACTATCAAACAAGGAAAAATAGTGAAAACTGAAGGAATCAAGATGCCCCACGAAAATAACATTAAGAGTCTGGATGAGGAAGAGTACTACAAATACTTGGGTATCCTTCAAGCTGACAACATCAAGCACACTGAAGTCAAGAAAAAGATTAGAGGTGAATACATCAAGAGAGTGAAGAAGATCTTAAAGTCCAAACTCAATGGAGGAAATACCATAAAGGCAATCAACACCTGGGCAATCCCAGTCATTAGGTACACAGCTGGAATAGTGGACTGGACTCAAGCAGAACTAAAAGCAATGGATAGGCAGACCAGAAAAATAATGACAATGAATCATGCCCTTCATCCACGCAGTGACATTGATAGACTTTATCTACCAAGGCAAATAGGTGGGCGTGGAATGCTACAAGTACATCAGATGGTTGAAGAAGAAAAAATGGCTTTGGAAGAATATCTGAAGAACAATGATGAAGATGCACTGAAATTAGTATATCAGGAAGGCTTACTAACTACTGGAGAGACCAAACTGGCCTACAAGAAAGACCAAATGAAGAACAGAATAGAGGCATGGGAAGACAAAGCACTACATGGCCAATACATGAAAAAAATAGCTGGGAAAGCAGATAATAATAAAACCTGGCAATGGCTAAGAGCAGGAAAATTGAAGAAAGAGACCGAGGGACTAATTCTGGCTGCACAAGACCAAGCCTTAAGGACAAATGCATACAAAGTCAAAATTGAGAAGACAGCAACAGACAGTAAGTGCCGCCTATGCAAAGAAGCTGAAGAAACAGTGGACCACTTGGTAAGCTGTTGCAAGAAGATTGCACAGACTGATTACAAGCAGCGGCATGACAAAGTAGCAACAATGGTGCATTGGAAGATCTGCAAAAAATATCATTTGCCTGTAAGCAAAAACTGGTGGGATCATAAAATAGAGAAAGTCATAGAAAATGATAAAATTAAACTGCTCTGGGACTTCAGAATTCAAACAGACAAGCACCTGCAACATAACACCCCAGACTTAACAATTGTCGATAAGAAAGACAAAAAAGTCTGGATAGTGGACGTGGCAGTGCCTGGAGATAGCAGAATAGAAGAGAAAGAACTGGAGAAGATAACAAAATACAAAGACCTACAAATAGAAATAGAAAGACTGTGGCAAAAGCAAGCAAGGGTAGTACCAATAGTCATAGGCTCCTTGGGTGCAATCCCAAAACAACTGGAGCACCACTTGAACACCATTGGCATTGACAAATTCGCTATTAGTCAATTGCAAAAGGCGGCCTTATTAGGAACTGCTTCCATCCTGCGACGATACCTGTAATACCATCAAACATCCACATCTGCCATCAAACATCCACATCTGCCTATCCCAGGTCCTGGGTAAGGACTCGATAGGTAGACAAAATGCCAAATCCAGTCTGAACATCTGGCTGACTGTGCGATGATCCATAATAATAATAATAATAATAAAGTTGGAAGCGACCTTGGAGATCATCTAGTCCAACCCCCTGCTCAGGCAGGAAACCCTATACCATTTCGGACAAATGGCTGTCCAGTCTCTTCTTAAAAACTTCCAGTGTTGGAGCATTTGCCGCTTCTGGAGGCAGGTTGTTCCACTGGTTAATCATTCTAACTGACAGGAAATTTCTCCTTAGTTCTAGGTTGCTTCTCTCCTTGATCAGTTTCCATCCATTGCTTCTTGTCCTGCCTTCAGGAGCTTTGGAGAATAGCTTGACTCCCTCTTCTTTGTGGCAGCCCCTGAGATATTGGAACACTGCTCTCATGTTCCAAGAAAAGCCCTTTTCCAAGGCAACCTGTTCCTCATTGAACAAGGTGTGCAGTCAGGAAATCTTTAATTCTAAATTATAAATCTATTTCTTATCATCCGAGCTTTATGGTTTGACTCCTAGCCTTTGGACTGCAACTGGGACAAGCACAGTTTACGGTAGCATCTGAAGTGGGTGAATCTAAGAACATTGCCTTCTATTTATTAATATATTTATGAGTAGGCCACTTAGGTTGCCTGGTAACCTGGGTAGCGTCCAATGAAAGGAGGAAATGCCAAGCCATAAAAGAGATAAGATGTAACCAGATATTTAAAAACCAAGTTATACTAGGAAGAACAAAAAGTATACAGTGTGTGTAATTGATATAAAAATGCAGAGTTATAAAAGCCAAAATGATCAAATAGCTTGAGGGCACATCTCCTTCCCTCTTTTCCTTTCTGGTTTTTGTTCTTTCTATCCATCTCTTGAGACAACATTTTTAGATGTTTTTCAAAGTTGGCCGCTTTAAGACTTCAACTCCCAAAATTCTCCAGCCAGCACGCCTCCAGAAATTGTGGGTGCTCTAACACTGGAGGTTTTTAAGAAGAGATTGGACAACCATTTGCCTGAAATGGTATAAAGTTCCCTGCTTGAGCAGGGGGTTGGACTAGATGACCTCCAAGGTTCCTTCCAATTCTGTTATTCCCCTCTAAAATTGCTGTCATTCTAAAATGCAGGGAAGAAGATTACAGCATTTGTTTCTCAAAAGCAGAGGGGTATTCAGAGATAATTTCTTTGTTAATGTTTTAAAAATAACTTTATTACAGATAATTGCAATAATAAAAACTAATACAAAGAAAGAAAAAGTAAAAAAGTGCAAGAAACAGAAAAAACATAGAGAATATGGAAAAAAAATAAAGTAGGGGTACAGTTAAAAAAAGTAAAGAAATGACTTCCAACCTTCATCACAAGTATAAATAATATTAGTAAATTTTCACCTCCTCTTAATTTACAACCAATGTGCTCTTCATCCCACGTCCATCTGTTATCTGTAAACAAATCCATAAAGCATTGTCATTTCAGTCCTGATGTCAGCAAAAGTCCATTAAGGGTTTCCAGAAATATAATGAATCTATTTAAAGCTTGATCAAATAAACCAACTTCATATTCCTATCTTTTCGCTCTAATAATCTTAATCTTCAGTCCATTCAAGTAATATTGTAGGAGTTGATTTCTTTACATGATTAATTTGACTTGATTTCTTCACTAGAGGTTTTTAAGAAGAGACTGGACAGCCATTTGCCCAGAATGGTATAGGGCAGGGGTCCTCAAACTTGTCCCTTTTATGACTTGTGGACTTCAACTCCCAGAATTCCTCAGCCAGGCACGCTGGCTGAGGAATTCTGGGAATTGAAGTCCACAAGTCATAAAAGGGACAAGTTTGAAGACCACTGGTATAGGGTCTCCTGTATAGGGGTGTCAAACTGCTGGCCTGTGGGCCGGATGCATCATGACAAAACTGGACCTACCCCATTGCCGGCAATGGGGAAAAAGCTCCGATACGTTGCGCAGTGTCGCATGACGTCGCGAGTTTGACATGTCTGGAATAGAGAGTTGAACTACTCAAAGTCCCTCTAAGATCCCTTCCATTTTTTTTAACCTTCTCACAAGAGTCATCCAAGACGAAAACCTCTTTTGTAAATCCAATAACAGAATTATCCAGGTCGCTTTCTTTGTTTATTATTTGTAATTCATTTTTTATTTTTAATGTAGCAATCAATTTCTTTTGTATGTCTGGTAAAACATCATTTTCTTTGTTATTTGTAGAAAAAGACCAGGCTGAGCCCAACGTAGGGGATCAAACACGTCATCAATTTCAAGTCCCGTCATGCCCACAAGAGATCAGTCCAGCCCATCTTGAATTTCATTGACTCTTATCCACTGCCAATTTGCTTTGACCATTAGTTGTTCAGATTCTTATAGTGAGTGTTAACATGTAGTAAGCATGTAACTTCCTGATTTCTTGAGCCTGGCAGTCATGTGTAAACAGTGGTGGGCTTCAACTGGTTCTCTGTGTGGATGCCGCTTCCGGAAGTCCATTCTGGGCCTGGGCAACAAAAAATTAGCTACTGGTTCTGCTGAAATGGTGCAAACTGGCTGGATCCCACCACTGTCTGTAAATCTACTTTCAAAGGGCTATTCGAAGAGAATTCTGAAGAAAGGGCTATATTTTCCTAGTAAACTGAGGGAAAAATCATAGTGGGAATCAACTTTTTTTTTAAAAAAAGATATTTTTCCTTTTTCTCTTTACAAACAAACAAAATGCACAGTACATTTTTTCTTTTTTCTTAACAATACTATGTCCTACATCTCTTACATTTATTTACATTTATTTGCATTACTTCTCATATTTTTTTATTCCTCAATTCTAACCAGTTATAGTACATGTCCCATATCTCATAGAATTCTGTAGCTTCTTTGTCTTTTAGTTCTAACGTAAGTTTGTTCATCTCAGCACAATCTAATATCTTACATATAATCATTGCATTTGTTGGTATATTCTCCCTTTTCCAACATTGTGCATATGCAATGTGTGCTGCAATTATAATATGTACAATGATGTATTGGAGTCGTTTCTCAATTTTTGGGTTAATTATGCCTAATAAAAATATTTCGGGTTTGAGTTCAATTTGTTGTTTTGTTATTTCCTGTAACCATCTCCTAATCTGCTCCCAATAGGTCTTTGCTTTGGGGTCTTTCAGAGGGCTAATTGAAGAGAATTCTGAAGAAAGGGCTATATTTTCCTAATGAACTGAGGGAAAAAATCATAGCGGGAATCAACTTTTACAGGAGACTCGGTTTCTAAAAAAGATGGCCTTTCTTAACAGAGTAACTCTTATCTCACTTGTCTTTAAGCAGCCCAGGTTTATTTCAAGCTGTCTTATATAGCCAGATAAATTATATGGCTGAAATCCACTGAGTCTCTTTTAAGGGGATATTGTAGAGCTAAGAAACATAGTTTCTTGTAGAAGTCCATTAACTCTTGAATCAACCGTTTGTAGCCACAGAAAACTGGCAATGCATAGCTTTTAAGATAATTTCATATTCCTAATCCAGATTTTCCAGTAGTTTTCCATATAGATTCTTCACCTCCCCCCTTTTGAATTAAAGTTAGCAATAATGATTAGAACATTCTTCCTTGGTCCTTGATCTATTACTCATTCTAGTCTTTCACAGAAGTCTTCACTACTTCTTTCGCATCTATTTTTGGTCCATATGCCTCTATATTGCTGAAATTGGGTGGCTGACCTCGATTCTTGATGGAAATAATTCTGTCACTGAGTTGTATCATATGACACATGCAGCAATGCATTTTGAGATGACAATTGTTACTCCATTTTTTTTTCCTGAGGACAATATTTTAAATTCTTCTATTTGGAAATGTCCCATTGCAATATACTTTCTGGATTAAATATAATCCCATATCCTGATTGAGCAGCGGGTTGGACTGGAAGACCTCCAAAGTCCCTTTCAACTTGGTTATTCTGTTATTTTCAAGCTTGCACACATTATTGTAAGCCAGCTTGGGCTAAAACTGGGCTTTGCCTATGTTAATAATAATAATAAAGTTGGAAGCGACCTTGGAGGTCATCTAGTTCAACCCCCTGCTCAGGCACAAACCCTACACCCATAGTGGCAAATCTATGGCACGAGTGCCAGAGGTGGCACTCAGAGGCTTCTCTGTGGGCACGCGTGCCATTGTCCCAGTCCTAGGATTTCAGCTGGGTTTTATGAAACCTTTTCGCTTTAGGCCTCCACCATTGTATGCAAAAAAAAAAAAAAAGGTTCAATCAATCAACTTCAAGTTCTTGCGGGAAAAAAAAAAAGATCTGGCAAAGTTGGAATTGATTGAACTTTTTAGTCCCACCCAGTCTGCCGTTACCACTGCATCCATGCCCACCCAATGGGCCACACCCACCCAATGGACCACACCCACCCAATGGACCACACCCACCCAATGGGCCACGCCCACCCGGCACCTGACAATACATAAGTGGGTTTTGGGTTACAGTTTGGGCACTCGGTCTCTAAAAGTTTCGCCATCGCTGCCATATACCATTTCAGACAAATGGCTGTCCAGTCCCTTCTTAAAAACTTCCAGTGTTGGAGCATTCACCACTTCTGGAGGCAGGTTGTTCCACTGGTTAATTGCTCTAACTGTCAGGAAGTTTCTCCTTAGCTCTAGGTTGCTTCTCTCCTTGATTAGTTTCCATCCGTTGCTTCTTGTCCTGCCTTCAGGCGCCTTAGAAAATAGCTTGACTCCCTCTTCTTTGTGGAAGCCCTGAGATATTGGAACACTGCTATCATGTCCCCTCTCGTCCTTCTCTTCATTAGAGTAGACATGCTCAATTCCAGCAACCGTTCCTTATATGTTTTAGCCTCCAGTCCCCTAATCATCTTTGTTGCTCTTCTCTGTATTCTCTCTAGATTCTCAACATCTTTTTTACATTGTGGTGACCATGATGTTGATGAAATACTTTCTCAAATTTGCCCACTCTGAACAGGATTGTCCTTAAAGTTAGAAGAAATTTAAGTCACAGGCATTATTCCTTCCATTAAGCCACCCAAGTCTCTGGGATAGGGAGTTAATTAATATGCTGCCCAACTCTCTATCCGGAGACTTGGATGGCTTAATGGAAGGAATAATGCCTGTGACTTAAACAAATAATGCCTGTCTCAGGGTAGAATTAAGGAATGACGTTGGTATAATTAAAGTTTAGCTCTGCTATTTTCTTATTTTCTAATCTCTAACAGAATAACAGAGTCGGAAGGGACCTTGGAGGTCTTCTAGTCCAACCCCCTGCTCAAGTAGAGACCCTATACCACTTCAGACAAATGGCTGTCCAGTCTCTTCTTAAAAGCCTCCAGTGATGGAGCACCTGCAACTTCTGGAGGCAGGTTGTTCCACTGATTAATTTTTCTAACTGTCAGGAAACTCCTCCTTATTTCTAGGTTGCTTCTCTCCTTGATTAGTTTCCTTCCATCCGTTGCTTCCTGTCTTTCCTTCTGATGCCCTGGGAAACAGGTTGATCCCCACTTCTTTGTGGCAGCCCCTCAAATATTGGAACACTGCTATCATGTCTCCCTTAGTCCTTCATTTCACTAGAGTAGACAAGCCCACTGTATTGGAACAATCCCATTACTTTAAAATGCAGACCTTGGGGGAAAAAAGGCCCGGAGAAATTCGTAAAGAAGGAACATTCATGCTGATCTTTAAAGAAATTGGTCAAGCAACTCAGAAAAGGAGATGTGAGGTACAGTAGAAATAATGAGAAAGCGAACCAAAACACAAATAACAGATTTGCCTAGAATGGAAAAGAAGAGTTCAGCCAAAAACCTCATAGCTCTGTTTATAAATAAATGACCCCAAATACCACAACTCTGCAACTACACGAAGACTGAAAGTAGAGAGTAGGCTGGAGTTTTCTTTCAACTTAAAGGAATTTATAATATTTGCTATTTTTGTAGTTATTGGCTTCTACCTCTATTTAGATGGACAATTGCATTTTTGGGACGGAAACCACATTTTATGATAAAGTATTTTGGTGGATATATTTTTTATCTTGCATCTTAGGTTTCCTGGAGGCTCCTTTAGGTTGTTAAAGGACAGGACAGGCTGTTAAAGTTGACCCCTAAGTTTTCAGCCCAGCAGAAAATGGAAAATGGCCTGGCATCAAATGGGGAAGCATCAGTGGGGCAGCGATGAGAAGGGAGGAGAGGAGTAGAGAGGTGGAGAGGGGAGAGGAGAGAATATTTGAGGGGCTGCCAAAAAGAGAGGAAGGGGAAGAAATCAACCTATTCTCCAAAGGACCTGAAGGCAGGACAAGGAGCAACAGATGGAAACTAATCAAGGAGAGAAGCAACCTAGAACTAAGGAGAAATTTCCTGACAGTGAGAACAATTAATCAGTGGAACAACCTGCCTCCAGAAGTTATGAATGCTCCACAACTGGAAGCTTTTTAGAAGAGACTTGACAGCCACTTGTCTGAAATGGTCTAAGATCTTCTGCTTGAGCAGGGGATTGGACTAGAACAGAGGCCCTCAACCAGGGACTGGTTACGTGGGGAGAGGTTTTTCTGCGGACTGGAGGGGGCGTGGTTTTGTGTGCTGCCTGCATCCCACGGATGGGGCTTTCCTTGTTTGTGCAGCCCAGTTGCTGGCATGCTGCGGATCAGGAATGGTCCATGGACCGGGAGTTGGGGACCCCTGGACTAGAAGACCTACAGGGTCCCTTCAATCTCTTGTATTCTGTTATTTGGTTAAGTCAGTGTTGACATAGGGACCATATGGATAGATTTTCTCCAGGACAATCTTTTTCAACCTGGTCGTTCATGGCTTCCAACAATGCACCCATTGCTGCAATAATCAAGTCCATCTTACTGCTGGTTGTCTTCTTCTTCTTCTCTTTCTCTCCATCTTTCACAGTGTTACATGTCTAAAGGATGACAATTTGAGCCTGGCTATTTGTGCCTTGAATGAAAACTCTAGATTGATTGGGTCTTTGCCATTTTCTTGACTATTCATAGTATTCTCAAGAGTCTTTTCCAACACCAATGCTCAAAATTATCAAGAATACATTCTCCTGCTTCTTTATAAAAATCCAACTTTGGCTTCCATAAATAGTCACAGGCAAAAACCATTGCTTGCCGGTTTTTAGACAGTAAATTTGCAAGGAATAGCAGGGCTGCTAGGCTATGTTGAGAAATCATTATGGGGAAAAAAATAAGCTAATTCTGTATTGTTATAAAAAAAAAGTGCTAGAGCACATCCATGAGGTTTTATTTAAAGTGTTTAATTCAACAAGAAAGAAACTCTCTGTTGCCGGTCATTGAGATTATTCCAGTTTAATTTGGGTCAAAGCACCCTCTAGTGGGCTATAAATATTGAATGATTTTAGAGCTTTTAAAATTTCTCATACAGGTGGTCCTCGACGTATAACCATTCATTTAGCAACTGTTCAAAGTTTACAACAGTACTGTCAACTCAGCTAACATCAGATGTTTTTGCTTTGACAACATATGGAGATGCAACCATTTTCCTTATGTTTTACTCTTAGAATTGGAGTTGGAATTAGATAATACTGGGGGGAAGGAGGAGGAATGTGCATGGAAGTTTAGTTAGACATAACAATACTGTAACTAGTGTGAGAACCAAGGTTTTTGAAATAAGAGATGATAAGAATTGGCAGGTTGGAGAACTGGGGGGAAGTCTGCATTTCAAACTAATTGGAGAATGTGATTTATGTCTGTAAATTAGAGGAGGGAATTGTGCTTTGATACTATGTACTCAGGGGAGGGGAATTCAGATTTTGGCTTTGGCTATGTAAGTGCCAATGCTATACTTCTTAAATAAAGATTCTTTAAGGTAAACAATGCCTCGAAGTTCTTTGAAGAGTTTCATCTGTCGGAACCATGACAGGTACTGAAAAAAAAATGACTTATGATCGGTCCTCACACTCACAACCATCGCAGCATCCCCACAATCAGCAGGTCAAAATTCAGGCACTTAGCAACTGGTGTGTGTATTTATGATGATTGCAGCATCCTCGGGGTCACCATTTGAAAATTTCCCAGTTGGCTTCCGCACAGCAAAGTCAATGTGTGTGTGTGTGGGGGGGGGGAAAGATGGATTTGCTTAATGACTCCATAATTAATTTAACAACTTCAGTGATTCATTAGGTTCTCCTGCTTGAGCAGGGGGCTGGACTAGAAGACCACCAAGGTCTCTTCCAGCTCTATTCTGTTCTATTTAACAGCCATGGCCAAAAAAGTGGTAAAATTGGACCTGGACTCACTTTAAAAACTGCCTTGCTTGGGGCTTCTGGTGGATCTGCGCGCACGATGGCGGCTACTTTGTAGCCGTCCTCCTGGGTAAGTGTTTGAATTGCTATGAACAGCGGCTATCAGCTGTTCAGCGGTTCAAAATCCCCCTCCCGGGCAAAGGGGGGGGAAGAGGGTTGTCTGAATAGTGGTAGAGCCACTCTCATGCACCCCCAAGGCTTTTTTGGAGGGGTGAGAGGAGTGCTCCCACGGAGTTCAGACTGTCTCCACTTCCCAGCTGCTTTTGTCCCTAGGGACAAAACAAGCCGCTGCAACCACCTCCGTGATTAAAGTGATCTGGTGAGGTTTTTTTAGAAACGGACAGAGCTGAGTAGAGGACATAGCTTTTGCTTTCTTTGATTTTATTTGGATTTTTAGTTTAAAGATTTATTTTTACTTTTATATTCCTTTTTATTTTTTTTCCTTTTGTTGAAAGGGAAAGTAAAATGGCGATTGGCAAGCCTTTCAGTTTTTTTTTTGTTTTTTTTTGGGAAGGTAGAATGGCGATCGGCAGGCTTTTTGGTGTTTTTTTTATCCTTTTCCCCTTTTTTAATGATTGGAACGGAATGTGGATTTTTTGATGTTGGGTTTGGATTTTAGAAGCATTATTATTTTTGTTTAATTTCTTTGTTTTGCTTTTTGTATTTTTTTTTAAAAAAACATGGAATGGATCTTTTCTATTTCATTATTTTTTTCTCTTTCTTCTTCCCCCTTTTTTTAACTCCTTTCTTTTCATTATATGATCTCTTTTTGAAGGATTTTTTGATTTTTTGGGAGTTAATTTCTCTTTTTCTTTTGCTTAATTTTTGTAACTTTTAAGGAGGAGTAAAGATTTTTTTAAGAAGGCTCCAAAGTGTTTAGTATTTTTTTGTTATAATGATCTCCTTTTGAAGGATTTTTTTGATCTTTTTTTGGATTTAATCTCTCTTTTTCTTTTGCTTATTTTTTGTAATTTTTAAGAAGGAGTAAAGATTTTTTTAAGATGGCTCCAAAGCGTCCAGGGATTTCTACAGTTCCTAAAGTGGCTTCTTCTTCGGTGTTATCATCAGTGCAACAACCTAAATCAATAGCTTCACCCTCTTCCTTGGTACAGCCAATAATTGTGAAGGATTTGCAAGATATGATGGGAAATGTTATATCTCAAATTAGGGCAGAAATGAAAGAGATTTTAGAGGAAAATAATAAGATTTTGAGGCAAGAGATAGTTTTGGCTCTAAAAGGAGTTGCCTCTGTTCTTGAAAAGCTGAATTCTCGTGTAGAAGAGGTACCAGAAAAAGTGGAATTGATGGAGGGAAAATTTGAAAGCATGGAAAAAGAAATGGAAAATGAGATTCTTATGCTTCAATATAGACAAATGGAATATGCCTTAAGAATCAGAGGTTTGGATGAGTCTTTGCAAGGAGATCTGAGAGAGATGGTTGCAAAGGACTTTGCCCTGATTTTGAACAAAGAAAAAGAGGAAATACTTAGTGAAATTGAAAAATTATTTAGAGTTAACTCTGTGGTGGCAGTGCAAAAGAATTTGCCAAGAGATGTGGTAATTTACTTTGGGAAAAGATCCCTGCGCAATGAAATTATACAAGCTTTTTATAAGAAGAGATTTCAAATTGCTTCACAAGATGTTATAATCTTAAAAGAGATCCCATCTAAAATTTTAAGAAGAAGAAAGAAGTTTGCTTTTTTAGCAGATGAACTTAAAAAGAGACGAATCTCGTTCAGATGGGATGTTCCGATTGGAATGGTGGTGAATTACCTGGGGATATGTTATAGACTTAATACTGTTTTTCAAGCAAAAGATTTTTATACTTCGGTTCTGGGGGTATGTTCATCGCCATCTATTAAGTTTAAAGCCTTGGAAGAAAAGAAGGTAGAATTGCAGTCTGAAGAGCCTATACTTATGAAAATTGGGAAACCTCAGTTTGAGGGGCCTCAACAAGTTGAGATGGAGGAGCAGAGGATAACCTATGTAACATATAATTGTAAAGAAAAGGACCAACAGAAGAAGGTTAAGGAAGCCTCACAACTATTGGTTCCTGAGTCTGCTGGAGAAGCAGGATTTATAAACTTTTCGGAGCTACCTTTAAGGGCAGATCTCAAAGCACTTCTTTCGAGAATTATGGATAAGAGAGACTGATAAGGATATGGACAACAGAGACTGATAAGGACTGTGTTTATTGTGGATGGAATTTGTTATTGGTAAAGATTTAAATGTGTATAAGGGAATTTTAATGGTTTAAGGATAAGAGAGACTGATAAATGTTTTTATTGTGGATGGAATTTGTTATTGGTAAAGATTAGAATGTGTATAAGGGAACTCTATGATATGAAAAGGTCCAGAGTATATTATAATGTGTTTAACAATTGGGTTTTTTATTATTATTATTATTAATATTTTTAAGAGAAGATAATTTGTTTAATTGAATGTATCTAGATCTGTTTAGGATTTATATGTTTTTTAAGTTTTTCTTTTGATAGGAGAGAAGATTATGGAGATTGAATGAAAATCTTAGATAAGAAGTCTAAGTTTAAGTATTTAGTTTAAGTATTCAAAGAGTATTTAGTTTTAATGGTATAATGAAGGTTTATATGTTATTTTTCTGTTCTAGGATAAAGAAAGAGGGAGAGATTAGATTTTATATTGTAGGCATAGATATTCAAAGAAAGTAATGTTTGTGTTTTGGAGGGAGTTTATATAGAATGATGGATAATAATATAAGTATGAGATTTGTTTAGGATTTATATGTGTTTTAAGTTTTTCTTTTTTTTTTCCCAAAAATTTTTAATTAAGCCTGTACTCAGCTCTGGGAAGGTCGGGGGAGGGTTTGGGGAGGTGGGGGAGGGTAAGGGAGGGTGGGGGGGTATGGGGAGGGGATTTGTTTTTGTAAAATTTAAAAAACTAGAAATAAAAAAAAACTGCCTTGCTTAGCAATGGAAATTCTGCTCCCAGTTAAGGTTATAAATCGAGGACTACCTGTACAGAGAAGAGCAACAAAGATGATCAGGGGACTGGAGGCTAAAACATACAAGGAGTGGTTGCTGGAATTGGGTATGTCTCTAGTTTAATGAAGAGAAGGACGTGGGGGGACAAGATAGCAGTGTTCCAGTATCTCAGGGGCTGCCACAAAGAAGAGGGAGTCAAGCTATTCTCCAAAGCGCCTGAAGGCAGGACAAGAAGCAATGGATGGAAACCAATCAAGGAGAGAAGCAACCTAGAACTAAGGAGAAACTTCCTGACAGTTAGAACAATTAACCAGTGGAACGACCTGCCTCCAGAAGCGGTGAATGCTCCAACACTGGAAGTTTTTAAGAAGAGACTGGACAGCCATTTGTCTGAAATGGTATAGGGTTTCCTGCCTGAGCAGGGGGTTGGACTAAATGACTTCCAAGGTCCCTTCCAACTATTATTATTATTATTATTATTATTATTATTATTATTATTATTATGGATTATTGGATTAAAACCAATGGAAAAGTACCAGGAAGCATGAAAAAAAAAGGACGAACTTTGGACTGGTTAAGCTATCTAGCATAGAAAACTAAAGAAGGATGTCATTTTCGATGGTGTATTAATATTTGTGTTATTCGTCTAACGAATGAAAAATGTTAAGTGCTTACCAGCCTTCTTTACACAGGTAATCCTCAACAACCGCAATTCAGCCCAAAATTTCCGTTGTTAAGTGAATTTTGACCCATTTTATGACCTTTCTTATCAAGAGTATCGCTACAATCGTTAAGTTAGCAACATGGTTGTTAAGCGACTCTCCAGCTTCGCCATTGGGGATCACGTGACCCCTCCAGGGACACTGCCACCGTCATAAATATGAATCAGTTGCTAAGCATATGAATTTTGATTACATGGACATGGGGGGGGGCGTTACAACGGTCGCAAGTGTGAAAAATGGTCACTTTTTTCAGTGCCGTTGTAACTTTGAATGGCCACTAAATGAATGGTTATAAGTTGAGGACTATCGGCATACTCTGGAATGATGTAACGAGGAGACATAAAAGTGGGCCCCTAGCAGGCCACATCAGCAAAAAAGTATATGTCACCTTTCTTCACCTGGCACCCACGTAGACAAATCCACATTTGACAATGCTTTCTGTTTTGTGGCTCTGCAGGATAAAAATGTATTTTCATCAAGTTGTGCTCCTCGCTTGAGTCACTAGAGGATGCAAGAGTTTTGCAGATTGAACAGCTTTTGCTGTTGCATTAAGAATGGAAAAAAAAAAAAAACGGCTTCCTTGCATTCTTTTAGTGATGACCAGCTGTCTGCAAGGAGTATAAATCCTTCCATTCCCCACCATCCAGTCAGAGTTGAAGAAGCTTATTTATTTATTTATTTATTTATTTATGAAATTTATATATCGCTTTAAGTGCAAGCACTCTCTAAGCGGTGTACACCAGTAAGCAATGTATATATATATATTTACATTGCCCCCAACAATCTGGGTTCTCATTTTACCTACCCTGGAAGGATGGAAGGCTGAGTCAACCTTGAGCCGGTGAGATTTGAACCGCTGACCTGCTGAACACAGTCAGCTAAAGTGGCCTGCAGTACTGCACTCTAACTACTGCGCCACCTCGGCTCCTTGGATGAGAAGCGAAATGTCTTCAAGGGAAAAACAAGAAAGTCCAGTTGCCTCCTGAAAAAGCACCTCTGGGACAACCACGACCTGGATGACTGAGAATCTCCATAGACCAGTAGTGGCGAACTTATGGCACGCGTGCCAGAGGCGGCACTCAGAGCCCTCTCTGTGGGCACGCACACCATGCCCTGTCCTTCTTCAACCAGCCGCCCGCTAACTCGCCGAGGTCCCATGTGGCTGGATATATCCCAGCACCCATGCGCTCGCTGGCCTGTGGGGGGGGCAATGGTGTCAGGCAGCAGCCGCCCCAGTCCCTGCCTCACCTTGCCCTGCGACAATGGCACCCTTGCCTTGCCTTGCCTCACCTCACAGGACGAGCCTCCTGCCCACTGCCCCACCTGCCAGAGATCCCTTGGATCTCCTCCAACCTTGCCTGGCCCCCACATGCGTCCCTCCCCACGAGCAACATCGAAGTGATCATGCCCACCTTGGCCACACCTACCCAGTCTGCCATGACCACCAAAGGCACGTCCACCCAGTGGGCCATGCCTACCTGGCATCCGGTGATAAATAAGTGGGTGTTGGGTTGCAGTTTGGGCACTCGGTCTCTAAAAGGTTTGCCATCACTGCCATAGATATTCATCTTCCTTAAGGTGAGCTGGGCTCCTCGTGATATCTGAGTAGGCCATGTAACTTGTTGGCAACAAGATGGAAGTGGTTTGCCGTAGCCTCCTTCTGCAATGGTTTTGTGACTTCTCCAGCCTATGTTCCTGGGATTTTTGCAGTCTCCCATCTGAGCACTAACCAGGCCAAGTAAATGAGGATTCTAATTTGAAGTTTATGGTTTGAATTGGTCTGAGACTGGCTGGGAAACTGATACAGAATATTAAAAATAAAGATCACGTAGTAGCAGCCAGTAGCACTGAAGCAGCCACAGCTTCCCAAAATGTCATTTCCTTGGGCGTCACGGATTCAAGCTTTTGGATGCATTCTGCTCAAGTGGTCCTCAACTTACAAGAGTTCATTTAGTGTCTGTTAGAAGTTACACACTTAGGACCATTGCAGCATCCCCGTAGTCACGTGATCAGATGCTTGGCACGAACTCATACTTACGACGTTTGCAGTGTCCCAGGGTCACGTGATCCCCTCTTGTGACCTTCTGACAAGCAAAGTCAATGGGGAAGCCAGATTCCAGATTCACTTAGCAACCATATTTACTAATTTAACACCCACAGTGATCCACTTAACAATTATGGCAAGGAAAATCATAAAATGGGGCAAAACCTGCTTAACAACGTCTCACTCAGCAACAGAAATTTTGGGCTCAATTGTGGCCGTTAAGTCGAGGACTACCAGTAATTTAGCCCATTTGGGTAACTTGGTTCAAAAATTGTTGCCCTACAATGCACCGTTTCATCCAGCTTAAGGTCATAACAATGAGAGTTTGGCTAATATACAGGTGGAAAGTTCCTTTTGCTCAACAAGTCAAGGGAGCACAGAAGGATTTTGTCCTTGAAAGACAAGATGATTGATTCAATGCTACATTACATCCTGTGCGTGGCTCCCCACTGCCACTATTTATTTACATTATCTATTTAAATTGATTTATGTGACTGCCCATCTCACCAATATGATTCTGAGCCCTTAACTGCTTCCCTAGGGCAGGGGTAGGCAACCTTGGCTCTTTTATGACTGGTGGACTTCAACTCCCAGAATTCGTGAGCCAGCATGGCTCAGCTTGGAAACCCCTCCCTTTCCCCTCAGCATGGCTGGCTCAGGAATTCTGGGAGTTGAAGTCCACGAGTCATAAAAGAGCCAAGGTTGCCTATCCCTGCCCTAGGGTATTACATTAATATTGATTATTGCATGGTCTAGCCAATTTTGGTAATCACACACAAATACACATTAAAGAAAAAGCAGGATCAGCTCTGACTAATGCTTGGATGGGATCTTAGAAGAATCATAGAGCAAATGAAAGCAGGGATGTCTATGGAGATTCTCAGTCATCCAGGTCATGGCTGTCCCAGAGGTGCTTTTTTCAAGAGGAAACTGGACTTTCTTGTTTTTCTTTGACGATGTTTCGCTTCCCATCCAAGAAGCTTCTTCAGCTCTGACTGGATGGTGGGGAAATGGAAGAATTTGTATTCCTTGCAGACAGCTGGTCACCATGTTCAAAGTAACAACAACAACAACAACAATAATAATATATAATAAAGTTGGAAGGGATCTTGGAGGCATCTAGACCAACCCCCTGCTCAGGCAGGAAACCCTGTACCATTTCAGACAAATGGCTGTCCAGTCTTTTCTTAAAAATGAAGGGAGACAGGGCAGAAATCATCCTGTAGAAAGCACAACTCCACAACACATCCTTTCAGCAGTTCCAAGAAGACTCCACACCTATTTCCGCGACTCAGGTGACCCTGAGGACACAGATAAACCTCCAAATGGCCTCAATGACTCTCTAAAACAGGGGTGTCAAACTGCCGGATGCATCAAAGCGAAACTGCGCCCACCCCATTGCCGGCAAGGGCAAAAAACTCACAGGTACATCGTGACACATGATGTGATGACATTGCGAGTTTGACACCCATGCTCTAAAAGAAGGCAAATGACCAGCTGTCTGCAAGGAGCATAAATCTTTCCATTCCTCACCATCCAGTCGGAGCTGAAGAAGCTTCTTGGATGAGAAGCGAAACATCTTCAAAGAAAAACAAGAAAGTCCAGTTGCCTCCTGAAAAAGCGCCTTTGGATTAAAACAGGGATGTTTTCATGGAGGTTCAAAAGGTAGCCACAACGATGTAATCTTTTAAACATGATTTTTGATGTATATTTCAATGCCTGTAAAAAGGGGGCGGAGCTTTGAAAGCATGGATTCTGCCATTCTGAACCCAGTGGGCCTCCTTGCAATTATTTTCTTCTAAGTTTGTTTTCCAATATGTTTTCCGTTTTGTTGTCCATCTTATTGCTAATTGCTCATTTCCATACAGAAAGTCCTCAACTTACAACCACAACTGAGCCCAAAATTTCCGTTGTTAAGCGAGACAGTTATTAAGGGCGTTTTACCCCCTTTTTACTACTTTTCTTGCCACAGCTGTTAAGTTGTTCGTTGTTAAGTTAGTAACAGTTGTTAAGTGAATCTGGCTTCCTCATTGACTTTACTTGCCAGAAGGTCACAAAAGGGGATCACCTGAACCCGGGACACTGCAACCGTCATAAGTACAAGCCCGTTGCCAAGTGGCTGAATTTTGATCACATGATCATGGGGATGCTGCAATGGTCGTAAGCATGAAAAACGGTCATAAGTCACTTTTTTCAGTGTCGTTGTAACCTCCAAAAGTCACTAAATGAATAGCTGTAAGCCGAGGACTATTTGTCTTGTTTAAAAATCATGTAAAATCTCAAAATTGGTGGTGCAGCAGTTAGAGTGCAGTACTGCAGGCCACTTTAGCTGACTGTGTTCAGCAGGTCAGCGGTTCAAATCTCACCGGCTCAAGGTTGACTCAGCCTTCCATCCTTCCAAGGTAGGTAAAATGAGGACCCAGATTGTTGGGGGCAATGTAAGTATATATACATTGCTTACTGGTGTACACCGCTTAGAGAGTGCTTGCACTTAAAGCGGTATATAAGTCTCATAAATAAATAATAAAATCCTGTCTTGATTAAAATCTTATTTATGAACCTCAAGAGTGAAGCTGGGGAGACCTTACCTATTCTGATCAATTTCTTTTGTTAGCCTTTCAAACTCCTGTTGCCAAAATATGGTGGCCAATGGAAAGATAATTTCCTACCAAGTCTGGCTCTTAAAAAAAAAAAAAGTATGCAGACTTCAGGTGTCAAAAAAAAATAATAATCATGACAAACCTAAACATGCCTTTAAAACACAAAGCAACTGCGGATCGCCTCTCTTTGCCCACTTCTATGACCTCATCCTCTTTTCTTTCCCCACCTGTTTGGCCTCCAGGTGCTAACTAGTCTATTCTTCTTTAACTATGGACCACATCTTTGGAAAAATTGTCTTCTTCCGGAAAGAACTTGCCCTAACAACTGAGATAATTGGATTGGCAATCCTGTTCCATTTAGGATGAAATTCATTTACCGACTGCATTAAAAAAAAAAAAGAAAACCAGAACAGGTGTCTGACTTTCTCAGTGTGGGCACAGCCTTAGGGAATGCTTCTTTTTCTAGGGAAGCTCATCCGACTTTGTACTTTGGCTTTTTTTAGAACATTTAGTGAGAAAGTTTCTGGGTGTTGCCTCCTACTTTCTGTATGACTTGGTGTAATTAAGTGGCTTGTTTTTCTTTCCTCTGGCGATGGCAACCCTCTTCTGTCCTGCTGCCAAGAAAATAAAATGATAAAATCGTAGAGTTGGGAGGGATGAATATGGATCATCTACTTTCCAACCCTCACCAGGGTCAGGAGAAACAATTCAACCAAATCACGGGAGGCTTCCTCTTAAAAACTTACATAGATCGAGAACCTACCATCCCCATAAATAGTTTAATAGGATTTTCAAGTTCATCTTGAAGAAGAGATTACATTCATTCTGGCCATTTCCAAGCTAAACATTTATAGCAGGGGTCTCCAACCCCTGATCCATGGACCGGCACCAGTCCACAATATGCCAGAAACAGGTCCGCACAAACAAGTGAAGCCCCATCCATGGGATGCAGGCAGCACACGAAACCACACACCCCTCCAGTCCACGGAAAAAAATCTCTCTCCACAGAACTGGTCTCCGAGGCCCAAAAGATTGGGGCTGCTGGTTTATATAATATAATATAATAATTTTTATTTTACAGTCACAGACCAAAATGCAAATGCAACAAAAGAAAACACAAGAAAAATACAATCACAAACAGTTAACACCAGAAGCCTTGGCTAAAGGGAATTACAACGTTCTCCTCGAATAGTTACAGCTAGCTGCTGATTTATAGCATCTTCCAAGCCAGAAGTCCCCAACCTTCCATGGAGAAAGGTTTTTCCACAGACCAGAGAAGGCGTGGTTTTGTGTGCTGCCTGCATCCCACGGATGGGAACTTGCTTGTTTGTGTGGACCGGTTGCTGGCATGCTGTAGCCGGGTACCGGTCCACAGACCGGTACCGGTTGGATGTACTAAGCCATCCAACCCGAGTTGAGTTGTTAAATCAATGTCATGATCTCATAATGATTGGACAACACTAGAAAATGATAGAAAATATTTGTAGCTCAGGTGGTGGATTTTGGTGGTGGGGGTTTGCTCTCCAAGCTTGCCATTTAGCTCCTGAACGTTTCATTACCAGACGGGATAACATCATCAGCAGGACTTTGTTTGAAGTGCCTTATTTCATTTCTTTTCAGTTTAAATAGGTCTTGTGCGGTGGAGTGGTCAGTCGGTCATGTGACTGGCTGTCACGTGGCACAAAAATCAACTGGTGAAGGGGATGGTCGGTTCTGTGGTTGATTGGTCATTCTGATGGTCCAGCTTCTTAAGTGTTCATACGCTGGTTCCAAAACAATATGCTTATTGATTGAACTGTGTGTAGAATATCAGGCTTTGGCGAATTCATGTGCATTGCAAGTATTGGGGTGGCTGATGATTTTCGTTCCCTCCCAGTCAAACTGGTGTTGTTCAGAATGATCAATTCAAGGTGTTGGTTATTACCTTTAAAGCTCTATATGGCTCAGGGCCAGGCTATTTGCGAGACTGTCTACTACCTCATAGTTCCCTTCGTCCGGTTAGATCCCACAGGCTGGGCCTCCTTCAGGTCCCGTCGGCCAAGCAGTGCCATTTGGCGGGGCCGTGGGGGAGGGCTTTCTCTGTGATGGCGCCCACATCTTGGAACCAGCTCCCCCCAGGAGATTGGGACCGCTCCCACCCTGTTGGTTTTCCGCAAGCTGCTTAAGACCTGGCTTTTCCGGCAGACCTGGGGTTTATAAAATCTGACCCCTGGATGAATGTTACTGTATTGTTTGTCTTGTTAAGTTATATTGTGTTTTTATTGTTAGCCGCCCGGAGTCCTGCGGGAGTGGGGCGGTCTATAAATTTTAATAAATAAATAAATAAATAAATAAACAACAGAACCGACCACCCCCTCACCAGTTGATTTTCGCGCCATGGGACTAGTCAGTCCCACTGATGATGTTACCTAGCTTGGTAACAAAATGTTCAGGAGCTAAATGACTAAGTTCGGGGAGCAAAAAACACTAGAAAATGTTATGAACCTTCCCAGATGTATCTTCAACCATGAGGCAACCGAGGCAGATTTTTTTCCCCTGCTATGTTCCCTTTTATTTTGTCATCAGCCCACAAGTAAAGTTGATGTTGTCATTCGCTGCATCAGTAGTCATGTAATCCTCTCCTTTTACTATATGGTGTTTCATTAGCCTTGAAAGTTATACCTCATCTGTTGATGTTTCATCATCCATTGCATCGGAGGACAAGTCAGAGGACCAGAAATGATGGTTATCTCCACGCTGATGCAATCAGCTCTTCTAGCCAAAGGTGCTTTGTCAAAAGGCATCTTTATAATAGAAATCGCTGCCAAATGTAAATCTTTCCATTCTCAACTCTTCAGTCAGAACTGAAGAAACTTCTTGGGTGAGAAACGAAATGTCTTCAGGGAAAAACAAAGAAAGTCCAGTTTTCTTTTGAAAAAGCAGCTTTGGGACAATCATGACCTGGATGAACTGAGAATCTCCATCAACATTCAGCTTTTCTACCATCATTTTACTGCTCTGGACACAGTGATGGAAGAAGCAACACGAATGGTACTCTATGGTTGCTCAAACGTTGACATTGATAAGTCACTCAAATTAGAGTTTTCATGGATGGGTTAATTCTTAGAATAGTGGAAGCAGTAAGGTTTAGTCTTTGGGAGAGAAAAAAAAAAGAGTCCACTTGATCACCAACCACCTCAAAAAAAAAAAAAAAAACACAACACCCGTGTCTGAGGGGATGGTCCTTTTTCCATTATGGAGTTTGAAGGAGTTTAGAAGAATATTTTAAAGCAGGATTGATTTGCCACACGTCCTTGAGTAATTTATACCATGGTTCTGGAGTGTGGGGTAGATTTCAGGGGCTCTGAGGGTGGGAAAAGTCTTTTCATTTCCTTTTCAGTACAAATAGTCCTCGATTTACAACAGTTCGTTTAGTGACCGTTCAAAGTTACAACAGCTGTTCTAGATGCTCAGTTATTCTTTGTTTCAATTCTTTTATTTCTTTAGTTAGAGGGTTTTGTTCTTCCTGAGGAAGAGGTGCCTGGTTTCCAAATGAGAACAGCTGTATATCTCTGCTGGATTCCTGCACTGCCAACTCCCCCTGGTTTGCCTCTACATTCTGAATTACTTCTGGTAAGGCTTTGATTTCTTTGCCCTGGGTAAACCTTTGCAGTTCGTCCAATTCTGTTTCTGTGAATACTTTATTTCGTATTATAAATCGGCGTTGATCTGCTAGTCTCTGTTCTGTTATTTCTGATTCTGGATGTTGTTCTTTCCAGAACTGGTGCATTCGTTTTAGATATCCTCTTCTTGTTGGACTTGATCTGTAGTAACAGATCATTATTTCTTTATTTTCAATCACTGTGTATCTGCGACGGGTAAACACCTTTTCTTCCAGTAGTTCTGCAGCTGCTGGCCCTGGTTGCTCAGCCAATATTCCTGAGTCCTGTAATCCATTTTTCACCAGATATCCAGGAACTCCAATATCTAGCACGGACCTTGTTAACCCAGGCGACATCCGAGCCGGTATGGCATTCTGCAATTTACGTCTCACCATATTTTTTATGGGAGAGACACTCTTTGTCTGACTCCTTTGATGAGACCTGTCCAGTATGGTTGAACCTCTGGCATAGCTCTCATTTTCCTCACAGTACACAAGCCCCACATCCACGTCAAGGTAGTGCCTCACTGAGGGTTGTTGTTGTTGTTGTTGTTATTATTATTATTATTGAGAAAGGGTCCCTAGGGCTCACCAGACTCTTAAAGAGGCCTGTGATACAGAATAACAGAATAAGAGAATTGGAAGGGACCTTGGAGGTCTTCTAGTCCAGCCCCCTACCCAAGCAAGAGAACCTATACCATCTCAGACAAGTGACTGTCTAGTCTCTTCTTAGAAACCTCCAATGATGGAGCACCCCACGATTTCTGAAGGCAACTTCTGTTCCACTGGTTAAAATTGACCTCACTGTCAGGAAGTTTCTCCTTAATTCCAGGTTGCTTCTCTCCTTCAGTAGCTTCCATCCATTGGACAAAACATTGTACAAAAAGACGACGTTTAGGCATGACCAAAACAAAAGACAGAATGTGTCTCAATAAGATGATTTATTAAAGCTACGTTTGGCGTGTCTCTCCTGCTCTTTTGATTTCAGTTCTCAGTTTCTGATTTGCAACAAGTATGGCGTGAGGTGGCTGGCTGGCTGGTTATATGAAGGATGGCTGCTTGAGATTCCTTCCCCACCCCTACTTCCTTCACTACTACGTTATTACAATACCACAGGATACTCACCGTTGTCACAATCTTTGCTTCCTCAATGAAACAAAGAGATAAGCAATGGAAGGAGGCCTGACTTTTTTTTGCAGGACAATCTTGCCAAATTTCAAACAGATAATCTCACAGTTTGCGTGGCTAGCTAGCCTTTACACCGTGGCAAAGGTGTTGTGGGGAATTTTATCCAATTTTATTCAATAGGTATACCTTTATTTTCCAGAATAAAAGTTTCTCATTATGTTAGCTTTTTACAAGGTTTATTTAATGACCATTCAAAGTTCCAACATCACTGTAAAAAAAATGACTTATGATGAGTTCCCATACTTATCACCGTAGCAGCATCCACACAATCACGTGATCATTATTCAGACGCTTAGCAATGAGCTCATATTTACAACGGTTGCAGCATCCCCCAGGGTCATGTGATCACCATTTGCAACCTTCCCAGCTGGCTTCTGACAAGCAAAGTCAATGGGGGGGAGCTGGATTCGCTTAATGACCGTTGATTCGCTTAACAACTACAGTGATTTATTTAACAACCCTAGCAAAAAAAGGTTGTAAAATTGGGCATGACACACTTAACAGCTGTCTTACTGAATAACAGAAATTCTGATCTCAATTGTCGTCGTAAGTCGGGGATTACCTGTATCCCAATGGGGCCAGTCACTCTCTTTCAGCCCAATTTGTCTCCACAGTGCTGTTGTGTTGGGGAAGATAGTGGGAGAGAGGAGTAATCACCATGAGTTATTTATAATCTAGAACTATGGAGAAACTTCCTGACAGTTAGAACAATTAACCGGTGGAACAACCTGCCTCCAGAAGCGGTGAATGCTCCAACACTGGAAGTTTTTAAGAAGAGACTGGACAGCCATTTGTCTGAAATGGTATAGGGTTTCCTGCCCAAGCAGGGGGTTGGACTAGATGACCCCCAAGATCCCTTCCAACTTTACTATTACTATTACTATACAAACAATAAAGCTGGGATACAAATAAATAAACCTCCTGCCTTTGGCCTTTCCCTGCTCCCAAATTTATTCCCAGCATGTTCTTCATCACGGGAGGTTTTTAAGAAGAGACTGGACAGCCACTTGTCTCAAATTGTGTAGGGTCTCCTGCTTGACCAGGGGGATGGACTAGAAGACCTCCAAGGTCCCTTCCAGCTCTATTCTGATGGATGGATGGATGGATTGAATGAATGCCAATCTTGAGGTAAATATCCAAACTTGGAAACTGTAAAAGGAATATCCGACCCTCATTTCTGGTGAGTTCATTCAGGTGGGGGGCTCTTCAGCAACCTGATCACTTCTTCCTAGGTATCTTTTCACCCAGGCTGAGTTGTCATTTACAAGATAAGTGGGCAACAGTTTCACTTGCCGTTATCTCTTGATTTTTGGTTCCTACTCTTCCTCCCGTTCTTTTCCCTGCCTCCCACAATCTCTGACCGCTGAGCTGACCGTCTCTTTCTAGCCTTTTCTGGAAGTCATCGCAATTCATGTAACTTTCTTTTAAGGACTTGGGTAACAGGCCTATGTTGTTACCCATCTCGAGGCTACTTTTGTAGGAATAAGATGATTTAATAGCTGGTTGGGGAAAATCCTTTCTCAGTTTGAATCCTAGAAAAACCAAGCAGTTGTGAATGATTGGCACTCCCAGAACTGGCACTTTTTATCTCTGGTTCTGCATGACTTTGCACCATCACGCTTAGGATTGTTGTGCAGTCTGGGTGTCTTCCTGAACTTTTAGCAATAGCACTTAGACTTATATACCACTTCATAGTGATTTACAGCCCTCTCTAAGTAGTTTACAGAGTCAGCGTATTAACCCCAACAATCTAGATCATTTTACCGACCTTAGAAGGATGGAAGGCTGAGTTAACCTTGAGTCGGTGAGAATCGAACTGCTGGCAGTTGGCAGAATTAGCCTGCAATACTGCATTCTAACCACTGTGCCACTATGGCTCTTAGCTTCTGCTCAAGGAACAATATGGTAGCTAAGGCCCAGAACATCTTTGTAAAGGTTCTGTTAGGCATGAAAGGTCAGGACCACACAGGAAGTTGCAATGAAACTGATTTATTAGTCTCATACTAAAGAAACAATTGCTGGACCATTCTGGACAATTGTGGTGGACCTGGCTGAAGCCAGAACCTGGATCTAGGACCTTTCAATCAGGATTGAGGCCCGTGTATGGGATGGAAATGGCATTGGGATGGTGTAAGGCAGTGATGGCGAACCTTTTAGAGACCGAGTGCCCAAAACCCAGCCCCGCCCCTGCCTCCCCGCCCCCGCCCCCTCCATCCCTACCCTGCCCGCTCTGTCCTCCGCCCGCCCGCAGGCCACCCACCACCTCCATAGCACGCCACAGATCGCACAGGCAGCCCAGCAGCGCCATGGCAGCCATGCCCTCTGCCCGCTTCCCGCAGCATCATCTGCATGTGAGAGGGCACAAGGGCGGAGTCTTGTCCCTGCTGCCCTGCTGTCATGTCCTTGGCTGCGCTGCTCTGCGCAGGCCGTGCTCGGGGGCAACTCTCCTCTGGGGGGGCTGCTGGTGAGGAGGGGGCTGCAGGGTGGAGGCGGGGCTGAAGCGATGGCATGCATGCCCACAGGGAGGGCTTTGAGTGCCACGTCTGGCATGTTTGCCAGTTTGCCACCACAGGTGTAAGGTCTCCTCCCTAATGCAGAGAAGAGCAACAAAGATGATTAGGGGGCTGAAGGCTAAAACATATGAAGAACAATTGCAGGAATTGAGTATGTCTAGTCTAGTAAAAAGAAGGATTAGGAGTGACATCATAGCAGTGTTCCACTATTTGAGGGGATGCCACAGAGACGATGGGATCAACTTATTTTCCAAAGCAGCAGAAGGCAAGACAAGAAGTGATGGTTGGAAACTAACCAAGGAAAGAAGCAATCTAGAACTAATGAGAAATTTCCTGACAGTGAGAACAATCAACCAGTGGAACAGTTTGCCTTCAAAAGTTGTGGGTGCTCCATCATTGGAGGCTTTTAAGAAGAGACTGGACAGCCACTACTCTGGAATGGTATAGCGTCTCCTGCTTGAGCAGGGGGTTAGACTAGAAGACCTCCAAGGTCCGTTTCAACTCTGATGTTCGATGTCCTACCTCCAAGCTTCCTCCCAGCCCCATGATTGCATGAATAGTAGTATAGCTAAGGATGCAGCAAGCCTCTCCTGCGTGGGCTGGAGAGGAGATGAGGGCAACATTATGAGGACAGAGGAGAAAAAAGATGTTGCCAGGGCATATTAGTGATGAGGTAGGAAAAAGCCCCAATGACTGATCCAAAGACACTGAGGGAACTTCCATGGCTGAAGGCAGCCTGGAGGTTGCATCTCCTTTATCTTAACTGTTTCCCTTTTGATTTATGCAGTGCTATAATTCGTACTGGCTTCTCACCAAGTTTATTGATCAAGAGAAATGATATAAAATGGATTTTATTTTATTTTTTAAAAAACGTAGGCAAGAGACTCTACTTATCTTTTGAGTTTCTTTCTAAGAAAAAAATGTTTGGGCAGTTTCACTATAAGAATTTAAACCGCAGGTTAATTCCAAGTATTTGGCCTCATTTTAAAACCCTGGGTTTGGCTGATTGATTCAGTCATTTGTGGTTCCTCTTATTACTGTGCTTTTAATGTTGGCATACAGTAAATTGCTTTGAAGAGGTTGACAATGGAAAATTGTGAAACTGATAAGCTTGAAATGAAATGAACAAAACTTCTAGATTCTCAAAATGTAATAATATGGGATCAAAATATGGCTGGGGTGAACGGCAGGAATAATCTTTCTGTGACACGTTGGGCAAAACATGGAATTGCTGCTTCTCCTTTTGTAAAGGCAGAAAATTCAAATTCTAAGTCCGTTTGATTTGGTTTTTGCAAGTTTGAAGAATCTAAAAACATAGCTGGAATGATTTGGGGGTCCTTGGTGCTGTCTGAACTGGGCTGTTTTCTTGCAGATGTTTCATTACCAAATTGCAGTATCCGCAAACAACAACAACAACAAAAAAACTCAACCTGGCTCAGGGAGTACCAAGGACCCCACAGTTTAACCCTAAGCTACAAATATTCTCCTCTATTGAAATGACTTATTTTGGCTCCCAGTTCTCTGCTTGATTTGTGGGTATGCGTATTCATTTAAAGCAGCGGTTCTCAACCTGTGGGTCGGGACCCCATTTGGGGTCGAACGACCTTTTCATGGGGGTCGCCAAACAACACAGTCCACCATTTTTTTCCCCTTTTCCTTAGCTGTGCTACTCCCTTTTATTCTATTGGCTTTTGAAAGCCAGTAGAATAGACTCTCTTGAATAGAGTCTAATTCTATTGGCTTTCAAAAGCCAATAGGAATTGTCCAGGCTGTCTCCGCCCTGCTGAGCCTGCCAAAAGTCCCATTCTGCAAACGGTGCTGCACCAGTTGAGTAGTCCTCGAGTTATGACCGGTGGAGTAGTCTTCAACTTATGACCGGTTGGGGGTTGCGGCATTAAAAAGGTTGAGAACCACTGATTTAAAGCATCTAGCTTTAAATTTTGGTCACCATATGTAAAAAAGATGTTGAGACTCTAGAAAGAGTACAGAGAAGAGCAACAAAGATGATTAGGGGAGTGGAGGCTAAAGCATATAAGGAACAGTTGCTGGAATTGGGTATGTCTAGTTTAATGAAGAGAAGGACAAGGGGGACATGACAGCCATGTTCCAATATCTCAGGGGCTGCCAGAAAGAAGAGGGAATCAAGCTATTCTCCAAAGCACCTGAAGGCAGGAGAAAAAGCAACAGATGGAAACTAATCAAGGAGAGAAGCAACCTAGAGCTAAGGAGAAACTTCCTGACAGTTAGAACAATTAACCAGTGGAACAACCTGCCTCCAGAAGCTGTGAATGCTCCAACACTGGAAGTTTTTAAGAAGAGACTTGACAGCCATTTGTCCGAAATGGTATAGGGTTTCCGGCCTGAGCAGGGGGTTGGACTAGATTACCTCCAAGGTGCCTTCCAACTTTACTATTTTTATATATTATTTTATATTCAAAAAGATACACAGGTAGTCCTTGACCTATGACCACAATTGAACCCAAAATGTTTGTTGCTAAGCGAGGCAGCTGTTAAGTAAATTTTGCCCCATTTTACAACCTTTCTTTCTACATTTGTTAAGTGAATCACTGCAGTTGTTAAGTGAGTGGTATGGTTGTTAAGTGAATCCAGTTTCCCCATTGTCTTTGCTTGTCAGAAAGCTGCAAAAGGTGATCACATAACCCCCGGGACACTGTGACCATCATAAATATGAATCAATCGCCAAGCATCTGAATTTGGATTACCTGACCACGAGGATGCTGCAATGGTCATAAGTGTGAAAAATGGTCATAAGTCACTCTTTTCAGTGCCGATGTGAATGGTCATTAAATGAACTATTGTAAAGGACTACCTATAATGCTAAGTTGCATTGTAGAAAGAAAGAAAACTCAAGCTCAAATTTGTCTTTCAGAAAAATTAACCATGCATTTATATTAGGTACCTGGTCAGGATGATCATGAAAGTGAAAAAGAAATAAGGTAAAGTCTCTTTCCATTTGAGCTAGTTTCATCTGTGGACAAAAAAAAAAAAAAAAGGAAAATGACACTCTTGAACTTTCAGTTCTAATTTGAAAAACTAACATTTGAGTGACAGGTTTATGGTAGATGAGAGGGAGTTAATTTGATAACCCACCAGAAGTTTGGGACCAGCTTTAGCTATTATGGCCAGTGATGGTGGAGATGTAGTTCAGAATATTGAAGGCCTCAATGTACCTAACTCAATACAGACAGATGGAATAATTGTATTTCTGGAATAATCCAAGACTCTAAGTACTTTGAGGGAGGCCAGATCAAAAAATAAAGAAGTGCAGAGATTACAGGAATGCTACCACAGGTGGCATGCAGAGCCCTCTTTGTGGGCACGCATGCCGTCGCCCCAGTCCTAGGCCTTCAGCTGGGTTTTATAAAACCTTTTTGCATTAGGCCTCCACCACTGTATGCAAAAAAAAAAAAAAAGGTTCGATCAATCAATTTCAACTTCTCGCGGGGAAAAAAAAGATCTCGCAAAGTTGGAATTGATTGATTGAACTTTTTAGTCCCACTAATGTGGTATAATGAACAATCACTAGAATAATGATGTGTCTGCATAATTACTGGAATAATGCTGTGTTAGTAATATGTGATTAACCTAATGCACATTGCACTTGGATACAATGTATGTAGCAAACTCTCTCCATTGTATACCCGTGAGAAATGAACCTAATGTATTACAATGTGTATTCCTTTGTTCCTGAGAAAGGGAAAGTATAAAACTGAAGTCTGAACCTGCCCTCGGGGTTCAGAATTGCTAGTTGCTACTGCTTCTGGACCTGCACAATAAATCTCTCTGCTAAAACCCTCTGGAATTCGTAAGGGTCCTTTCGTTTTCCACAAGACCACCCAGTCTGCTATTACCACTGCAGCCATGCCCACCCAATGGAACACGCCAATCCAGCACCCGACGATACATAATTGGGTTTTGGGTTGCAATTTGGGCACTCGGTCTCTTAAAGGTTCACCATCACTGCTGTAGGGTATAGTAACAGAATCTTGAAAGCCTGCCAGAGTTTCTTTCTTCCCCCTCTTATACTAAGCATGACCAAGATGGAGTTATTTTGAGTTTCTTTCCCACCCTTTCCACTTTTCAAAGACTGAGTTACCATTTCTCCTTCCTCAATAGTTCATCCATCCTTTCATCAAAATTATCTCCACATTCCTTTAGCAAGTTGTCTAGGAATGTTAGGTTAGGGCAGTTTATTCTAAGTCATTGCAACTGTTTTGGTTTGAGATGATCAATGACTAGAAAGCAAATCAGAATTCTTGGAGCAGATCTTAACTTCCATAAACAGATAGGATTAGGATGATGAGTCTTATCAGACAGGAAAATGAGCGGTGGCTTTGGCTTCCCATTTGTAGACAAAGCCTCTTCTACTTTTGTTAATTCCTTTTTGTTTTTCCTCCATGAAGGCAAGTAAGGAACTACCGGGCAACTGGGCACAACCACACAACTCTCTGCTGCCTGGTCAAGAACAACCTTGGCCTGTAGGACAGTTGCTAAATAGACTGTGCACCAGGATAGGAAGATCAAAAGGCACTCTAAGAAAATGGGGCTTCCCTAGAGAAGATGCTCTGTGTGGATGTGGAGAAGAACAATCCATCTCAAACATGGTCCAGTGCACACAATGTCCCTTCAACATGTATGGAGGAAGACCTCATGCTGGCGAGAGAAAATGTTGTCGATGTGGCCTGATACTGGGCAAATGTCAACTAGTTTTAATCCTTTAAATATTACATAATTTTTATATGTGCTACATCGCTATGATCTATTTTATACTTATTTTACTTGCTCAGTGTTGAATGTTATAGGTCTATAATTTGAACGTGCTTCTGACAATAAAGTATGAGTGCTCTGATGATGTTATTCTTTCAATCCAGCTTTATGCATCTTCTTCCTCTGTAAATGGGAAACCATCACCCACCACCTCTGCCTGCTGCAGGAAATACAATAGAGATACTCTAGAAACGGAACCAAACCTTGGTTGTGATCTCAGAAAATCCACACAATCATTTTCGAATCGTGCTCGTAATGATTCCTTTAACTTGCATTTCTCCATGAAATTGAGGTAAAAGTCTATCTTAAGATAAGACTGGGAAAGTTCCCACCATTAGATAATTTAGATAAAGTATACTACTTTATAATAAATTACAATAATGTTGATAAAGAAGAGCTGTAATATAGCCATAAGTTAGGTGTGGAAAATGTAAGTGGTTGACTTCCTCTTTTTTTAAAACAATCTCAATATCTTATCAATTTGCTTAAAATAACTAAAAATATCAATCTAGGAATACTGCGAAGTGAGTAGATGTGTCTTGAAGAAACAATCACTTTTACATAATGTTTTCCTTCACACACCCACTATACTTATGATCAGCCAGATCTCCATCTGATTCCTCTCCTCTCTCTGTTGCAATTCTTTTGACTCACAGATAAATGATGTTAGGCTGTTTATGTGTGGGGGCAGTTTGTGGTAAGCCAAATGATTGTGTGACTTTTTTGGGATTTGCTGTCTTCCTTTTGGTGCATATAAACCATCTAGAAGGGAAATCACCTGCCAGTCATGGTGTCACAGCGGGAATGGTTGTGTTAGGAGACCGGATTTGTTTGGTCATCTCTTCCTTCTCCTAATCCAACGGATTGAAGTCACAAAGAGAACTGAGTCACAAATATTTAACAATTTCTTTTTCCTTCCTTTGGGTAAGAGATTCCAACACCAAGGTCTCTTCAGGAGGTCTCTCTGTGTGTGTGTGTTGCTCAAGTTTTTCAACTCTTTCACTATTTCAGCCTTGCACTATCTCATGAGGACTATAGAGTTCAAACAGTTTTGATAGCCCAAAATGGTCATTCTTTTGAAATGCACATCTCTTAATGGAAATTTATGGCTGGACTCTCCACATACGTGATGTTGCTAAGCAATCCTTTGACTTCGGAAAGATAAATGTATCAATGACCTGCAACCTGTGAGCAAACTGCTGGCAGATGGAGATGATGGATGGACAGGCACATCCTGTGAAGCATAGGAAAGCTGAAATAAGATTATAACCACAGTCATGGTCTTGCTTAGTGATCAAGTTCCTGGTTCCAATTGTGGTTGCTAAATGGGGACTGCCTCCAAATCTAGATACATAAGTGCACACCAAAACATTAGGTGGCTAACTCAGGTGGCAAATGTGGGGTACTTGATTGTTTAATTTATTCTATTTTTGCCTGGTAGTGCAGTGGTTAGAATGATGTATTGCAAGCAAACTGTATTGCAGGCAAACTCTGCCCACAACCTGGAGTTCGATCCTGACAGGGTTCAAGTTGAGTCAGCCTTCCATCCTTCTAAGATTGGTAAAATGAGGACCCAGATTATTGGGGGCAATATGCTGACATTGTAAACTGCCCAGAGAATGTTATAAAATACTATAGGGGTGATATATAAATCAAACCGTTATTGTTATATGCCAGAAAGTGTTAAGCTGGCTTTGAATACTAGCATCTTGATTCTGTGTATGCCTCTGTGTGTTTCTCCAATTGTGTGTAGCTCTGTATGTCTGTGTCTATATGCTTGCATGCATATCCTACATTTCTGGTTGTAATGTATCTTAACCTGATATTGATGTATTTTCAGAATAAATTCCATCTTTTCTTGAAATAAGAAAATGTGCCTCCCTTGTGGTCCTTTCTGGCCTTTGACTGTGGTTGTCTGGTTCAGGATTCACACTGAGAAATGAATTGGCCATTCAGAAAGAATAGAATAGAATAGAATAGAATAGAATAGAATAGAATAGAATAGAATAGAATAGAATAGAATAGAATAGAATAGAATAGAATAGAATAGAATCTGGAAGGGACCTTGGAGGTAATAATAATAATAATAATAATGATAAAGTTGGAAGGGACCTTGGAGGTCATCTAGTCCAGCCTCCTGCTCAAGCAGGAGAACCTATACCATTTCAGACAAATGACTATCTAGTCTCTTCTTAAAAATCTCCAGTGATGGAGCACCCACAATTTCTGAAGGCAAAGCTGTTCCATTGGTTAATTGTCCTCACTGTCAGGAAGTTTCTCCTTAATTCCAGTTTGCTTCTCTCTTTGGTCAGTTTCCAACCATTGCTTGTTGTCCTGCCCTCTGGTGCTTTGGAGAATAATTTGACCCCCTCTTCTTTGTGGCAGCACCTCAAATGCTGGAATACTGCTATCACGTCACCCGTTTCTTCTTTTCTTTAGACTAGCCAAACCCAAGTCCTGCAGCCATTCTTCATATGTTTTAGTCTCCTGGCCCTTGATCATTCTAGTTGCTCTTCTCTGAACTATTTCCAAGGTCTCAACATCTTTTTTGTAGTACGGTGATCAAAATTGGCTGCAGTATTCCAGGCGTGGTCTCACTAGGGTTTCATAAAGTGGTCCTAATACTTCGTGTGATCTTGAATAAAAACAATTCAAAAGTAGCCCAACTAAGAGATGGCAACCATTACTATAATAATAGTAGTAGTAGTAAAGTTGGAAGGGACCTTGGAGGTCATCTAGTCCAACCCCCTGCTCGGGCAGGAAACCCTACACCATTTCGGACAAATGGCTGTCCAGTCTCTTCTTAAAAACTTCCAGTGTTGGAGCATTTACTGCTTCTGGAGGCAGGCTGTTCCACTGATTAATTGTTCTTACTGTCAGGAAGTTTCTCCTCAGTTCTAGGTTGCTTCTCTCCTTTATTAATAATAATAATAATATAATAATAATAATAGTAAAGTTGGAAGGGACCTTGGAGGTCATCTAGTCCAACCCCCTGCTCGGGCAGGAAACCCTACACCATTTCGGACAAATGGCTGTCCAGTCTCTTCTTAAAAACTTCCAGTGTTGGAGCATTTACTGCTTCTGGAGGCAAGCTGTTCCACTGATTAATTGTTCTCACTGTCAGGAAGTTTCTCCTTAGTTCTAGGTTGCTTCTCTCCTTGATTAGTTTCCACCCATTGCTTCTTGTCCTGCCTTCAGGTGCTTTGGAAAATAGCTTAATTCCCTCTTCTTTATGGCAGATATTGGAATACTGCTATCATGTCCCCCCTTGTCCTTCTCTTCGTTAAACTAGACATACCCAATTCTAGCAACCGTTCCTTATATGTTTTAGCCTCCAGTCCCCTAATCATCTTTGTTGCTCTTCTCTGTACTCTTTCTAGAGTCTCAACATCTGAAGCAGATGACACAGTGTTGCAAGAGCGAAGTCTCCCACAGAGCCAAGCCTTCTTCCCAGGCAAGGAGCTGTTATTTAACCTCCAAACAGGTGACTGAGGCACAGAAGGGTAGTGTGGTGTGGTGATTCAGCATCCTCCCACAACGCACAAACTCCCCAACCTGCCTGTCAGCTGTTAAGTCAGGCTTTTCAAAATAACGCTTTTGAAAGAGCACAAAATCATGTTCAAAAGTTAGCTAACCAAGAGGCAATAATGCAGTTGTGCGGTGCAGAAGGAGAATCCCTCCAGCTACCCTGCACGGCTGTCCCCCAGGTCTCTCCCACTCCTCAACTTGCAGGCTTAGGGAATTATGAATGGAGATCTGGCAGATATACAGGAGAGTTTGATTGGAAAGATCAAGATGATCCCATTGTGGTGCTCAGACATGCCTCTGGAGGTTGACATACAGGAAATGTTACGGTTTGAGGGCTAAAATAACCAATAGGATCTGAGCTCATCAGTCCTTGAAAGTAAGGTTTACCAATCTTGACAACTTCAGAATTTGTGGATTCAAGTCCCAGAATTTCCCAAAGACCCTGGCTAGGGAATTCTGGGAGTTGAAGTCCACACATCTTGATATTGCCAAGGTTAGTAAACACTGCTCTTGTGACTTACTTGACCAAACCTTTGGCTTGATTGATGATGTGCATCAGATCGTATCCACAGCTAAACACGTGATTGGATAAATGAGAAGAATAACAGAGTTGGAAGGGATCTTGGAGGTCTTCTAGTCCAACCCCCTACTCAAGCAGGAGACCATTTCAGACAAATGGCTGTCCAATCTCTTCTTAAAAACTTCCACTGATGGAGCACCTATAACAGTGATGGCGAACCTTTTAGAGACCGAGTGCCCAAAAACTGGTCCTGCCCCCGCTCCATCCCCTGCCCCGCCCCTGCTCTGCCCCCACCCCGTTCCCCACCCCACCTGCCCGCAGGGCCACTCACCGCTTCCAGGGCCCACCGCAGATTGCCCAGGCAGCCTAGCAGCGTCATGGCAGCCATGCCCTCTGCCACGCCCTGAAGCATCAACTGTGCGGGATGGGGCATGAGGGCAGAGTCTTGTCTATGCTTCCTGGCTGCCATGTCCTTGGCTGTGCTGCTCCGTGTGGGCCATGCTCGGGAGCGACTCTCCTCCAGTGGGCTGCTGGTGAGGAGGGGGTTGTGGGGGGAGGCAAGGCTGGGGCAACAGCACATGTGCCCACAGAGAGGGCTCCGAGTGCTGCCTCTGGCACCCGTGCCATAGGTTTGCCATCACTGACCTAAAGCTTATGGAAGGATTCCACTGATTAATTGTTCTCACTGTCGGGAAATTTCTCCTTATTTCTAGATTGGCTCTCTCTTTGATTAGTTTCCATCCATTGCTTCTTGTTCTGCCTTTGGGTGTTTTGGAGAATAGGCTGACCCCCTCTTCTTTGTGGCAGCCCCTTAGATATTGAAAGATTGCTATCATATCACCCCTAGTCCTTGTCTTCATTAAACTAGACTTATCCGATTCCAGCAACCGTTCTTCATATGTTTTAGCCTCCAGTCCTCTAATAATCTTTGTTGCTTTTCTCTGCGCTCTTTCTAGAGTCTCAACATCTTTTTTTTTTGTATCATGGTGACCAAAACTGGATTAATAAAATTGATAAGAGCATCACCACCATTAATCCTACCAGCAAACTGGTCAAATAGGTTATTGGGATGGTCTTAAACCATACTGAATTAATGTTGCTGATCATAAAACCATGGAGTTGCAAAGGCCCTATTCTTGGCCATTAAATACATTAATACTACTGGTTAGGCCAGGAATCAAATTAAAGCATCCCAGACAGGTATTTGTCTCACTTCTACTAGAACCTGTCCAGTAAAGAAAACCCCACCACTTTTCTAATTAATTTGTTTCATTGCTGTACTGTAGGAAGGTTTTCGTCACCCCCACATTCAACCAGAATCATCCCTCTTGAAATTTAAATCCATTACTCTAAGCCAGTGTTTCTCAACCTTGACAATTTTAAGGCATGTGGACTTCAACTCCCAGAATCCCATGCTGGCTGTGGAATTCTGGGAGTTGAAGTCCACATGCCTTAAAATTGTCAAGGTTGAGAAACACTGCTCTAAGCCAAACATTCTAAGTTGTGGAAAACAGGACTTGATCTTCTTCTGCTACCATGAAAATCTCCCCAGCCTCCTCTTTTCAAAACTTAATTTTTCCATTTCCTTCAGCATCTCTTGAGAGGACTGTATTTCAAATCTTTCCCCCCTACGATGAATCTGTCCCAGTTTCATAGAATCATAAGGCTGGACGGGATGTTGGTGATCTTCTAGTAGTTCAACTTCCTGCCCAACCAGGAGTCCTTATACCATCCTGGACAAATGATTGTCTAATCTTTTATTGAAAACTTCCTGTGTTGGAGCACCTACAATTCTAGGAGGCAGGCTGTTCCACTGATTAATCATTCTTTCTACCGGAAAATTCCTCCTTATTTCCAGGTTGAATCTCTCTCTGATGAGCTTCCAGCCATTAAAATTTATATGAATTCTTCTTAAAGGGGTATTCTGAACCAAACATAATACTTGAGATGGGTTGACCAATGCATAATGAACTATTACTTCTTATCATTTAGAAATACAGTTTTGTTGATCCAGCTTAAAGTTGCATTGGTTTTTTTTCCCTCCCAGCCACATTATATATTCAAGTAGCAATGAACTACAGTATTATTCCAAGATGTTTTTCACATATCGTTATCAAACTAGATATTCTCTCTCTCTCTCTCTCTCTCTCTCTCTCTCTCTCTCTCTTTCTATCATCTATATCATCGATCATCTATAATCATCTATCTAAAGTTATCTTTCTATATCTGTATCTATCTATCTATCTATCTATCTATCTATCTATCTATCTATCTATCTATCTATCTATTTTTATCATCGATCAAGTATCAATCATCTATCTTAGCTATCTTTCTATCTCTCCCTGTATCTATATCTATCATCTATCATCATCATCATCCATATCTATCTATCTATCTATCTATCTATCTATCTATCTATCTATCTATCTATCATTTATCTATCATCTATATAATTGATCATCTATCAATCCTATCTATAGTTATCTTTCTATATCTATCTATCTATCTATCTATCTATCTATCTATCTATCTATCTATCTATCTATCTCTATCTCTCTATCATCGATCATCTGTCAATCATCTATCTATAGCTATCTTTCCATCTCTCCCTCTATCTATATCTATCATCTATCATCATCATCATCCACATCTATCTATCTGTCTGTCTGTCTATCTATCTGTCTGTTTGTCCGTCCGTCCGTCCGTCCGTCCGTCCGTCCATCCATCTATCTATCTATCTATCCTTCTATCCATCCATCCATCCATCCATCCATCCATCCATCTACCTACCTACCTACCTATCATCTATCTATCTATCTATCTATCTATCTATCTATCTATCTATCTATCTATCCCTCTATCTATCTATCTATCTATCTATCTATCTATCTATCTATCATCTACTGTATATGGCCATTTTTGAAAGAAAAAAGAGTTTCTAGGTCACAGTTATGAATTGAATAAAGTTCCCACTTCATGTTTCTTTCCCCTCCTCCTCTTCCTCCACAACTACTTTTTCTCCATTCAGCTGAAACGGATGCGGAGGTCAAATAAACCTAGCAAGAAGAGAACTTTTCCTGGTAATGGTATCAGTCATTCTGACATTTTAGTAAGAGGTGCGGAAACCCTTATTGAGCTTTTATCTTTAACATAGATCAGAGAAATGGGATGATAAACAAACTTGCTGCAGCTCTAGGTAGGACATCCAGAGATGCCCTAATTTTTAACATCGGAAATTTATTTTATTTCATTTAATGAATTAATATCCCACCTTCCTCCAGAGAGCGCAAGACCATAGATACGCCAATAGAACAGAATGACCTCCTTTCTCCTCCAAAAAGGGAACTAGGTGAGGTCAATAGAGTGTGTGCATTGCATTGCAGGGACTTTCTGTAGATGAGGTCTTGGGTTGTATCACTCCTTAGTCCAGCACTTTCACCACTACTCTATTCTGGCTCTTGTACACAGAGAGAAGAACTGACTGAGTTCTCGAGTGGCCAAGCAAGGACCAGATCTCAGGTTTCTGTACTTCTAGCCCTACATTTTCACTGCTAGACTCCAATATCTCACACAATTCAGACAAGTTCAGTGGTTGCCTAGCAGTAAAACTCTTTTGCTCTCCTAGGATAGCTGCTACCCCCGGTGTGTTGAGCTTCAACTGCCATAATTTCATAGGCCTTTAAAATCTGAAGTTCAGCATATCGGGTGGATAACAAGATGGAGCAGAAGAAGACTGCTCTAGAGGATACCTAATCTTGTCCACCAAGCTTAAGCATGTTCTAGAGCAGTCTTCCCCTGCCCCTTCCACCATGCTGTCTTCTCTCTAGGGTCCCATCTAGGTCAGAGGTCCTCAAGCTTGGTAACTTTAAGACTTGTGGACTTCAACTCCCAGAATTCGGGGAGTTGAAGTCCACAAGTCTTAAAGTTGCCAAGGTTGGAGACCCTGATCTAGGTCCATTGGGGAACGAACCCATTCCATGCCAGATGAGGTTGAAAGCAATAGAGAATTGGAAATTAGGGACTGTTCTTTTGCTTAGTTCCATGAATGGGGAATATCCACATCCACATCCACATCAATATCCATTCAACAAACAGTCTTGCCTATTGTCTATGGAGATTCTCAGTCATCCAGGTCATAGTTGTCCCAAAGATGCTTTTTCACGAGGAAAATGGACTTTCTTAATTTGAAGAGGTTTTGCTTCTCATCCAGGAAGCTTTTTCAGCTCTTGGGTCAAGTAATATGTACAAGAATGATGGGAGATTTATCTGATGATTTAAAGGCATTGGTATGGAAGCCTGGTTGGCACAAAAAGAAAGCCAGAGTTAGATTTAAAAAAGGGAGGGATCTTTTGATCTATGACAGAGGATCCTAAAGTCTCAACTAATGGACTAAAGGGAGATTTTTAGATGAAGGGAAATATGATTATTGGATTTAAATATTGTTGTTAAATGATAAAAAATAAAGAATTAATTGGCTTAATATTTAGGATTTAGATTTATAAGGGAATTGAAAACTAATTATTAGGAATTAGCTTTGTATTGCTTTGCCCAAATAATATAGATGATGGACTTGAGACAATGAAGGACACTCTATTAGTAAGTGATGATGTATTAGGATGAGAAATAGAAAATGTTTATGAAATAAGATAATATATTTAAGTAAGTAATATGTGTATTCTAGTTATCATAACTTTTATGTAGTGAAATAAAGGAAATTTGGATTACCTGAAACTTAAATACTATGGATATTAAAGGTTAAATTAGAATATTGTAATTAAAAATTAAAAACTAGGTAAAATTTAAAAACAGGACATGGATATGTATAAGCAAAAAATATATTGATAAATGTTTTAACTGAGTTTGCTATAATTAGAAATTTACTAGCCTAAATATGATATAGCAAATCTTAAGGGAAATAGAGAAGGAATTTTTGATGATGTAACCTGAGATATGTACTAAAGAGTTTGTTATCGAACCACTGATTACCCAGTCACCACGCTGCTTTCCGAATACTTAAATGTAAAACTGGAAAACCAATAACATTTCTTATAAAAAAAGAAAAAGAAAAACAAGGAAGTCCAGTTATCTCGTGAAAAAGCACCTTTGGGACAGTCTTGCCTATTAAATTAAATACTCCATGTTCCTAAGCCAGAGCAGAACTGAAGAGATAGGGAATGATGGGAGTTCTAATACAAGACCTCCGGGGGAACTAAATTAGAGAAGACTTTGGAAAAGGGATAATAATACATATTCTGAATCCAAACCCCAAAGGGCAAAAGTTGAGTTTTTCCATTTAAGTATTGTAGGCAAACATTGATCAGAGTTTCATTTCTAATTTTCATCTTTCAGTTTTGGCATTTATCTAACACAGTGGTTCTCAATCTTTCTAATGTCGTGATCCCATAATACAGTTTCCCATGTTGTGGTGACCCCCAAGTGGGTGTGGCCACCAATAAGAGGGAGAAGGACAGCTAGGGAAAAAAGAACAAAATGGTGGACAGCATGGTTTGGCGACCCCCATGAAATGGTCGTTCGACCCCAAATGGGGTCCCGACCCATAGATTGAGAACCACTGATCTAACAGAAAAAAAAATCATTGGGTAAAATTGTCTTCATGCTTAAGATTCAGAGGATTCTGGCTTATGGCACTCCTCCAGAATCTTGGAGGCCGGCCTTCAGTGTCTTGATAGAGCCTACTTCTCTTTTGAAACAAATAAAAATCCTTTGCACTGGGAATCCAGACTGTAAACCGCCATTATATTTTTACATATAATCCCCGCGGCATTAGCCTGATCCATTATGGGAGGTTAAACCAGCAGCCCCAGTGTAAACCCCCATGACTGATTACATTATTTTCTCTGGTGCCACCCACTGGTGCCCAGTACAGGTAATCCCCAATTTACAACTATTCATTTAGTGACTGTTTGAAGTTACTAAAGGAGCTGAAAAAAGTGACGTAGGACCATTTTTCACAACCCATTTTAGCATCCTGCAAAGCAAGGCTATTGTTATTTATTTACACTTGGCATCTTGTGTACAGGTAGTCCTTGACTTACAATGATTCATTTAGTGGCCATTCAAGTTACAATGGCACTGAAAAAGTTAACTTATGACCATTTGTTCACACTTACAACTGCAGCAGCATCCCCATGAACAGTTGATCAAAATTCAAACTCTTGACAACTGACTCACAGTTATGACGGTTGCAGTGTCCTGGAGTCACGTGATCCCCTTTTGTGACTTTCTGACAAGCAAAGTCACTGGGGGAAGCCAGATTCACTCAACAACCGTGTCACTAACTTAACAACTACATTGATTCGCTTAACAATGACGGCAAGAAAGGTCGTAAAGTAGGGCAAAACCCACTTAACAAATGTCTTGCTTAACAACATAAAGTTTAAGGCTCAGTTGGGGTTGTAAGTTGAGGAGTACCTGTAAGATGGCCAGATCTTAGTCTGTATTTTAACCTGGAATTCTAATATCTGCATAGATGAAGGGTGGGAAACGAATATATGTAGAACAAGAGAAACCATTGCACTGCATGTATTTTGTTATTTGCAAGTCAGACGTAAAAAACCTTGACCTAGTTCTGAAGTGGAAGGATGCAAGGCAGAATGCAAGAGCGGAAAGCCGATGAATGGGTTTTGGGGTTTTAGAGCTCTGACAGAGGATGAGAATACAATATATTTTTCTGTAATTTAATGGTTTCTCTCTAGAAGGTTTAGAGGTGCAAACTTGATCCTGAGCACACTTTAGGAGATGACAGTGAGCCTGGAAATCTCACCCCTTGGATCCACAAAGGAAATAAATTAAAAACATCCCCGGCTGTCTTCTCAGCTTATGACAGTCATTTAGAGAGATAACTTCTTCAATCTGCCATTGTTGTGGTTAACACATTCGGCTAGAGGCATGCAATACAAGTGCATCTGTGAAACCGGAGGTTGATTAAATTCCATGCAAGGGAAGGATGGATTTATGAGATGCAATCTTTAACTATGCCTCCCGTCACCGCACTGGAAACAGAAACCAAGTGTGAAATGCCAATCATCTCCGTTTCTTTCCAGTGCCCAAATGGTGACGCATTGGCCATTCTGTGGAACAAACCCAGATATTTGGCACAATTGAGTTTTCACCTGTAGTCATCTTACCATGGCACTGTAATGAAGACCAATAATTGGATCTTGAAGAAGTAGATTCCTCTGGGATGTGATCATTGCCACTTACGGTCCCGACTCTTGTCTCTCCTGTATGAAGTGATCTGGGAGGAAAGTGAGAGTTGGATCTAGAGTCAAGTCAAATCTCATTGCCAGGGAGGGTCTTCCAGTGGCCTTGGTCCATCAAGGCACTTGTACTGGATTACCATCCTTTCTTTGGGGGAAAGTTATGGAGAAAGTAGTGAAGAAACAGTTACAGAGAGCTCTGAAAGAAATGGAGCTATGGGTGGTCCATCACTGGGGTTTTTCAATAATAGACTGGACAACCATTTGACTGGAAAGGTTATAATGTTTCCTGCCTTGAGGACCTCCAAGGTCCCTTCCAGCCCTATGATTCTATGGATTATCTGGACTCTTGGTGGTCAGAAAACAGACTAGGATCCAAGAACGAAACCATGATGGTTGCTCTAATGCAGTGGTTCTCAACCTTTTTAATGCTGCGACCCCCAACCGGTCGTAAGTCGAGGACTACTCAACCGGTCGTAAGTCGAGGACTACTCAACTGGTGCAGCACCGTTTGCAGAATGGGACTTTTGGCGGGCTCAGCAGGGCAGAGACAGCCTGGACAATTCCTATTGGCTTTTGAAAGCCAATAGAATTAGACTCTATTCAAGAGAGTCTATTCTATTGGCTTTCAAAAGCCAATAGAATAAAAGGGAGTAGCACAGCTAAGGAAAAGGGGAAAAAAATGGCGGACTGCGTTGTTTGGCGACCCCCGTGAAATGGTCGTTCGACCCCAAATGGGGTCCCAACCCACAGGTTGAGAACCACTGCTCTAATGGATGAGTTCTGGTGAGGCATAAAGTAACCATCTTTCTCTTGCTAGACCTCTAAGCCAATATTTCTCAACCTCAGCAACTTTAAAATGTGTGGACTTTGATTCCCAGAATCCTCCCTTGCTACAAATCTCAAACAAAACCTGCCTTCCCAACTCAAGTGGAGAGAGAGAGCATCTGTTGAAGGTCTCCTATCAGAACTGTGAATAGAAGAAGCAAGGAGGAAGAGGTTTTCAGAGGCTGTTCCTCTCTTTTGGAACAACCTGGTTCCTGAAACAAGAAGGGTCAAATTAATCCCAAAGAAAGGCATATTTTTAGTTCTGGATACAGACCCTGTGCGCAACTTGCGGGTCATCTGAGTCTTGCAACTACTGCTAAAAATAGTTCAGAATGAAGTGACCAGAATGAAGTATTGCAGGCTGTCTCTAACTCTACCCATAGCTATGAGATTGATTCTGACCAGTTCAAGGTTGACTCAGCGTTCCATCTTTCCAAGGTCAGTAAAACGAGGACCCATATTGTTGGGGCAATATGCTGACATTGCAAACTGCTTAGAGACAGCTGCAAAGCAGTGAAGTGGTATAGAAGTCTACTGTAAATCCTATTGCTATTTCCTGGCTTAGGTGCCCTGCGCTTAGTCACTCATACCTAGACATCTTGTGCTTGGACTACTCTAATGCACTCTACATGAGGTTAGCCTTGAAGAGCATTTGGAAGCTACAGTTGGCATATAATGCAGCAACACAAACAGTTATAAGGGCCCCTAAAGTGATCCATGAAATGCCACTGTTATGCAAACTGCACTGATTGCCAATTTGCTTCCAGGTCCAATTCAAAATATTGGTTATTACCTTTAAAGCCCTTTAGCATATGGGTCTAGCCTTCCTGAAAAACCATCTCACCCCAATGGGATTGGCCTGCCCCACTCATGCCAACAGAAGGGGCATACTGTGGACCCTGTCAGTCAAGGAATTTTGGCTAGCAGGATTCAGGCAAAGAGCCTTTTCTGCCATGGCTCCTGTCTTCTCTTTTGGAACAACCTGGTCTCTGAAGCAAAAGGGGTCAAGTCAATTCCAAGGAAAGGCATAATCTTTAGTTCTGAATAGGGTTGCATGTATCCCTTGAGGTGAGATCTGCCCCCACCACTTTGGCCTTCCAAAAGGGCCTGAAAACCGGTGACAGCATCCTATTCTGGAGGTTGCTATAGATTAAGATAGAGGTCCCCAACCTTTTGGGCACCAGGGACTGGTTCCATGGCAGTGGTTCTCAACCTGTGGGTCGGGACCCCATTTGGGGTCGAACGACCATTTCATGGGGGTCGCCAAACCATGCTGTCCACCATTTTGTTCCCTTTTCCCTAGCTGTCCTACTCCCTCTTATTGGTGGCCACACCCACTTGGGGGTCACCACAACATGGGGAAGTGTATTATGGTGTCACGGCATTAGAAAGGTTGAGAACCACTGTTCCATGGAGAGAGGTTTTCCCATGGACCGGAGAGTACATGGTTTTATGTGCTGCCTGCATGCCACGGATGGGGCTTTGCTTGTCTGTGCGGAGCAGTTGCTGGAATGCTGTGGCCCAGTACTGGTCCACGGACCGGGGGTTGGAGACCCCTGGATTAGGAGATCTCATCTCCACCCTATTTATGCATTGGTCCTTTCTATCCAGTTTGTTCTAATTGTAATGTCTTAACTCTTAATGCCCAATGCTTTGTGTTTTTAATCTTGTAATTTTTTTATACTGCTATTTACTGCATGACATCACCAGCCACCCAGAAACACTTGATAGTGAAATGGGTGGCATATGAACTTAATAAAAATAAAATAAAATAAATAATAGACCTAGAAAGGTACTGTCCTATTCATCAGCTTCAAAACAGCAGTGGAGGTTTGAGGTAAAGGAAGATGGAACCACTGAATCAGCAAAGTTGGTTAGAAAGTCATATCTTGATAATTTCCCCAAAATGATCTATTTCTGGAGTGAAAAGGATAGCCACTGAAGTAGATGTGGGGTGGAGCAAAGCCATTTTGCATTTGTGTGCCCTTTCCCTCCCCACGCTATTTTCCTTGTTACGTGTTGATTTAATACATGTTTCTAATCCAATTTTTCCCAACTGGGCTCCTTCAGATGGAAGGTCCCTTCACATCTCCCATTCCTGTCGTTCTGCCTCATCATCTAGATTTCAAGATGACTAACTCTGGGGAAAACGAAATTAATTTCTCCGCAAAGTTGCTGATCTGTAATTTATTATATGTGGTTGATTTGCTGATCTACTTAATCCTTTTTTCACTCCGTGTATACGCTCCCTTTCTGTTCAGCTTGAAAACTCAAGATTGTGTAAAGCAAAAAGACAGAAATAGAAATATAATAAAGAAAACAAATGAAGGTAGAAAAGAGAAACCAAGCTTTGTTATTACAATATACAAATTAACTCAAACACTTTTTTAAGAAATGGGTTAAACAGAGGTTAAACTTTTGTTTCAACTACAGTATACTGTATCAATTATGTCAGTCTTAAAAAGTAGACCAGGAAATCAGATTCACAGGATGACTAAAACTAGTTTTTATAGAAATTGGCTACTACAGAATGGTGTCATAATCTGATTGTTATTATCTGGGGGATCTTGGATTCCTGGTGGACAATCACTTAAATATGAGCCAACAGTGTGCTGCAGCTGCAAAAAAAGCCAAATACACTTCTAGGCTGCATTAATACAGGGATAGAATCAAAATCACATGGTTAATACCACTTTACAATACCTTGGTAAGGCCAACTTGGAATACTACATCCAGTTTTGGTCACCACGATGTAAAAAAGATGTTGAGACTCTAGAAAGAGTACAGGGAAGAGCAACAAAGATGATTAGAGGAATGGTGGTTAAAACATATAAAGAACAGTTGCTGGAATTGGGTACGTCTAGTTTAATGAAGAGAAGGACGAGGGGGGACATGATAGCTGTGTTCCAATATTTGAGGGGCTGCTACAAAGAAGAGGGGGAGCAAACTATTCTCCAAAGCACCAGAAGACAGGACAAGAAACAACGGATGGAAACTAATCAAAGGAGAGAAGCAACCTAGAACTAAGAAGAAATTTCCTGACAGAACAATTAATCAGTGGAACAACATGTCTTCAGTAGTGAGTGCTCTAACACTGGAAGTTTTTAAGAAGAGACTGGACAACCATTTGTCTGAAATGGTATAGGCCAGGTTTCCTGCCTGAGCAGTGGGTTGGACTAGAAGAGAGCACCCCGGCCTGGAAGGAAATGTGTGTGTGTGTGTTTGTGTGTGTGTGTGTGTGTGTGCGCGCAAATAGGCCGCTAAGCAGTGTTTCTCAACCTTGATAATTGTAAGGCATGTGGACTTCAACTCCCAGAATTCCACAGCCAGCATTGCTGGCTGTGGAATTCTGGGAGTTGAAGTCCACATGCCTTAAAATTGTCAAGGTTGAGAAACACTGCGCCTAGCGCCTGTGTGACGCAGACCACAGGTTGGAGACCCCTGGACTAGGAGACCTCCAAGATCCCTACCAACTCTGTTATTCTGATTATCCTATACTCCTCCTCTCCTTCCTATACTCCTGTGAATTAGGCAATTTCCCAGGCTGCTTCTGAATGTTACCTCACTTCTCAGAGATTAAAAATGTTTCAGCTCCCTTTGTCCAGGTAAAAAAGGTTCTTAGATATTTCCTCAAGGTCAAGCTCTCTATAATTATTAGCTCATTAATAGTGCTACTATATGAAGGTAATTATTACTGTCTACATACTCCACAATTAGCTGTAATTTTTATCCAATTTGTGGCTATTATCACGCTAAGGTTTTTCAAACTGGGTTCTGTGGGTAGCTTTGTGAGAACTACTTTATTAATATAACTGCTGAAAATGTGGAAGATCTGCAAGAAAAGACAGTTTCAGGAGGAAAGCGAAGTTTCATTTCCTTATTACAAGAGGAAGCAGAACTACAGAAGCATCAACATTATTGTTGCTGTTGTTGAAGCTATCCACAAGTTTGCTAATATGGAGAAAAGGGCAAATATTAAGACTTTTGCATTCAGCTCACCCACAGCTTCACATTTGGCATGGAAGAAACTGAATATATTTGAATGTGGTTTTTTTCATTCATCAGTTTTATGGGACCTTGTCTACTTGGGAGCTTCACCATTGACCAAAAGAGTACATGATGTGTTAAACTCATTGAGTTTGAAGAGGCCATCGTGTTCATGATCCTCCTTATTTAATAGCCTCAGCTTTCTGCTGATCATGCTACTGGAGAACAGTAGTTAGTTTGGATTCACTCAATAAAATGACTATTTCATCACCCTACCACTTGGCATAGAACTGGTAAGAGATACTGTAAGTTGTCCAAAACTAAAACCATTAAAATGATCACAACACAGATGGGAAGGCCACAACAGGAATTTTGGCCTGCCTTTCTACTACAGCTAATTCACAAAGCAACTAGTAAAATTTAAATTTGACATTTTGTTTATTTGCAGAGATCTTTATACTGCTCTTGTGAATTGTTAGCTACCCAGAAGTCATGTGTAAGAAGGGTGGCTGAATCTCTGGGAGTTGGGCAGCATATAGATTTAATACATCATTACTATTACTACTACTACTACTACTATTATTACTACTATTATTATTTTCAAACATGACTGATTTTTGGAGACTTTCTTGACAAGTCTCAAGAGGTTTTCTGGGCATGTTTTCTCACAAGTGTTTTGCCATTACCTCCTTCCTAGGGCTGAGGGAAAGTGACTGGCCGAAGGTCACTAAGGCAGAACTGGAACTCAATATGTCCTGTTTTTAGCCTGGTGCTTTACCCACTAGACCAAACTGACTCACATTATTAATTTATTTCACAATAAATAAATACCCTGTTATGATCTCTAGTCCACTCCCCCTTTTAGGGGGTTGCCCAGTGAGAAGAAGGCTGTAAAAAAATCAAGATGGCTGTCGCATCCACAGGATCAAAGCTCTCCTTCTTGAATATGTAGGTACCAAAGGGCAGGTCTTTGGTTGTGTGATTGCAACCACCGTCCCTGCCTTTTTAAGTGCCTTTCCTTGTGAATGCTTCTGACCTTGACCAACATACTATAGTATCTTCAGCTGTCTCTGACTGTTGCACTGCCAATGAATTTTCTTCAACAGCACCAGTGCTATTTAGCCCCCCACAAGCCACTTTTTCTGCCCCCCTCCACAACTCTCCCTTTAATTACATCACTGAAGTGGGGTGGCAGGCTTGCCAAAAATTGTGCTTCCTGGCCAGTTTCCAACCCGGAACACAAAACCAGTAACATCAGCCTTAAAAATAGCCTTTCCAAAAGTTTTAAAAATTCCAGCCACTCTGTTAAAGCCCAATACAGCAACAGGAACTTGTGTATTGGGAATGGAAAACTTAGGCCATGGTCACCGGAAGTGGCAAGCCCCCACCTTGCTGATGACATTATCCACCCTCTGGCTGTGACAAGACAAGATAGGGAAATTCGTTGCTAGGTTCCGTCTCCATAACTCTCTACAAGAGACACGCTGAAAGATTTTGTATTGTTGCCATCGTCCCCCACTAAACATTTCATACGTACTAAAAATAAACCCAAATAAATCTTACAAGGGTCACAAAGAAACGGTAGCTTCTTAGGTGTAGCACATTTGTAGATATGGGATTAGAAGGAATGGCACGAATTCGTTATCAATGAATAAAAGTAATAATAATAACAATAATAAAGTTGGAAGGGACCTTGGAGGTCATCTAGTCCAAGCCCCTGCTCAGGCAGGAAACCCTATACCATTTCAGTATAGAGGTAGTCCTTGACTTACGACCACAATTATGCCCAAACTTTCCATTGCTGGGCAAGACAATTCTTAAGTGAGTTTTGTCAACAGTTGTTAAGTGAATCATTCCAGTTAAGTCAGTAACACAGTTGTTAAGTGAATCTGGCTTCTCCATTGACTTTGCTTGTCAGAAAGTCACAAAAGGTGATTAGACAACCCCAGGACACTGCAACCATCATAAATACATGCCAGTTGCCAAGTGCCTGAATTTTGATCACGTGACCGTGGGAATGCTACAACAGTTGTGAGAAAAAATGGTCATAGGTCAACTTTTTTCAGTGCCATTGTAACTTGAATGGTCACTAAATGAATAGTTGTAAGTCGAGGACTAGCTGTACAGAAGATGCCAAGTGTAAATAAATAACAATAGCCTTGCTTTGATTTTAATCTGAACGAACGAATGCAAAATGAACATGGGTTCTGTTGCTAAGTGAAACATGTCTTAAGTGAATTTTGCTCCATTTTATGATTTTTCTCACCACAGTTGTTAAGTGAATCGCTACAGTTGGTTAAGTGAATCTGCCTTTCCCCATGGACTTTGCTTGCCAGGTTGCAAAAAGGGGATCAGGTGACCACCACCTCCAGGACACTGCAAGTCAGGTGCCAAGTTGCCTGAATTTTGATCATGTGATCATGGGGATGCTGCACCGGTCACAAGTGTGGAAAAACGGGCATAGGTCACTGTGTTCGGTGCCGTTGAAACTTTGAACGGTCACTAAACGAATTGTTGTAAATCGAGGACCACCTGCAATCTGAAAGACAGGAATCCTAAAAAGCAGACGGAGAGGAGCAGGATCCAATCCTCCGCTTAGCCCCCCCCCAAAATGAAGCCCCCCCCAGAGCTATATCTAGGATGGGTTACCCAGGATTTCCGCACGGCGGGGGGTGGGGGATCCCCGCTAAGTGCAGGAGGTTCCTTTCGGCGGCGAAGCCGAAGCTCTGGGGCCTATTTTCGACGCCAAAGCGGAGGCTCAGACGGGCCTGGCGGATCCAGCTGGTGGCGCTGAAATCAGCGGGTTTCCTGGCAGATCGCGGGACTTCCCCCGAGAAACGAAGCGGCTACCTTCGTTCCTCTTCCCAATTTGGGCTGCGGTGGTTGCTGGAGGCGACCGAGAGCGAAAAGCGGGAGACGTCCGGCCTTGCACGGAGAGCAACTCGTTTGAATCATCTAGGTAGGACGCCCGGCCGGCCGGCTCCTCACCGCTGCCTCCGCCTCCGATCAACCCCATCGGCGGCACACACACATATACACACACCCACCCATGCCCGGCAGTTGTTTGAACGCCGGGTTTGCCTCATCGCCTGGCTGGGAAATCTGGAATCTAAAAATAGCAGCGTCGTTTTGCTTTCGGGTGGAAGAAAGAGGCAGGGCAAAAGAGAAACAGAGTGTGTGTGTGTGATTGACAGCACCCAGCGGAGGAAAATCCCGAATAATGTCATGTCCCGGAGGGGACTTTAAAACCGTGCAGGGCAAAGAGCCACTTCATGTCGCCGAGAGTTCCGTAGGTTGAACGGAGCGAAGGGGGGAGATTCCCGGGAAACACGCTTCTGCTTATCACACCTGGAATCGGGTTTTCCAGCAGGAAATGCATTGTTTACTTTGTGAATGAGTGTGAGCTTACTTGCTACAGCAATTAAAATGACGTCATTTGCAGAATAAACCATGTCGAGGGGAGGCGGGTTGGCTGATTTTGAGACGAAGCATGATTTGTTGAAGAATGCCCCTAGCAGGGACATAGGCCCAGAGATGAAATACATCGATAGCATCCATAGAGACTGGAAAGGTAGAAGTGTGAACCTTGTGAAAGGAATGTTTCGTGTGAGTTTCCTATTCTGCCCTACCTCCCTCACCTCATCCAAGCTTGCTCATGAGTAGGCAGACTATTAAAATAGATGTGCCCAAAGATGGAAAAATTCAGCATTACCCACAATGGAGTGGATGGTTGGTGAAGACGATGGAACTTGCTGAGATGGCTAAACTGACTTCCTTGATCAAAGAAAAGACTATGTTTATTGCTGCCTGGAAACAATTTTAGATTATTTTTGCCCCATACAGAAAAAAAAACATGATTTATTGTTTGGATGATTAGATAGGATACATTATAGAAAGAAGAGAGTTAAATTGTAACTATAAAGTTGGCTTGAAACTCAACATTAAGAAAACCAAAATCATGGCATCCAGCCCTCTCAATTCCTGGCAAATAGATGGGGAAGAAATGGAGGTAGTGACAGATTTTATTTTTCTGGGCTCCAAGGTCACCTCAGATGGGGACTGCAGCCAAGAAATTAAAAGACGCTTGCTCCTGGGGAGGAAAGCTATGGCAAATCTAGACAGCATTCTAAAAAGCAGAGACATCACCCTGCCAACAAAAGTGCATATAGTCCAGGCCATGGTTTTCCTAGTTGCAATGTATGGCTGTGAAAGTTGGACCACAAGAAAAGCTGAGCGCAAAAGAATTGAGGCCTTTGAACTATGGTGCTGGAGAAGACTCCTGCGAGTCCCTTGGATGCAAGGCGTTCAAACCGGTCAGTCCTAGAGGAGATCAACCCTCACTGCTCTTTAGAAGGCCAGATCCTGAAGTTGAAACTCAAGTACTTTGGCCACCTAATGAGAAGGAAGGACTCACTGGAGAAGAGCCTAATGCTGGGAAAGATTGAGGGCAATAGAAGAAGGGGACGACAGAGAATGAGATGGCTGGATGGAGTCACTGAAGCAGTAGGTGTGAATTTAAATGGACTCCAGAAGATGGTAGAGGACAGGAAGATCTGGAGGAACGTTGTCCATGGGGTCGCGATGGGTCGGACACGACTTCGCAATTAACAACAACAACAACATAGAGTAAAGACTGAACAGCCATTTGTCTAAAATGGTATAGGGTTTCCTGCCTGAGCAGGGGGTTGGACTAGATGACCTCCAAGATCCTTTCCAACTTCCTCCTCCTCCTCCTCCTCCTCCTCCTCCTCCTCCTCCTCCTCCTCCTCCTCCTCCTCCTCCTCCTCCTCCTCCTCTTCTTCTTCTTCTTCTTCTTCTTCTTCTTCTTCTTCTTCTTCTTCTTCTTCTTCTTCTTCTTCTTCTTCTTGTTATTATTATTATTATTATTATTATTATTATTATTATTATTACACTTATAAATGCCATAAAGAAGATCAGAAGCTATTTGTATTTTTTATTTATTTTTATTTTCCTTTCCCCCCTTTCTTGCACTTTTGGCTTTTTCTTTGATTTCTTGCTTTTTCTTTCTTTAGATTACTTTGTATTAGTTTTTCATCTTCATTTTTAAAAATCTTTAAGAAGATTACATACTAAAAAAAAGGAATATGTAGGTTACTATGTGGGTCAACTCTAAAAATATCCTTATCCCTTGGCAAACTTTGGAATTTCCCCAAGAATATGAATATTTCTTTTTGGCTCTTCAAAGGCCCCAGTTTGGACTAAAAGTAGTCCTCAGCTTAATACCACCTGTTGCTAAGTGAGACGGTTGTTAAGTGAATTTTGGCCCACTTTACAACCTTTCTCACCACAGTTGTTAAGTGAATCACTGCAGTTAGTAACATGGCTGTTAAGTGAATCTGCCTTCCCCTTTGACTTTGCTTGTCCGGAGGTTGCAAAAGGTGATCACATGACCCTGGGACACGGCAACTGTCATAAATATGACTCAGTTGCCAAGAGTCTGAATTTTGATCCCGTGACCATGGAGATACTGCAACAGTCGCAAGTGTGAAAATGGTCATAAGTCACTTTTTCAGTGCCGTTGTAACTTCGAATGGCTACTAAATGAACAGTTGTAAGTTGAGGACTACCTGTACAGGATTAATACCATTTATCCACTAGAACAGAGGAGTTAGGCATTATAGCAGCCATTATATCCTTGATAACTATGGATTCAGTTCTGAGGAGAAGCTCTAGCACAGTGTTTCTCAACCTTGACAATTTTAAGGCATGTGGACTTCAACTCCCAGAATTCCACAGCTAGCAATGCTGGCTGTGGAATTCTGGGGGTTGAAGTCCACATGCCTTAAAATTGTCAAGGTTGAGAAACACTGCAAATAGCAATAATAATCTGAAATATTTGGCATTTAAGGGGACAGAGGGAGGCTAATTTAAACCTTTTTGATGCTCCTTTTTTCTGATTTCCACCTATTCTATTTTTCTGATGGTAAAAGGGGAAAAAAAAAACCCCAGCCATTAAAAGTAATTGCAATTTACCTTTTGAAAAATAGTAATAATAATAATATGTAATAAACTAATAATACAGTTATGCTGTATTATTACTATATATAAAAAATGAAAAAACTTACTTTTTATATAATAGATTATAAAGTAAAAAAAGGCTAACATTCTACCTGCCCAACTGTAATTATATCTTTAAAAACATTTTAAACCATTGCAATTTGCATTTTTTTAAAAAAAATCACTGATTATTCATTACACAAACACACACACACACCCATTGCACAGTTATACTGTAGAACTGTGTTACTATTTTATAAAAGAGAAAAGCTTTTTTATGTAATAAACAATAGAGTAAGAAAGAAACTACCTAGCTGCAATTGTATCTTTAAAAAAAACTCTCTTAAAACATTTCAATTTACGTTTCTATACACCTGGAATACAGCATCAAATTTTGGTCACCACATTATAAAAAAAGATGTTGAGCCTTTGGAAAAAGTACAAAGAAGAGCAACTAAGATGATTAAAAGCCTGGAGATTATAACATATAAAGAATGGTTGCAGGATTTGGATATGGCCAGTCTAGAGAAAAGAAGGATTAGGGGTGACATGATAGCAGTATTCCTGTATTTAAGGGGTTGCCAAAAAGAGGAGGGGGTCAATTTATTTTCCAAAGCACCTGAAGGCAGGGCAAGAAGCAACTGATGGAAACTAATCAAGGAGAGAAGCAACCTGGAATTAAGGAGAAACTTCCTAACAGTCAGGTCAATTAACCAGTGGAACAGCTTCCCTTCAGAAGTTGTGGGTGCTTCATCACTGGAGGTTTTTAAGAAGAGACTGGACAGCCACTTGTCTGAAATGGTATAGGGTTTCCTGCCTGAGCAGGGGGTTGAGACTACTAGATGACTTCCAAGATGCCTTCCAGCTCTATTCTTATTCTGATTCTTAGAAAATATTATTAATACTTATTCTATCTAAACTGCATCACCATATAACTGCACAATGTTACTATTGTATAAAGCAGTGGTTCTCAACCTTTTTAATGCCGTGACCCCCAACCGGTCGTAAGTCGAGGACTACTCAACGGTCGTAAGTCGAGGACTACTCAACTGGTGCAGCACCGTTTGCAGAATGGGACTTTTGGCGGGCTCAGCAGGGCAGAGACAGCCTGGACAATTCCTATTGGCTTTTGAAAGCCAATAGAATTAGACTCTATTCAAGAGCGTCTATTCTATTGGCTTTCAAAAGCCAGTAGAATAAAAGGGAGTAGCACAGCTAAGGAAAAGGGGGAAAAAATGATGGACTGCGTTGTTTGGCGACCCCCGTGAAATGGTCGTTCGATCCCAAATGGGGTCCCGACCCACAGGTTGAGAACCACTGACGTGGACAAAGGGAGCTGAAACATTTTTAATCTCTGAGAAGTGAGGTAACATTCAGAAGCAGCCTGGGAAATTGCCTAATTCACAGGAGTATAGGAAGGAGAGGAGGAGTATAGGATAATCAGAATAACAGAGTTGGTAGGGATCTTGGAGGTCTCCTAGTCCAGGGGTCTCCAACCTGTGGTCTGCGTCACACAGGTGCTAGCGGCCTATTTGCGTACACACACACACACACACACACACACACACACACACACACACATTTCCCTGCTCCTCCCTTTCCTTCCAGCCCAGGGAGCTCTTTTCTAGTCCAACCCCCTGCTCAGGCAGGAAGCCTGGCCTATACCATTTCAGACAAATGGTTGTCCAGTCTCTTCTTAAAAACTTCCAGTGTTAGAGCACTCACTACTGAAGACATGTTGTTCCACTGATCCATTGTTCTAACTGTCAGGAAATTTCTTCTTAGTTCTAGATTGCTTCTCTCCTTTGATTAGTTTCCATCCGTTGTTTCTTGTCCTGTCTTCTGGTGCTTTGGAGAATAGTTTGCTCCCCCTCTTCTTTGTAGCAGCCCCTCAAATATTGGAACACAGCTTGACACCCTCCTCTTTGTGGCAGCCCCTGAGATATTGGAGCACTGCTATCATGTCCCCCCTTCTCTTCATTAAACTAGACATACCCAATTCTTTATATGTTTTAGCCTCCAGTCCCCTAATCATCTCTGTTGCTCTTCTCTGTACTCTTTCTAGAGTCTCAACATCTTTTTTACATCGTGGTGACCAAAACTGGATGTAGTATTCCAAGTTGGCCTTACAAGGCATTGTAAAGTGGTATTAACACTTCATGTGATTTTGATTCTATCCCTGTATTAATGCAGCCTAGAAGTGTGTTTGGCTTTTTTTGCAGCTGCAGCACACTGTTGGCTCATATTTAAGTGATTGTCCACCAGGAATCCACATACAGTATATGAATTGGACTTGTTTGTTGACTTCATTCTTTACAGAGGCAAGGATTCCCTAAATCTGTTCCTTGTATTTTTAAAAATTACTTTTTTTAAGTTATTGTTTTGCTTACAAATATGTGTGTGTTTCTGGCCCCACAAAGATCATAGTCCTGTAAATGACTCTGGAAGTTTATGTGTTGATGAAGATCTTTTATTGTAATTTTGAATTTCTAGGTTTTCAGAATGGAAGAAGGTTTTGAGGCCTAGTGAGAGGAAGGAGGAAACTGAACAACCCACCAACCAATAATATGAACAAATCTAGTTTGCTACAGTTGCTAATATAAAGAGCAAGTAAAATGTAAAATAAATATTATATATTTATTTACAAGAATATGTATTCAGTACATTGACTACTAATTCAGTCATTTGCACTTAACGTTAATGAGAACAAAATCCAGACTTTGAGATGAAAGAATCAAACTTAATTTTTGTACAGGTAGTCCTTGACTTACAACAGTTCATTTAGTGACCGTTCAAAGTGACGTCACTGAAAAAAGTTACTTTTTCACTCTTACGACCATTGCAACATCCCCATGGTCACAAGATCAAAATTCAAACGCCTGGCAACTGGCTCATATTTATGACAGTTGCAATGTCCCAAGGTCATGGGGGACATGACCTTTTGTGACCTTTTGACAAGCAAAGTCCATGGGGAAACCAGTTTCACTTAACAACCATGTTACTAACTTACCAACTGCATTGATTCACTTAACAACTTAGCAAGGAAGGTCGTAAAATGGGGCAAATCTCACTTAAGAAATGTTTCACTTAACAAGAGAATTTTTGGGCTCAATTGTCATAAATTGAGGACTATCTATTACTTTCTTTGACTGTTCTCTCCCACCCCCAAATTCCTACTTTTGTCCCTTACAACCTAGTGAATAATTCTGAAGAACAATTTTGTAATATTTGGGTTGGCACTGAGAAAAGTATTAGCCAACAATGGAATATGTAGAATTCTTTTTTAAAAAATGATTATCTTGCTTGATTATCATTGTTTTTTTTAATGTTGCCATAGCTACAGTAGATGGTTCACTGTGCTCTGAGTAAATCATGTCAAAGGCCTATTACAGGAATTTTTTTCCTCATCAGTTTTTTGTGTATAATGTGGGCTGGGGTTGTCAAAGGAAGATGGAACTGAATGAGATTATTTGTGCAGAATTGAATATATTATCCAGTTATCTCCCCTCCTTTATGCCAACAAATGTTTTAAACAGTGTGATCCAATCTAGGCTGTTGTTCACCAACCTTGCAAATATGTGTGTTGGCGTGAAGATAGATATGTCTATGGATTGATGTGTATGTATGTATGGGAGCCAGTTGGGTGTCGGGATTGAGGCACTAGCCTAGAAACCAGGAGACTGTGAGTTCTTTTGCTGCCTTATGCACAGTGATTGTGGTCGTCAGTTGAGGTCGTAACAAAAGACAAATGGATGATGTTCTGCCCCATCATCCTCTCTAGGTGATCCAACCATTGCTCTGACCATACCATACAGGCAACAGTCCTTGATTTAAGACCACAATTGAGCCCAAAATTCCTGTTGCTGAGACAGTTGTTATGTGAATTTTTCCCCATTTTACGACCTTTCTTGCCACAGTTGTTAAGTGAATCACTGCAGTTGGTAAGTTAGTAACACAGTTATTAAGTGAATTTGTTTTCCCCATTGACTTTGCTTGTCAGAAGGTCACAAAAGGGGATCACATGAGACCCCCCCAGGACACGGCAACCGTCATAAATATGAGTCAGTTGCCAAGCGTCTGAATTTTGACCCTGTGACCAGGGAGACGCTACAAGGGCTGTAAGTGTTAAAAACAATCATACATCACTTTTCAGTGCCGTTGTAACTTCGAACGGTCACTAAACAAACTGTTGTAAGTCAAGGACTGCCTGCATTTCATTTTCTGGTCTGGTCAACCAGCTTCTTATTGGAAGCTCGCAGGCAAGATAAGAGGATAGAACAGTGGTGGCGAACCTATGGCACACATGCCAGAGGTGGCACTCAGAGCCCTCTCTGTGGGCACACCATGAGCTGGAGATGGCAACCGTCCCTCTTCAACTAACTGCCTGCTAACTCGCCAAGATCCCACGTGGCCGGATGCATCCCAGCATGGCTGGTTTCCCTCCCCCCGTCCCATCCCTCCTGGCCTCGCATGCTCTCCTTTTCCCGGGCACGACCCACTGCACCGCCTCCTCAGCTGTCGGCCGGCCATCCAGTTCAGAGGTGGCATCTCTGAACTGCTGGCGGTGGGCTGCAGAACCCCAGAGTGCGCCAGTTGAGGGGCCGGCTGCTGACGGACACTGTTGGCCCCCATACACTCACTGGCCTCTGTGTGTGGGGGCCAATGGTGTCAGGCAGCAGCCACCTTGGCCCCTGCCTCGCCTTGCCCTGCACAATGGCACCCCCACTCTACCTCGCCTTGCCTTGCCTCACCCTGCAGGACAAGGCTCCTGCCCATTGCCCCAGCTGCCAGAGACCCCCTGGATCTCCCTCAACCCTGCCTGGCCCCCACAGGCATCCCTCCCTACGAACAACATTGAGGTGACCATGCCCACCTTGGCATGACCACAGCCATGTCCACCCAGTAGGCCACGCCAACCTGGCACCCGGAGATAAATAAGTGGGTTTTGGATTGCAGTTTGGGCACTCCGTCTCTAAAAAGTTTGCCATCACCGGGATAGGAGGTCTTCTCTCATTGCTCTGTTGAAGACTGCCTTTGACCGTGGAGATGTCACATTAAGTGGTTCTCACTTTCTGCAGAGAGTAAAAAACAATCGAACCATGATGGGGAGGAGGAAGTGATGGTACAAACCCTCTTCTAAGCTCTGCTGAAATTGTAAAGGAAGTCATGCTGCCTTGACTTAAGCCAGATGAGAAAAAATGAAGGTGAAGGTTTCTATCAGTAGGAACCCACCTGCCCCTGTAGCTCCATAGAGAACTCTATAAAATTGCCTTGTAGCTACACAATTGTTTTGTAGCTACAAAATTGCCTGGTAGGGTTCTTTCTGGAGCCGAAGGGCAGGGGATGTCTCACTCACTTGAGGAAACCCCCATCTTCTCTGATTAATTTTCAGCTTCCTCTGGAATCTGACAGTATCATGAAAATGCAAAGGGGCCCTGCTCGTCTCAGATAGGGGCCCCTACCTTTGCGCCGAAGGAATGGAAATGATTCATAAAAGGGACTACTGAAAGCAATGAGAGCATTAGTCACAGTGACTAACTTAAGTCCTATTAGCTTCAGTAGGACTTAGTCACGTGGCTAACAGAACCTAAATTTTACCCAGAAATTGTATATAACAACATGTTTACAAAGGCTGCATGTTATATAAGAGGCATAGAATCAAAATCATGTGAAGTATTAGCATCCCTTTATAAAACCTTAGTAAGACCACACCTGGCATACCTCATCCAGTTTTGGTCACCACATTACAGAAAAGATGTTGAGGCTTTGGAAAAAGTGCAGAGAAGAGCAGCTAAGGTGATTAAGGGCCTGGAGACCAAAACATATGAAGAACGGTTTCAGGAACTAGGTATGGCTAATCTAGAAAAAGGAAGGACTAGGGGTGACATGATAGCAGTGTTCCAGTATTTCAGGGGCTGCCACAAAGAAGAGGGGGGTCAACCTATTTTCCAAAGCAGCAGAGGGCAGGACAAGAAACAATGGATAGAAACTACTCAAGGAGAGAAGCAACCTGGAATTAAGGAAAAACTTCATAACAGTGAGATCAGTTAATCAGTGAAACAGCTTGACTTCAGCAGTTGTGGGTGCTTCATCACTGGAAGCTTTTAAGAAGAGACTGGACAGCCACTTGTCTGAAATGATATAGGGTCTCCTGCTTGAGCAAGGGAGAAGACCTCCAAGATCCCTTCCAGCTCTATTCTGAACTGAAGAATATCAAGTGGATCGACTACAGTATATTGCAATACTAATGCAGTATCTTTCCTGTCATATCACAGACAATAGCAATAGCACTTAGACCAGTGTTTCTCAACCTTGACAATTTTAAGGCATGTGGAATTCTGGGAGTTGAAGTCCACATGCCTTAAAATTGTCAAGGTTGAGAAGCACTGACTTCGACTTATATACCGCTTCACAGTGCTTTACAGTCCTCTCTAAGCAGTTTACAGAATCAGCATATTGCACCCCCAACAATCTGGATCCTCATTTTACCGACTTCAGAAGGATGAAAGGCTGAGTCAACCTTGAGCCAGTGAGATTCAAACTGCCGAACTGCTGGCAGAGGGCAGTCAGCAGAAGTAGCCTGCAGTACTGCATTCTAATCACTGCCACCACCGTGCCAATGCTGCATTTGATGAAAGCCTCCCAAAGTATTTCTTACTTTGGAATTCTTTTTCTACCTAGGATATGAAAAACAGGGAAGTATTTTCTTTCAGTATTCCTAAGGGAAGAGCAATTTAGATCAGGAAAAGGTTTACATCACCTCCTCTCGAAATATATTCAGCCTGGCCTCAACCAGAATTCCAAATGTTGGCCTTCTGCAAGTTTAAAATCACAGGGGATCCAATTCTATATGAAGAGAGCCATTCCTTTGACAACCAAGATGGCAGATAGCCTTGAGGACATGCCCTGTGAGGACAGGCTCTAGTCTAAAGAAATCTGGAATGCTCAGTCTGAAGATGTTGGAATTCATTGTTGGAATGTATTTTTAAGCAACAACTACAGTAGTATTCAGCCTGTAGAGTTCCCCAAACTTTCTGGGTTGGTGGCCCGGAAGGAAAGGGAGCAGCAGGGAAATATGTGCATAGGTGGCCCCATACAGGTGAACAGGTGTGTACATGATGGCGGTACTAATGTGCGTGCACATGTGCAAGTGGGCCACATGGACCCATGGCACGCACTCTGATGCCTGCGCACATGTGCAAATGGGCTGCACGCACCAATGGTATGCATGCTGGCGCTCGTGCGCATGCGCAAATTGACCACCAGCACCTGCGTGATGCTAGCAGCAGTGCTAGCATCCCCCACGCATACGCAAATGTAGCCATTAATGCCCATGCAGCGATGCTACCATGCGGCAGTGCTACCATGGCCAAGACCCAGTGGCCAACAGGCTGCATCCCTGTACCAGGCTGCGGACCATAGGTTGGGGACCCCTGCTGTAGATGACAGTGTTTGCAAGTTTGGATTTATGGTATAGACCAGGAGTATCAAACTGCCGACCCATCATGCTGAAATCGTGCCCACCCCCATTGCCAGCAAAGGAAAAAATGTCACAATACTTCATGACACATCATGTGACGTTGCAAGTTTGATACCCCTGGTATAAACTCTATGTTCTTTTGCTCTAAGTAGAATTTCCTGTTTCCTGTTACAGTTAAAAAACAGTTGAGCAGTAAAGCACATGGTGATTGTACTCTTTGTTTGTTCGGTGGTGCTATATATAAACAGAAGAAAAGACATGGAGAGACCTGGTGGGCATGCTCAAGAACTTAAATGGAAATTCCAAAGAAGTCAGTCAAGAACCATTTTGCAGGGACACAGAAAGTGCAACCAGAACTATTGGACATAAATTGCATCTACCAGGCTTTCATTTAAATATAAGGAAAAGCTTATTGTTGGTAAGGTTTACACAACAGTGGAAGGCTGTGCAAGCCTTGGATTGTCCATCTCTGGTTGTCCATCACTGGAGGCTTTTAAGAAACCACAATGGTTTAACTGATTTTCCTGCAGATTGGCCTTGTTGACCCTTGTGATCCCTTTCAACTCTGCAGTTCTATGATTTTATAATTGTCAGGGGGAGTCTGAGACATCTTCCTGTTTAAGAAGGTCAAAAGGTGTTCTCTGTTCCCAAATTCCAGCAGTGGAAGACTGCTCTCTTGGCAGATGAATATTATGTCATCACAAGCAACATGGAACAGAGTCTTCTTTGTCTGTAAAATAGTTCATGAAACACAAAGTGTTCTCATCATTGCACTAATGCCTCTTTGATGCCCTTTCAAAACATTTCTGTGGCATAGTAAGGGTCCTGATAGTCTTGCTTGGTGGCAGACTCAAATTTTCTAAGACTCTAGTACAGGGGTCCCCAACCCCTGGTCTGTGGAGCAGTACTGAGCCACAGCATGCCAGCAACCGGTCCGCACAAACAAGCAAAGCCCCATTCGTGGGATGCAGGCAGCATACAAAACCACGCACTCTCTGATCCATGGAAAAACTTTTCTCCAAGGAACTGCGTCCCTGGTGCCCAAAAGGTTGGGGACCTTTGCTCTAGCAGGCCCAGAAACCAAATATTTACTTGAGCTTCCTCATTCCCTCCCAACACATGTTTTTCTCATTACAACCTCTGCCGATATAAGGTAGTTTTTTTTTTTACTTTTTCTTTTATTCATTGAATTTAATAGATAAATAAATGGGAGCTTGAATGGAAATCCAAAATACTCTAGGAATAATTGTTTAATAGATTAATCTGGCAAGCTCAAATAGAAAAATATCAAACCTTCTGATCACCTCAGTATCTAAGCCAGGGTTAGTCAACCTTGGCTCTTTTATGACTGGTGGACTTCAACTCCCAGAATTCCTGAGCCAGCATGGCTGGCTCAGGAATTCTGGGAATTGAAGTCCATGAGTCATAAAAGAGCCAAGGTTGACTACCCGAGCCATATTTTGAATGAGGGTTTGTCCTTTTGATTTATATCCCTTTTTTCATTCAGGAGCTCCCAAGCTAGGATTAAGCTTGTCTCTTCCATTTTTTTTTTTCCACCAGAAGGTGTGAAGTAGATTAAGCTTAGTCACTCCATTTAATGAGCTCCTATGAACTAAAATACTTTAACCCCAACATCATTGTGGCTCTTAGATAAAAAGGGAGGGACTGGCCCCAGGTCTCCCAGGGAGCTTCTGAAGCTGAGGCAGGGCTTAAATCTGGATCGCTGGGACACTTGCCTTATTGTCTCCTTCCATCAAAAAACCCAAGGACAAATGTGATTCATGCTAAAATATGCAGCTTGAATTATTTGGCTCCTTGCCCATTGGTTGTAACTCCAGAAAGAGGGGATTTGATGAAGCAGCTTGGATAGGTCAAAATAAGCAAGCCGTGTACAATTGGATGCTGGTTTGGGAAGATGGAAATTGCTCAGGAGGAACGGAACTGGGAGGGGATCTCGTCCCATTCAAAATGTTCGCTGCCCAAGGTATATGACTCACTTGTTTAATGGGCCGGCCAGCTTCTACCGCTGTCTGTTCTCAGGAACAGAGAGAACAATGCTTGCAATAGAAACTTCCCCTTGAATACATGGCCTTAGGCCATGACATAACTTGTTTGTAAAGTTGATGATTTGAATCCTAACCGAGCCAGTTTTGTCAACTCCTCACCAGCATTGGGCCTTCCCAGTCATGATATACCTTTAAAGTCAAGCCATGTGGTCCTCCACCTTGGGGGAAGTCAATCTGGGTCTCATGGTGTGCCGCTAAACTGTTACTAAATTAATATTGAGGAAGGAAATGGTTTTTCATTGCCTTCGGTGGAGCACAAATGCTTATGTGCTAAGCAAGCATCTCCTGCTTCGAAAAAGGACACAACTTCCTGCAGAGTTTTAACTCTTCTAACTTGGTTTTTTTTTTTTTTTTTTGCATGTCCCTCAAACTGGGCAAGCCAAATCTTCCAAATGTGTGTTATTTAATATTGCATGTTTTGGTAATAGGTCTAATTATTTTGGTAATAGGTCTAACGATTTGGTAATAGTCATTTTTTTAAAACACAGTGTTACTAAATCCAAGTATAGATCTTTCTCAATAAAAAATAGCAGCAATGTCAAGAACCTTGAGATTATTTGGGAAATAGTTTTCTCTCCATTTTTTTTTTCCAATTCAGTAAGGCTGGATGCAACTGTTGCCATTCAAGAGAAACTGGAAACCAGATGGATAAAATGTTCAAAACGTAAAATATCAATCAGTTTGTGAATGATTTACATGTAGATCATTCCTTTAGAAACCCAGAGGCTTCATCCAGGAGTCTCTACAACAACAGCTGGGAGACAATGATAGCCTTAGGTGGCCCTAAGACATCCAATTAACCTGGATGAGGGTGGACTTGAGGCAGGGTGTACTGTAGTTTTCTAAATAACTCAATTCCCTTATGCCTCTGTTACAAAGCAGATTTTTTTCCTCATACACAGACGGTTTGAGAGGTATTGTCTATAATCAAATGCAGTAAATACATAAAATTAAAGGGATATGGTTCCCGTTATTTCCCTTGTGATTGTTTTGTTAAGTGCTTGGTTGCCATCTTATATTTGATACTCACATACTCCTCCTTTTCTTCCTTTTTTTATTCTCCTTCCTCCTCCTCTTTCTTTTCTTCTTTTCCCTCCTCCTCCTCCTCCTCCTCCTCCTCCTCCTCCTCCTCCTCCTCCTCCACCACCACCATGCTGCAGGTACCATTCGCAAGGGACCTACAATTAACCAGTGGAATGGCTTGCCTTCAGATGTTGTGATGCTTCATCACTGGAGGTTTTTAAGAAGAGATTGGACAATCATTTGTCTGAAATGGTATAGGATCTCCTGCTTGAACAGGAGGTTGGACTAGAAGACCTCCAAGGTCCCTTCCAGCTCTATTCTGATTCTGATTTGCTGAAATGTGCCTTCTTGCTATGTCACCCACCTTATGGAACTGTCTTCCCCCCGAAATTAGATTAGCTGATTTCTTTTGACATTCCTGAAGTCCCTCAAGAACTGTTTATGTTACCAGGCCTGGGTCTCCCAGAGAAATGGAGACAGGTTTCAATGGTTCTGAGATGCCCACTGTTATTCTCACTTTGCTTAGGGTGTTTTAAAAATATATACTAAATATGTATGTTAATGCAATTTATATATATATATATATATATATATATATATATATATATATATATGTGTGTGTGTGTGTTTTCTGAGGTTTTCGCGGGTGTTTGTATGTAGGTCTTTGGTTGTTCGGGTTTTCTCCCGCGTAAAATTGGAAGTGTCTTGGCGACGTTTCGACGAAGCGACGTTTCGTGCCTCATAGTCAGTGTGGCTTTGGGTTTGACTATGAGGCACGACCACAAACCAGAAGCCAGACCACAGCTGCATCATTAGCCACTTTAACCCCCCCCCAATCCATACATGAAGCAAACTGACACCCTCCATGAAGAGGAAGCACGACCACGAACACGAAGCCAAGGAATGGCAGGGCAGCCCAAAATCTTGAATCCCTCTGCAACTCAGAATAACCTGAGCACAACCAAACAGAACACTCCCCCAGCCAATCAGAGCACAGCCAATCAGAGCACAGCCAACCCCCCAGCCAATCAGAGCACAGCCAAGCCCCTAACCAATCAAAACACACCTCCACCCAATCAGAACACAGCCAAGCTCCCACCAATCAGTTCATACCTCCACTGGCAGTTAAAAGGAAGAAACAGCCAAGACCACACACTGCAGCTCGAGGCACGAAGCTGAAAGCACCAGCCTGAAGATGACGAATGGGACTTCGTCGAAACGTCGCCAAGACACTTCCAATTTTACGTGGGAGAAAACCCGAACAACCAAAGACCTACATATATATATATATATATATATATATATATATATGTATAGTGAAGATATAAAATGAACACCAGGGTAATAAAAACTGTAAAAGTTTTTAATAAATTAAAACTATAAAAGTTTTAAAAAGCGCCAAGCTAATTAGGCCCGATGACAAGATCGAGGAGCCGGGCGCAGACCTCGACACGCCTATAAAAAGACCTTCTCATTCTCTGGCGCGCCAGCCCTGAGGATGCCGGCAGGTGACGGCGAAAGCTTGGCGCTTTTTAAAACTTTTATAGTTTTAATTTATTAAAAACTTTTACAGTTTTTATTACCCTGGTGTTCATTTTATATCTTCACTATGAATATTCCCAGGGTTCATATTTTTAACCTTTTTAATCGTATATATATATATATATATATAATCTGTGGGGTTTTATCTGTAGTTTTAGCCCTTTGTTGTACACTGCCCAGAGTCGCCTTCAATGAGATGAGCAGCTGTATATATTTGATTAATACATGAATAAAAAATAAATGAGATGAGATAAATTAACAGTATAGCAAGACCATTGATTTTATAAGACATCATGTCTGATCTAACATGCCGCCCACAAACCAAGTTCAACCCTTTTCACCTTAGAGTCTGAACTTCAGAGACGATACAACCTGGGCCATCCTCAAGCTATATTATAGAATTCATAAGACTCAATCCCTTTCTAGTACCAGATGTTACTCAAATCATGTCTGGTGGTCTGAACCAGATGCCTGCCTCTTTTGTCTACGCTAAGTTTAATACTGCATCCTCTTGATATTACGATAACTGTGTGTAACTGAAAAACCATGGTTTCATGACTCATATCAATATCTTTGGGTATCAGATAAGGAGAACAATTTGTTGTTTTGCTAATGGATTTCAAGAGATTTAGGTCATTTCGAGATACTTGGCAGGGGGCAAATATATTTAGACATAGGAAAGAACTATCCTAACGATCAGTGCATTGATCGGCACTGATAGCTGAGAATCCATTTGCGTGGCACCACCACAATTTCACAAAAGTAGTTGTAGTAAATGTCTAGAGAGGCATGGTAGCTTAATGGTAAAGATGCTTGCCTTCCACTCGGAAGGTTGAATGTTCAATCCTAGATAGCGGTAGATGTTTCTCTCTCCTAAGGGGCAAAAAAATATATATTTGTTGCAAGCTCCGCATGGCATCAGGAAGGGCATCGGACCAGCAAATGCTTAGCTCCATCCAGCCAACCCGATTCTACCCCAAATTAAGGGACTACAAGGTCATAAAAAGGGAATTTTTTTAGTAGTAATAAATTTCTGTACTCACTATCCATATCATCTTAAATGTGGGTCATGACACCAGCATTGGTGCTGGGACTTAAATCTCACTTCTGTGCTTTCTATCCATATCACCTTAAATATGGGTCATGACACCAGCATTGGTGCTGGGATTTAAATCTCTCTGTCTAGAATCAATCTTAAGAACAGCGGCAATAAAACAAATAATGTTTACTGGTGTGGCGCCAGGTCCAAGAGAGAGCAACCATGCAACAAAGCCCAACTTGTAGGGATCTTCTCCATCATGCCCCCACTGCCAAGGTTAGACCTGCATTCTATTAAAAATATCATCTTACTTACAAATCTTGTATGCTGTTTGCTAAGACCACTGTCAACCCTTCAAGGTCTTACCAGGAAACCAAAATCATACTTTTATCATACTTTTATTACTAGAATCTTGCAGGTCTCAAAGCACGTCTCCCCTCCCAGCCTTTACATTCCAGAGAACTAGGGAAGGTCAATTCTGAAAGCTTACTCAAATTACATTCCTGCTTTGGACTCATGTTTCTCTTATCAGACCTTTGTCTAGGCCAGTGTTTAACCTTGACAATTTTAAGGCATGTGGACTTCAACTCCCAGAATCCCATGCTGGCAGGGGAATTCTGGGAGTTGAAGTCCACATGCCTTAAAATTGTCAAGGTTGAGAAACACTGGTCTAGGCTGTGGCCTTCTGTCCATCCCATTGCAATCACATACAGGTAGTCCTTGACTTTCAACCACCCACTGAGCCCAAATTTTCTGCTGCTAAGCGAGACATTGGTCATGTGAGTTTTGCCTCCTTTTACGAACTTCCTTTCCACCGTTGTTAAGTGAATCACTGCAGAGGTTCAGTTAGCACGGTTGTTAAGTGAATCTGGCTTCCCCATTGACTTTTCTTGTCAGAAGGTCACAAAAGGGGCTCACGTGACCCCGGGACACAGCAACCGTCATACATATGAGTCAGTTGCCAAGCGTCTGAATGTTGATCATGTGATCACAGGGATGCTGCAATGGTTTGGGGGAGGGGAAAAGGGTCGTAAGTCACTTTTTTCAGTGCTGTTGTAACTTTGAACGGTCATGCAGTAAATTGTTGTAAGTCGATGACTATGTGTACAACGGGAGACTCATGTGGTCATCATCACTGCCTTTTTAACCTTCTCTCTCTTGCTACAGCCTGAAAAGCTGCCAGTGTTAAGCAGGCTTTGGCCAGGAAGCTTTCTGAGAGGCCAGTGTACTTCTCATTCATATCTTGGCTTAATCCAAAAAGGTAGAATCCCGATACAAGAGAAGTTTGGAAGGCAAATGTTGATATTTGATGAATATGCTTAGAGGGAAAGCAAGCAGTGAGTTTGCCAGAGTTTGTCTGCTGAAAAGAGAAAGAATAGGGAGAAGACAAAGGAGGAAAAATAGAGTGGAAGAACCAGTGAAGTGAGAGCTAACTAATTGCTGATGGGTAGTTCCTGACTGCAACTTATTGATCCATGCTGATTGCCAGTTATATGGGTCTGGCACATTGCCTGCTGTTGACCAAACTGGAGCAGTTTCAGGAGACCTATACTGTAAGGAAGCAAGTATCCCAGAGAGTGGGTTCACAGAACAAGCAAACAGGATTTTGGCAGGGAACGCCAATGGGATCTACCTAATCCTTTCCAACAGGGAGGAATGGATTGGAGGAATGAAGATGACTGGAAATGTTGGAGAAAGTTATCATGTTCTCTTAAGTTTATGACAGCAGGAGGAAGAGAAAAGAGAAAATGTGAGGTTTATATACAGGTTTTTGGGAGGATGGGGTCTGATTATCTCAGACAGAAGGTAGGCCAGATCCAGTGACTTCAAATCTTAAAGCAAAGAAAGTGTCTGGGGAGAATGCAAAAACTAGCTAAATGAAACATGAAAGCTGCAGTTTCAAAATTCCTGATGATGATGATGTTGATGATGATAATATCCATTCAGTTGTGTCTGACTCTTGCAGATTCTATGGGCCAAGTGTCTCCATGTCTGGCATACTTCTTTGAGTTGTTCTGGCTGGTGTTGGCTTTGATGGTGTCCAGCCACCATGTTCTTTGGTGGCCTGGTTTCCTTTTACTCTTCCAAACATACAGGTAGCCCTTCATTTAGAACCACAACTGAACCCAAAATTTCTATTAAGTAAGTTTTGCCTCATTTTACAATGTTTCTTGCCCCAGTTGTTCAATGAATCACTGCAGTTAATAAGTTAGTTAAGTGAACCTGGCCTCCCCACTGACTTTGCTTGTAAGAACATCTCAAAAGGGAATCACATGACCTTGGGACACAGCAATGGTCATAAGCACGAAGCAGCTATCAAGCCTCTGAATTGTGATCACATGACCAAGGGGATGCTACAAAGGTCGTAACTCTGAAAAATGGTCCTAAGCCACTTTTTTCAGTGCCACTGTAAATTTGAACGGTCACTTAAATGAACTCTTGTAAGTCGAGAACAAATTGGAATTGCTTTCTCCAGGGATTTTCCCCCGATGACATGGCCAAATGAAGTGAGATGCAGTTATATGATTTTGCCTTCCAGTGACAATTCTTAGAGGGTAAGTAAAGGAAGACAATTAAAAAGGCCCAGTGTGGATATACACAGAGATTTCTAAAATGCTAAAAAGAAAAGGAACGTGCATAGAAATGGAAGGGGGGGGGGTGTATAACTAAAGAAGAATCTAAGACAGCTATCATAAACTGTAGGGGTTGTATCAGAAAAGCAGAATGCAGAATGAACTGAAACTTGCAAGAAATGCTCAAAATAGCCAGAAAGGAAAACACCAAAAGGCTGTAGGTTGGTTGTATGGAAAAAAGAATGAATGGGTAGCAAATGATAGAATATCTCAGCTAATACTCTCTATATAAAAAATTTCTTTTTGAAGGGAAATGAAGCCCAAGCTGGCCATCTTTGATCTATTAGTGGAGGAATGGAGTAGCAACTCCAGACAGATAAGGAGATAGTAACAGAATTTATTCTCTAACAAGATTCTCAGTCATCCAGATCATGGTTGTCCCAAAGGTGCTTTTTCAAAAGGCAACTGGACTTTATTTTTGCTTGAAGACATTTCGCTTCTCATCCAAGAAGTTGCGTCAGCAGAAGCTGAAGAAGCCTCTTGGATGAGAAGCGAAATGTCCTCAAGCAAAAACAAAGTCCAGTTGCCTTTTGGAAAAGCACCTTTGGGACAACAGAATTTACTGTATATGAATTCAGGTTTGCAGGGCCATGTGAATGACATCCTGGCTCTCTTGCGGTTTTTATATTTTGTAGTTTTAGTGATGATTGTCCGATGTATTTGCGGTTTTAATGAATTTGTTCTACACCGCCCAGAGACACTTTTTTCTGAGCTGGACAGCCACATGAATTTGATAAATAAATAAAGAATGGAATGCTGTGACAACTAGTAGAGAGCATCTACCTAATGGTGTGGCTGACCTTGGATTTGCTGGAGAAATTCGGGAACTTTTCTTTCTGTACAACTTAAATTTTAGCTAACGTATATCTTTATATATGCAAATAACTCCTACAGAAATAGCAAGGTTCAAAAAGACTGGAAGAAAGCAAATTTGCAACCATTTAAAAAATCATAGCAAAAGGAAGGGAAATCTGTCTGTTTGACGTATGAACTGGGCAAGGTCCTTGAATAATTATATGGCACTGGCATATTTGTGAGTACTTAGAAAGGAATGCAACAATTTATATGAGCCAGCATAGATTTGTCACAAAGGAGTCATGCCAGACCAACTTTGCCTGAAGATTGAAGAGAGATAGGATTGCAGTCTTCGAATCTTTAAAGGGTTGTCCTACTGAGGAACAGTCATCTTATTCTTTGTTGCCCCAGAGGGCAGCAACAGAAACGCTGTGTTGAAACTGCACAGAAGTAGATTCAGAGAAGAGATTAGAAATAATTTTCTGATGATAATACCTGTCCTTTAGTGCAGGGATTTCCAAACTTGGCAACTTTAAGACTTGTGGACTCCAACTCCCAGAATCCCATGCTGGCAGGGGAATTCTGGGAGTTGAAATCCACAAGTTGCCAAGGTTGGAGACTCCGAGGTAATGGAATAGGTTGCCTTCATGAGAGATGCAATATATGGTAGGGACAGAGAACTTTCTATGATGCAGTTGAATTTTGGTAGGGATCCAGAGGGTATTTTAAAATCCTTGAAATCACAGCTGCCAGTCATCTTTTTGTTGGCCTGCTGGCTGAACATCATTTGAAGAAGCCGTTTGTTAATAATGCTTATGAAAAAGCAGCGCAGCTGCCCATTTTTATGAAAAACCACATGCTTTTGTCCAAATGAAGTGGCTCCTGTCAAGAGAGGGTGGAGGCTTTGCACAATTTCGATTATCTCCCACTCTGCTACCCAAAAGCTGCTTCCTCATTCTGCCTAATGGAATTTGCTTGGGAAATTCAGAAATTTTTCTTTCTGTGCAACTTAATTTTTAGTTAGCGTATATATTTAGATATGCAAATAGCTCCGTTTTTTGGTTTCTCTTTGTTTTTCAGGGAAATATCAACTGTCTTCTCTCTCTCTCTTTTTTTTTTTTCACTCATGAGAATTTTTAACCGGCTGAGATAGCTTGCGGCCTGACAGCTAGAAACTGACTAAAATAGGGATGTGTCAGATGTCAGTTGTGACTATAATGTCTTCCAGTCACATGGTCTGAGAATTCTGGACATTTCAGTCCCATTCATCTGGAGGAAACCCAGGTGCTGCCCAGATACAGTTGGCTCTTTCAGGCTTTCCCCTCCTCTCTCTTCGAGACGCTGGGTATCAGTCGCTATGACCATTTTTGGCTTGAGAAGCAAGAGAGACTGGACACCTGGTTTCTATAAAGTCATTTGTGCATGTAAAGATTGCCCGGTGATTCAGAAAGTGCCGGTTGAGTCTTAGGCATACAGGGGTTTAATGCTCTTTTAGAACAGTGTTTCCCAAACTTGACAATTTTAAGGCATGTGGACTTCAACTCCCAGAATTCCACAGCCAGCATTGCTGGCTGTGGAATTCTGGGAGTTGAAGTCCACATGCCTTAAAATTGTCAAGTTTGGGAAACACTGTTTTAGAAGAACAGTAGGCCAACATTTGAAAAATAGCTGTCACGCTGCACAGAAATTCTACCTAAAGAGGGGAAGGGAATCAGGTTCTGCCAGCTTTATTGCTAGCTTGGTCCCAAGCCACAGCATCCCACTGCTTCTCTTGCCAAGGAGAATATTTTAGCCCATGTGATGGCTTGCAGGACTAGAGGCAGGAAGGGAAGGAGCACTGGGCAAGGGACATCTGCAGATAGTCCTTGACGTACGACACAACAATTGAGCTCAACATCTTTGTTGCTAAGCGAGACGTTTGCTAAGTGAATTTTGCCCCATTTTACGACTTTTCTTGCCAAGTGAATCACTGCGGTTGTTAAGTTAGTGACACAGTTGTTAAATGAATCTGGCTTGCCCCTTGACCTTGCTTGTCAGAAGGTTGCAACAAGGTGATCACATGACTCAGGGACAATGCAACCGTCATAAATATGAGCCAGTTGCCAAGCGTCCGAATTTAGATCAGGTGACCATGGGGATGCTGCAGCGCTTGTAAGTGTGAAAAACGATCACAAGTCGCTTTTTCACTGCCATTGTAACTTCGAACGGTCACTAAATGAACTCTTGTAAGTCGAGGACCACCTGCACTTCATCCCAGGCATATCTTTCCTGCTTATAGACGAAGATTGTAAAAACAGGATTAAGACTCACTCAGAAGAGCGTTAGACCTGTGTTGACTGTGGGATATGGGTTCAAATGGCCTGGCATGGCTCTTGGCTTTTGTCAGCCATGGGGGTGAGCAAAAGGAGAAAAGGCAGCTCAGCTATGGCCTTGAGGGGCAACTTTATTTGACATGAGGCCTGGTCAGGTGACCTGACTGCTAGCCATGGGTTATTGTGGTGGAGATTTGGAAACAGAAATCCCATTGGTCCAGCCTAGTATATAGATGTTGGAGACTAGAACCCTGGGAGACAACAGATCCTCAATCACTCGGCCTAAAGTATCTAAAAACTGAAAGAGATGAGGGGAGGGGAGAAGAGTAGAAGTCTGTGCACAGAGTGACTTGGTTGGAGGGAAAAGTTAACTATGCAAAGCAATTGTTGGTTTTGTTTGGGAAGGAAGAAGAAAGGCTTCCCTGGAAGAAGTGAGGACCCAGCGGGACGAGAGCTTTATCCAAGAACAGGAAAAAGGGACTCAGCCGGCTGCGGATAGTGGCTTCACTCAGGATGCCAGAGTGGAAGGAGGGGATCTGCTGTGGTTGGAAGTCTCTGGGGAAGCACCCAAGACGAGTACTTCCTCAATAGAGAAGCAGCAGGTATTCTGCTGAGCCCAGCCTGGCATACTGAGCCCACGAAGGGAAAGTCCAGCCCATTCCTGTGGTGGCATATTGGTTAGAATTCAGTACTGCAGGCTAACTAAGCTCACTGCCAAGACTTCAATTCTGACCATCTCAAGGTTGACTTAGCCTTCCACCCTTCCAAGGTCAGTAAAATGAGGATGCAGATTGTTGGGGGCATTATGCTGGCTCTGTAAACCACTTAGAGAGGTGGCGCAGCAGTTAGAGTGCAGTAGTGCAGGCCACTTTAGCTGACTGTGTTCAGCAGGTCAGCAGTTCAAATCTCACCGGCTCAAGGTTGACTCAGCCTTCCATCCTTCCGGGGTAGGTAAAATGAGGACCCAGATTGTTGGGGGCAATGTAAATATATATATGCATTGCTTACTGATGTACACCGCTTAGAGAGTGCTTGCACTTAAAGTGGTATATAAGTCTCATAAATAAATAAATAAATAAATAAAGTCTAAGTGCAATTGCTATTGCTATTGTTTTCTTTTCCTTCTTTCTCTTGTCAAGCCCAGAGAAAGAGGGAGGAAGCAGGAAGGCTAGAGAGCAATAATCTCTGGGAGGGAAACCTGATACCAGGTGAACATTGGGACTGTGTTCTTTGTACCTGTTGTAAATTCCTGCTGTGAATAATCTTATCGTGCATAGTAAAACCATTAAAAGCCTCCACTGTCCCAAAGATGCTTTTTCCAAAAGGCAACTGGACTTTCTTGTTTTTTTTTTAACTTTGAAAACATTTCACTTCTCATCAAAGAAACTTCTTCAGTTTTGTCAGATTGAAATCAAGGAAGTCCAGTTGCCTTTTGGAAAAGCATCTCTGGGACATCCGTGACCTGGATGATTGAGTATCTCAATAGACATTAAGCTTCCACTCTCTTTTCTGTGTCAATTGCCATGTTTGCAAAAACAATATGCCACCAGATCAAAAAAAAAAAAAAAACCCTGTCACACCGTGACACTTGGACATAGCTTAATTGACAAGTCCCAGGTGAAGCTCCTATGAACCAGAGACCCACCTATCACTTATCAATGGGAAAGAATTCTCAAACCGTCCAGCCCAACCACATGATAGCAGTATTCCAATATTTGAGGGGCTGCCACAAAGAAGGGAGGGGGTGTCAACCTATTCTCCAAAGCACCAGAAGTTGAGACAAAAACAATGGATGGAAACTAATCAAGGAGAGAAGCAACCTGGAATTAAGGAGAAGCATCCTAACAGTGAAAACAATTCACCAATGGGATGGCCTGCCTTCAGAATTTGTGACTACTCAGTCACTGGAGGCTTTTAAAAAGAGATTGGACAGCCACTTGTCTGGAATAGTATAGGGCAGTGGTTGTCAACCTGTGGGTCGGGACCCCATTTGGGGTCGAACAACCATTTCACGGGGGTCGCCAAACAATGCAGTCCGCCATTTTCCCCCCTTTTCCTTAGCTGTGCTACTCCCTTTTATTCTATTGGCTTTTGAAAGCCAATAGAATAGACTCTCTTGATTAGAGTCTAATTCTATTGGCTTTCAAAAGCCAATAGGAATTGTCCAGGCTGTCTCTGCCCTGCTGAGCCCGCCAAAAGTCCCATTCTGCAAACGGTGCTGCACCAGTTGAGTAGTCCTCGACTTACGACCGGTTGGGGGTCGCAGCATTAAAAAGGTTGAGAACCACTGGTATAGGGTCTTCTACTTGGACTAGAAGATCTCCAAGGTCCCTTCCAATTCTGTTATTTTGTTAAGCAATGGACGGGACTTCATTCATTCAAGTCCATCTCATCACACCTAAAGGAAAGTGATTGGTGTTTTTTTTTTTAAATCAGGCAGAAAGTAGAGAGGGTAAGAAGCCAAAAGAATCCACCAATCACTGTCAGAATCCAATTAGATTTCATCTTTAATTATCAAACATAGAAACTCCCAATTCTGCCTTCTCTGGATTCTGCCATAAGAGGGAGAAAAGGGGGAGAGCAAAGGGGCTTTATGGCCCTCACTTCCTTCAGCACACTTCAAAGGACTGAATGTGTGTTTATTGTGGCCTCTAAGCGTTAACATATCAAAGAAGAGTAATTGCCTTTCATGTAGTTATCTGAAGTCTCCATCCAGACGGAAGAAGAAAGGGGATGGAATTGTGATACTTGAAACTATCACTGGAAGGGGGGTTGATTGGGTGGGACTACTGGGGAACCCCTTAAAACCTTGAATGGGAGAGCTTGAACCCCAAGTCCTGTCTAGCATGCCTGCAACCATTTTCTCTTAATAAAGGATTCCTGTTGGAAGAATTATTCCAAGAGTTCTGTCTTCTTAAGATGCAAAGTGGGGTGGGTCCTTACATTAGACAGGACTTGCAAAATTAATCCACCTGGAAGGAAGACCCTTGCCGGGGGATTTTGCAAAAATTTACCATGTCAGACAATGGAGCAAGAGAGGGGGAAAACTCCCTGGAAAGAGAGCCGCTGACCCAGTTGGAACCTTGCCAGATGTTGGGATCCGAGAGGCCAGATTCCTCAGGAGAAGAAGTGGTGGAGACACAGGACCACAAGCCTCGCTGGTCGATGGGCGTTGGAAAGAAAAGTGAGTGGGGAAAGGAATCAAGAAAGGTGACCCTGAGACGGGGGACCAAGCAACCAGAATGGAAGCAGGAGATGGAGAAATCCCTGCACGCAAGTGAAGAGGGAGGAAGCTGGGCACCGTACTCAGACTGGATCCTAGAGAAAGCTATTGACCTGATGAAGAGAACTCTCAGCTCCCTAGGAGAGGAGAATACTGAACCCTACGGCTGCCCCAGTTCCTGGAGCCGCAAAGGGAGAGACACCGAGGGGGACGTGGAACCTGCAACCCCAGGGACATCTACTGATCCAGGAGCTCCCACCCCCTACCGGACCACAGATGGCAATCTGGACGGAAGGCACTACCACCCACAACAGAGGCACCGATCCATTCCAAGACGTCCACCGTTGGAAGTAAAATTCAAAGGGGAGCCAACACGCTTGGGATTTTTCCTAACCCAAGTCCTCAGCTACATGGAGGAATATGGGCAGGATATTCCCAGCGACAAAGCCCGCATCCGGATCGTGCAATCTGCCCTGGATGGACCAGCTGCGGATTGGGTAGTGAACTTGCATGACTCCAATGCCCCAGAACTCAGTAACTTCAACCGTTTCATGTCCTCTTTGAGAAGACGATTTGAAGACCCCCTGGCTGATCGCAAAGCCCGTGAAAGAATAACAACGATGAGGCAGGGCAAACGCCCAGTGGCTGAGTATACACAAGAATTCCGGGCCATTGCCAGCAAACTGAATTGGCCAGAAGACATCCTCCTTGGCCATTTCAAAGACGGACTAAACTATGATCTATATGATGCTTGCCTGCCCCGAGGGGACCCACATCGACTTGAGGAATGGTACGTCTTGGCAGAGGAAGCAGAGATCGACATATTGAAGAGGCACCGCCGAGGAAAACAATGGAGCCGCCCCCCGCCTGAGCTGACACACCAACCGGTGAAATCATCGGATACAGCCAAGAAGCAAATGAGATGTTTCAAGTGCGGAAGAGAAGGGCATCGAGCTGTAGAATGCCGCTCAAAGGCCCCCCAGCACAACCCAGACAGATCCCCAATCAACAAACCCGGAAAGTATTCAGCTAAGCCAAAAGAAACGGCCATGAGAATGATGGAAATTGCAGAAACCCCCACCTCTGCTCACCAAGGGGAAAGGACTCCAGCCTACACCACAGGGCCGGTGGATGCCTCAGATGACAGCTCGGAGGGCGAACCCCTGGTAAGTGGATGCATCACACCCATCTTCAAAACAGTGACTATATTAATCCCCCCCATGCCCGAAGCTGTGAAGGTGAAAGCCTTAATAGACTCTGGCTGTACCCGCTGCCTCATTAGCCCAACACTAGTGGGGAATCTGGGCATCCCATCCAGGAGACTGGAACAACCAATCTCATTTGGCCAGCTAGATGGATCCATAGCAGGGGGGGTGCCAGCTACCCTAGCCACTTTGCCAATACATCTCTCCCTGGGCAACCATGAAGAGGACTTAACGTTTGTGGTGACCCCAGGTATGGAATGCCCAATGATTCTAGGGATGGAATGGTTGAAAAAATGGAACCCCTGGGTAAATTGGAGGACGACAGAAATCAAATTCCCGAAGGGGGACCCTATGGACTTAAAACCCCAAGGGAGGCTACCAGAATCAAGAATAGAAAAAGCATCCATAGGAGAGGAAAAAAGATTAACAGAAATACCAGAGGAATATAGGGACCTTGCTGAAGTCTTCAGTGAGGAGAGGGCGAATGAGCTTCCCCCCCACCGACCCACAGACTGTACCATTGAATTCAAGCCTGGGGCAAAACTCCCGAAGCCCAGATTATACTCCATGAGCCCAAAGGAGAAGGAGGAAATGGAAAGATTTATAAAAAAAAACCTGGAGAGAGGTTTCATTGAGCCAGCCAAGCCTAAAGTGGCTGCCCCGGTCCTTTTTAGAGAGAAGAAGGATGGCTCTTTACGTTTATGCGTGGATTATAGGGCCCTGAATACAATCAGTGAAAGCAACCTATACCCGCTGCCCCTCATGAAAGACATGCTGTCACACCTATCGAAAGGGAAAATTTTTTCTAAACTAGACTTAAGGGAAGCTTACTATCGAGTAAGAATCAAGGAAGGGGACGAATGGAAGACTGCATTTAACTGCCCCATGGGGTGCTATCAATTCAAAGTCTTGCCATTTGGATTACAAGGGGGCCCTGCAGTCTTTATGCAATTAATCAATGACGTTCTAAGGGAGCACCTGTTTAAGGGGGTCCTTGTTTACTTGGACGACATTCTTATCTTTACCGAAACAAAAGAAGAACACGTCAAACTTGTCAGAGCGGTTTTAAAGAAGCTGCGAGCCGCTCACCTATATGCCAAACTCTCAAAATGCGAATTCCACCAGGAAAGGATAGACTACCTAGGCTATCGCATATCCCCACAGGGCATTGAAATGGACCCAGAGAAGGTCAGAGCAGTATTAGAATGGGCACCACCCCGCACAAGAAAGCAACTACAAAGTTTCCTGGGCTTTGCAAATTTTTACCGCCAATTCATCCCCTCATTTGCACAGATAGCCTTGCCCCTCACTAACTTACTAAAAACGAAGGGAACATCCTCAGTAAAACCTAGCCAGCCACTAAAATGGACAATGGAGTGCCAAGCAGCGTTTGAGAGACTAAAGAGACTTTTTTCTGCCGAACCAGTACTAAGGCACCCAGACATGGACAAACCCTTCATAATACAGGCAGATGCAAGTGATGTGGCAGTGGGGGCTGTGCTATTACAAGAAAATGATGATGCAGTATTGCAACCCTGTGCATATACATCTAAGAAACTCACGGAAACAGAACAGCGCTGGCCCGTATGGGAGAAGGAGGCTTATGGGATACGTTGGGCATTACTCACGTGGCGACAGTTCCTGGAAGGCAACAAAATCCCCTTCCAGGTATGGACTGATCACAAAAATTTAGAAGCCCTGAAAACTTCCAGGAAACTCAATCCCAAACAAGCCCGCTGGTCCCAGCATTTTCACCAATTCCAATTTAAGCTCAAACATTTACCAGGAAGAAAGAACTTCCTGGCAGATGCACTATCTCGCATGCCCCAATATAACAGCACACGAACCACAGACTCTAGACCAATAATGGCAGAGTCACAACTGGCAGCACCAGTAACCACAAGAACCCAAGCCAAAATAAAACCACAACTGGACAGCCAAACTGGGATTGAATTCAGAAAAAGTTTGGAAACAGATGATTGGTTCCAGAAAAACAAACATGTGTGCACAATGAGAGACGGATTGCCTTGGGTAGGGGAAAAGTTATATATACCAACAACTCAAAGACTAACTTTCATGCAACTTTGCCATGACACAAAATCAGCAGGGCATTTTGGATTTGTAAAAACTTTACACTTAATTAAACGGCAATTTTGGTGGCCATCAATAAAAAAGGACATAGAAAGTTATGTTGCCAGCTGCCCAACCTGTGCATCAGCAAAGAGGTTGCAAGGGAAATCGCCAGGGCTGTTACAACCAGTGGCAAGTCCCTCAGCCCCCTGGAGGGAAATAGCCATGGATTTTATAGTGGAATTGCCTGAAAGCAATGGGAATACTGTTATCTGGACAGTCACGGACCTATTTTCCAAACAGGTGCACTTTATCCCTTGCCAAAAAATTCCCACTGCAAAGGCCTTAGCAAAACTTTTCATCCAGCACATTTACAGATTGCACGGGGCACCCCAACGCATCATCTCTGATAGGGGAGTGCAATTTACGTCTGCATTTTGGAAGGAATTTTTATCCCTCTTAGGGACCACTCAGGGATTGACATCTAGCCACCACCCTCAAGGAGATGGACAAGCGGAACGCTGCCAGTCGGTACTTGAGCAATATTTGAGATGTTTTTTAAATTTCCAACAGAGTGATTGGACGGACTTACTTCCTTTTGCAGAAGTTGCCTACAATAATGCAGTCCACTCCAGCACAGGCTACACTCCTTTTCAAATAGCCAACGGCCAAAGTTTCAACCCTATGCCAGAGTTAACCCCAAAAGAACCAACGATCCCTTCACTGAAAGAATGGATGGAAAACCTACAAAACACCTGGCCAATAGTCAGAAAATCACTAGATGAAGCTAGGCGGGCATACAAAGCACAAGCCGATAAAAAAAGGGTTGAGCCTACACCATTCATTATAGGAGAAATGGTGTACTTATCTACAAAATACCTAAAGTCCCTACAGCCCTGTAAAAAACTTGGACCAAAATATATAGGACCTTTTCCAATTAAAAGGATCATAAATCCAGTAACAGTAGAATTAGAATTACCCAAAAACCTCAGGCAAATACACCCAATTTTTCATTGCAGCTTGCTGAAAAGAGAGCATCAGTCACCTCTACGGCCAAAAATCCCCCCCCCACCACCTCCAATCATGGTGGAGGGGGAACAACACTTCGAAATAAAAGAGATCCTTGACTCTAGGAGATATCGTGGAACAACTCAGTACCTAGTTGCCTGGAAACACCTCCCTGCCTCACAAAATGAGTGGGTCCATAAACGTCACGTCAGAGCCCCGAAGCTATTGAAGAAGTTTCACACAGAGTATCCTAACAAGCCTAACTAAATTTTTTACTTGTGTTTTCTTTCAGGTGGATCTCTCTTATTGTTAAGAGGGGCCGGATGTCAGAATCCAATTATATTTCATCTTTAATTATCAAACATAGAAACTCCCAATTCTGCCTTCTCTGGATTCTGCCATAAGAGGGAGAAAAGGGGGAGAGCAAAGGGGCTTTATGGCCCTCACTTCCTTCAGCACACTTCAAAGGACTGAATGTGTGTTTATTGTGGCCTCTAAGCGTTAACATATCAAAGAAGAGTAATTGCCTTTCATGTAGTTATCTGAAGTCTCCATCCAGACGGAAGAAGAAAGGGGATGGAATTGTGATACTTGAAACTATCACTGGAAGGGGGGTTGATTGGGTGGGACTACTGGGGAACCCCTTAAAACCTTGAATGGGAGAGCTTGAACCCCAAGTCCTGTCTAGCATGCCTGCAACCATTTTCTCTTAATAAAGGATTCCTGTTGGAAGAATTATTCCAAGAGTTCTGTCTTCTTAAGATGCAAAGTGGGGTGGGTCCTTACAATCACATTCCTTAATAAGGCCTTCATTAAAACTGTTAAGGACAAAATGGTTCTTAGTATTGTTACTGAGGCTGACTAAGGCTTGCTCCTCAAGGCAGCGCAGTTCATGCTTGCCTCCTTCTCTCTTGACTCAAGGACTCTTCCCTAAGAAGTGAAATGAGATATTTGTATTTCTGCTGTGATTTCATTTGTAGGGGGAAATGGAAACTTGCTTAATCGTGAGACTCTTTTTTTAAAAAATAAAACAAGGAAACTAGAGAAAAGCAAGTGTCAGCCCAAGAAAGGAAATAAATCCTTGACAATGATCATTTGCCATTTTGAAAATCTTTGGGGTTACAGAACAGTGACTGAATTTGATGGAAATCCCCAGGGTGGGAAATACTCGGTGGGATAGTTCCCCTGCTGTATAGCATGACTGATTAACTCATAGTGTTGCCTCCAGAGTTGGGCAGCCTGAGTTTGGCTTGGAGCTGATAAGGATTTGATGCCTGAATTTGAGAGAGAGAGAGAGACTTTTCCTTTTTGCAAAGGGGCTTCTTTGCCCACCAGAAAATACAAATCACCAAGTAATTCAGACATAGCAAAAAGCAGTTATTAAGCAGTGGGTCAAGTCCTTTTACAGGGTACAGAAACGAATAGAATAACAGAACTGGAAGGGACCTTGGAGATCATCTAGTCCCGTAGTGGCGAACCTATGGCACGGGTGCCAGAGGTAGCACTCAGAGCCCTCTCTGTGGGCACGCGCGCCATCGCCCCAGTCCTAGGCCTTCAGCTGGGTTTTATGAAACCTTTTCGCTTTAGGCATCCACCGTCGTGTGCAAAAAAAAAAAAAAAAGGTTCAATCAATCAATCAATTTCAAGTTCTTGTGGGAAAAAAAAAGATCTCGCAAAGTTGGAATTGATTGAACTTTTTAGTTCCACCCAGTCTGCCATTACCACCGCATCCATGCCCGTCCAATGGGCCACACCCACCCAATGGACCACACCCACCCAATGGGCCACGCCCACCCGGCACCTGACGATACATAAGTGGGTTTTGGATTACAGTTTGGGCACTCGGTCTCTAAAAGGTTTGCCATCGCTGATCTAGTCCAACTCCCTGCTCAAGCAGGAGACTTTATACCATTTCAGACAAATGGTTGTGCAATTTCTTCTTAAAAACTCCAATGATGGAGTACCCACAACTTCTGAAGGCAAGCCGTTCCACTGGTTGATTGTCCTCACTGTCAGGAAATTTCTCAGTTTTGGGTTATTTCTCTCCTTAGTTTCCATCCATTGCTTCTTATCCTACCTTCAGGTGTTTTGAAGAATAGCTTGATTGCCTCTGCTTTGTGGCAGCCTCTGAGCTACTGGAATAATACATACATTCAGTATATGTGATACCACAGAAAGGCAAGTGATCAAACAATAAAAGACACCGATTAAACAATAGAAAACCTTGCTGGGTTTGTATCTTTCTTAAAGTTTGCAAGTGTATTCAAGGACTTTAAAATAGGCACACTATTGTTTAGCATTGAAATGACAAGTTCTTACATACCAAAGGAATGCCCTTGGCTAAGAAGAAATTTAAAAAAAAAGTGTTCCTGAAGTTTTTTGTTTTTTTTTTTTTTTTAAAAAGAGGCCTAGACTGCCACATTCAAAAGGCTAATATCAGTGCTTAAAATGCCAATAATGAAGCCTAAAAATCCAGGAAACGATAGCATGTTCAGCAACAAAGGGCCCAGATCAGTTTGTGGGCTTTTAAAATTGGAAATGTGGTGGAAAAAATTGCAAAAGAATAATTTAAAAAAAAAGAAGGGAGGGGAGGAAGACATCTGCAATTTAATCCAAATAATTTTCCCATGATGCTCTCAAATAGAAAAAGAGACAAATTAAAAAGGAATGGTTCTGGTGTATAAATTGCTTAGCGACCATTTAGTTCCAATGGATCTATGGGGGGAGGGGGGATATTTACAACACAGATTTGAAATTCCAACGGTTGTCCTCTCTGTGATCACATGACCTCACTTCCAGCACTCAGCATCCAGGCCCCATTTATAGCCATTTGTAGTGTCCCATGGTCCCGAAACTGCATTTTATAACAGTTTTGCCAAACCCTGGCATTTACTTCTGGGTTTTGGCAAAACTGTGCCCATAGTGAACCATTGGTTTTCTTAATGACTCTTTTAACAACCACAGTGATTCGTTTAACGACCACTGCAAGCAGGTCATAAAATCAAGTTGATCACATGACTGACCCATTTTATGACTGTCACAAATTACAACAGTGATGGGATGGCTCCGTTATGGTCATAACATAAGAACTATCTGTAAAAGAGAACTCAATCAATCTACCATTCTTGATCCTGGAAAATTGCAGTTAGGACACCCTTTGCTGCTTCAAAAGAATGTGACATCTGGGGCCTTACTCTGATCATTAAATGATAATCTGTTCTGGTTATTTGTCATGCTGCTTTGATTATTTAATTATGAAACTAAAACTTTGGCAATATATGATTAATGCTGATGAACCCCTTCTTAGCTTAATTTCAGTATATAAGGCTCCCTGTCCAGGCATTGAAAAGTAAATCAATGTGTACAGAATCAGAGTATACTAGAGACTCTAATTCTACTCTTCCCTCAATTGTAGAAACTCCATAGACAACACTGAACCATTCCCTTTCTTACAACTCAACAGTCAATGTAGTCTAATGATAAAGATGCTGTCTAAAAGTTCTGGTCTCACTTGGGCCATGGAAGTTCTCCTCAGGAGATTTTGGGTCTCCCTCTCAGTCTAAGAGAGAGAGTGGTCTAGTGATGAGTCTCAGGAATTCCCTCTCAGTGTTAGAAGATATTTTGGGACAACCACTCTCTCCCAGCCTGAGAATCAGTATGGGGTTGTGAAGGGACTGAGAATGTAAAAATCTAGGTTGTAGTCTCTCTTGGGCCACAGATGGATACTAGATGATTGGTCAGCCACTGTCTTAGTCAGACCTGCCTCACAGTGTTATACTTGTAGGGAAATAAAAAATAAGAGAGTACTATACATTATATTTTACCTTGAGCTCTTAAATCAAAGGCAGGATATAAGTGTGTGTGTGTGTGTGTGTGTGTGTGTGTGTGTGTGTGTGTGAGAGAGAGAGAGAGAGAGAGAGAGAGATATGATGGATGGATGGATGGATGGATGGATAGATGATAGATAGATAGATAGATAGATAGATAGATAGATAGATAGGTAGGTAGGTAGATAGACACACACACACACACACACACACACACACACACACACACACATAGACTTCCCTTTATAGATCCCATTAGATTCAGCATCACAACCCTTGGAATGAGGCTGGAAAGACCCATTCAAGGGATGGAGAAATCAGAATCCATTAAGGATCTGAGAATATGATTCTCAGATATGGTCACCCTGTCCAGTTTCTCCTGTCAATGATGTTCCACTTTCTCCTCACACCTTTTTCCTGAGTGGTGGAAAAGGTAGACTTTGACAGTTGTGGACTTCAACTTCCAGAATTCAACAGCTGTGGACTTCATCTTCCAGAATTCTCAACATCTGTAAACTTCAACTTCTGTGGATTTCCAGAATTCTCCAGCCAGCATACTGGTTGGAGAATTCTGGGAGTTGAACTTCGTACATCTTGAAGTTATGAAGGTTGAGAAATGCTTTTGTAGAGATTCAGAGTCATCTAGCAGAAAGCAAGTTGCTATAAATGGTTGAGTTTTCCTGTAAAGATGTCCTGCCAAAGAAAGACACAGAAAAGGACTGCTCTGAAAAATTAAATAAGCCTCTCAACTGAGTCAATCAGCCTTTTGCAGATAAGAGAATTGGCTAGGTGACATTTCATCATATTCTGGTTTCTCTGAGTCATGTCTTGAAATTGTGGTTTGGAATCCACTGAGGGCTCATCTGAGAGCCTTTTGTAAATTGGAGTTGCAGCCTCAAAGGTCTTACAGGGTCCTGTGTTGTTATTACAGACTAGCTATGTTAGTACCTTTGAAATTTTGGAGAGGAGAAGGAGTCATATTGCAACAAGGATTAATTTGGGTCACCTGTATGGGAGTATAATTTGCAGCCATGTTTATTCAATTTATGAGTTATCTTGGAGTGCATTGTAATGGCATAGGTTAGTAACATTTTGATAGTGTGATGGCTCAGCGTTAAAAACGTCTATCTTGTCAGCTGGCAATCCAGGTTTATGACCCGAGCACCTGCGTGATAGGGTAAGCTCCCATTACTTGCCCCAGCTCCTGCCGACTTAGCAGTTTGAAACTGTGCAAATGCAAGCAGATAAATAGGTACCATTTCACTGGGAAGGTAGCAGCGTTCAGCGTACAGTCATGCTGGTCACATGACCATGGAAGCATTCTCAGACAATGCTGGTTCCCTCAGCTAAGAAATGGAGATAAGCACCAACTTCTAGAGTTGGACACGACTGGACAGAAGAAACCTTTACCTTTATTTTGGAATGAGAAATTGTGTTTGCCTAGCATGTATAAGTATCAATTGGGGAATGGGGAGGGGCAAACAAGACAGGGACAGAATACCCAATAGGGCCAATGGAAGACAGCTATTATTGTGGAGAGGCTAAATTGAGTCCATCTGTTCATCCCTCTACAATACTGTAATATTCAAGAAGAACTTAGTTGATTGTACCTTATCCTTATGATATTTCTTTGGATGCTAAAGATGTATTCTTGGATTTCAGACTGAAGTTATTATCACTCAGGATTAAAAATCAAACCGAACAGAACAACTCTCAGCAGATGCGGTCCATTTCAAAATTTCATTTTATTGTTTGGCCTCATTCAAAGAGATCTTTCAATACAGAGTCAAGCCAAGGTACATGTCTCTATCTTAACAAAATGTGTTTTCACTTTCTGCTGAGCAGAGATTCAGAACAGAATAAATAGACAAATAAATAAATACATAAATAAATAAATAAGCCATGTGCTAGTAAAATATATATATTTATAATACTTTAAAAAAACCTTTTTTTTCATGGCAACCCTGTACAGTAATGTAAGGCATTTCTGCAGAAAACCTGTAAGGTGCCAATGAAATACCAAAAATGTCAGACTTTCCGACATCAGACTGAAACAGTACAATCCAAGAGAGAATGTTAGGAGCTTTCCAAATAAACTTGGATGGGACTGTACTGTTGGCTGGGGAACAAATACCAGGATCCATAGCCCAGTATTATCTACTACCCAAAATTCAGGATAATTCATGTAATATACATGGTTAAATCAACACAATCAAATAATATCACATATACATAGTATATATGTATATATATATATGTAAATATTCAAATCTTAACCTAGATTGGGAGTCAAAGGAATGGAAATCCTGCTTAGAGATAGCCACACACGCATTTTTACAATACCCCAAACATAGGTTCATCAACATGAACCCACTTAATGGGGAATCACAACTACATTGTTCCACGTGTATGCATTCATTGCCGGTAAAAGTGCAGTCTCTTTTTGCAAGGATCTCCGACACAGGGGAAAAAAAAAGGCTTGAAGTTTCAAGATTATATTAGAAGCTCAATAAATAAATATTAATAAATAAAAAGTTTAGACCATTTAAAAGCGACTCACACTAATGATGCTTATACTGCCTGCCTACAAATAAGTTTTGGGGATCTTTCTATAAGCTGAACCCCCCCCCCATGAAGATACATGAAGTACATGAATTACAAACATGTGGTTGTTATCATAAAGTCTTTTTTCTTACATAGCAATGACCCCAAAATAAATCTGGGTTGAATGAGTGAAGTCCAGAAATTCAGGGAGATTTGTTTTGGACAGCAAGCGGTCTCCTCTATTCAGCTTGAAGACAGCCCCTTGATAAATAGATTCAAACCACAATTTTTTATCGCTGGAGGCATCTTCACAGACAGATTTAATGGATTTTAGCAATTCTACCTCGAAGCTGAACTCTGAGGACCAGAGGGTGATGTTGTGGGTGAGCAGAAGAGGCTTTTTGCAGTGGTCTTTGTGGAACAAAAGCTGAGAATAGACAAAGTACAATCCAGTAGAAGGCACAATAAGGGAGTTTTCATTCTCATCCAGCCGCATGCCATTCTCCAGAATGGAAGGAAGCACATCTGTAGTCCACTTCAGTTGTGGTGAATGATGGGAAGAAGCTGTGAAGTAAAAAAAGAATCAGTATTAAGAAGAGGAACTGGTCAACTTAAAGAAGAATGAATTCCTTATTCTGTATCTGTTTCTGAGTCACGATTTCCCTCAGGTGCCTTCCAGGTATGCTCAAGTGCAGCTTTCACAATCCTGTGGATTCTAAGATAGCCCATGAATTTGTGGGAGCTGTAGTATGAAACATCTGGAGGATGCCAAACTGGGGAAAACTGCTATGAGATTTAGTGGAACTGGGATGTATTTAATGCCTTGGCAGGCCTAAGAGCACAAAACCAGGTCCCGATAGGGGAAACCTTCAGGCAACCTGACTTGAGCCAATGTGTGCATAAGGTTGACATCTCCAAATTTGGTCACTGCTCCTATAGGAGAAAGGCTGCATTGGACAACTTCAACAAGGCTTGTAATGTTTTCTTAAGCAAAAGCTTTTCATGATAGATATTCTATGCTATGGAAGACTCAGTTGCGAAATGGAGCTCACTGGATAACTTTTTACTGACCATCCTCTCACATCTTAAGCACTTACATAATAAAAAACCATCTAAGATGATTGGAGAGAATCATAGCCAAATTAAGGCAAGTCTAAATTATTAGTACAAACCTCCCCTTTCTTTCATCTTAAGGTCTGTGTTTCATCCAACAGCTTCTTGTTGGACATAGTCAATTGCAAGTGTGGCAGGAATTCATAGTTACTGAAATGGCCTCTTATCTCAAAATGCTGCCTCTTATGCAGAATGTCATAAATGTTTCTTCTTTCCAAGAGTTTTATTTTCATCAAATCAGAAAAGCCCACACATGTTATGTACATGGGAAGCCCATCTCCAGCAACCCCTTTCAAGCTATTTAAAATGTCTTCTCACCAATAGCATGGGCAGCTGGTTTTCCAGACTTCAAGGCTTGTACTTTCATTGTGTCTGGCAGATGTTCTGTAAAATTAAAAAAAAGAGAGAGAGCGTCAGATAATGCATCAAAATCAATCACTTTTGTCATAGTTAGAGTGGATCAACACTTAGATTGTATTTTCTATCAGTGGGTAGAGAATTAATATAGTCAAACTGCCTGTGACAAGCAAATACTATGAGACTTGAGTTATATCTCTTCAATTAATTAATTGAATCTCTTCAATTAATTAATTGAATCTTTTCAATTAATTCAGTGGGACATTCCTGCCTTTTGATCATCTTCCCTAAAGAATTGGGAAGATGGTAATTCTATATATTTAAGCATTAAGTTTTTAGCAATATATATATATTGGTTTTGGACTATGTCTCAATTCTTGTTATTCCCGATCACTATAGTAAATATCAAGACTGCATAGGAATGAAGGAATATAAGATAGTAATAATAATAGATCTATGGAGCATTACTAGTGTGTTGGGAAAAAAATTCCTAAGAAAATAACACTGCTTAGAAATACTTACCAGAAAATGAATTTCCCTGTAGTTTAGAGTTCTGGAAAAGAAATGGGAAAAAGAAATTAATAAGGATGATGCAGTAATGCCACTGCTATTATCAATGCAATTATTGTATTAATTGTATTAAAAAATTGGCAGAAGTACAGTTATAAATGTCTACTAAATAAACATGTTTGAAATGTAAGATTAACAGAAAAAAACCCTGTAAGCACATAGAAAATAAGAGGCATTTTTTATTAAATATACTATGCCCATGGATATTGATTTCTGATCATCCATTTGGTCTCCAGAAAGATTGACAAGCATTAGTCATACAGGCCAATTCTACATGCCTTCAACAAGTGACTGATTCAGCAACTATTTGTTGCATAAAATAAGTATTTTGGGAGAGTAATATGTATCTATCTATCAATCTATCTGTCTATCTATCTATCTATCTATCTATCTATCTATCTATCTATCTATCTATCTATCTATCTATCATCTATCTAATCTTTTAAATTCCTTTTATTGGGAATATTTTAAGCCAACAGTGTTAACCATCAGCTTTCCCTTATTTCTTCTTAGAACTGTCAAATAAGCGTTGAACTTCTGGGGAAAAAGCTAATTTGCTATATAATGTGCAATATTATCTTCAACTTCATCATCACCACAATTTTCATTCTCCTCGAAATACAGCTATTGACGTTTTTTTCCTTCCTTTATTTAGGAGATTTTTTTTTAACCCAACTTTTCATCATCCTAAAGTGAAGGATCGCTTGTTTGCAAAGTTTACCCGGCCTCATTTCACCACAAGCAATTCACTCTTTACCCATCTCGTTTTACTCACCTCCTTTTCAGACGATCCAAATGCGTCCAGTTGCAAGAGGGCAAACACGGTTACGGCCCCAATCAGAAGCAAGAAGGAACAGATGCTGAGACACTTCCAGTGGTTATTTTTCTGGGAGGGTTCCTGGATTACAACTATGCTCCCTTTCTCCACATCGTTCACCAGTTGCTCAGAGCTCATTGTGGATGGTTGTGCTTCAGAAAAAGGCTACGCAATTCTTTGGTGGTGATGGGGAATCCAGTAAAAATTTGATTCTCCTTCTGCAAATAGAAGCTCCCTTGTTTTTTTTTTTTTTTTCAAATTGATTTCACAGATGATGCTGCCTAAATTCAGACTGCTTCGAAAATTCAGCTGTTGGTCAAAGAAAAACTTAATAATAGCTGATTCTGGCAGATGAAGAAAAGTTCTTTTAGCTGTTTTGTTTGACTTGTAGCCTCCTTGGAATTCCCCTGAGGGATGTTGCTGTTTCCTTGCTTTTTTTTTTTTCTTCCTTTTAGCCCTTCTTTCTTTCTGCTCTTCTTTTCGAAGCCACTGCAGCTTTACACAGAGGAGGCTTCACTGTTTGGACACTCTTGTAGCAGCTTCCTTTTAAACCCTGCTGCAAACGCCTGTACTGTCCCCGCCCACATCTAGCAACTCATGAGCAAGAGGAAAAAAGCAGAAAGAGGAAACGGTTAAAAGCCTATGTAACGTGTTGGAATCTGAGGTTGGTACTTTCAGATGGCAAGCGGACACTCCGCCCTTTTCTTTTTGGCCGGGTTTGTCCGTGAGACTGGAAAAGCAGGTTATTTAATTAGTGCGATAAATAAATTCACTCTTTCTTTTGCTGGCTAAGTCAACAGATGGCAGGGATATGATAGGAGAGGAGTTTCAAAACAAGTATCTGTAGACACCTGTCTCATTGATAGAACTCCTTCCTTTGCAGAGGTATTTCTGGATAAACTGAGGAAGGTGACAGAGGAAAAGTGGAGAAATGACAGTATGTGCCCAATGTGGTGCCGGTAGATATCAATATGCTGGCAACACTTTCCTTGGTGCACACCAGCTTCTGATTTCCCTGATTTTCTTTTTTTTTTTTTTTTTACATTTTAAAAATGGGAGTCAGCAGTGGTAAAGCCCTGCCTCCCATAACCACTTCTATGGTCTTCAAGGGGTTCCAATAAACTTCGTCAGAAAACAAAAATGCTTCACTGCTGCCGCTACTTTATTTGGACATACCCCCCCCACACACATCCCAAAAAGAGAAATGTAACCAGAGACAGTCATGATCATTTAAGAAGCAGAGATCATGCAAGGAACTGGTCAAATTCAGATAAGTTGGTGCTTTGTACATCCTCTTCCAAGTTGGTGAAAACACCTAAAACTTATTTTCAGAATCCCAAATGTGGTGATTGCCCCCCCCCCCAAACATGGGAATAGATGCAGGGGAATCTGCAGAGTGTGTGATCCAGAAAGTCGAGATGGCATCCATGATGATGTAATCAAAGATCTGCCTGTTTTAGAAGGGATGGAATTTTGATCGTAACACTGTGGAAAGCACCTTGATTTTTTGGACCATGGTTGTGCCTTTGGGGGATAGCAAAAGCATTTATATTGAAATTACGTAAGCCTTCCAGAGTGATTTAGGAGCCTTCCTAAAATTAAAATACATAAATAAATTCCAGTAAATTCCATCATCTGAACATCCATATGAGTGACTATATAAATTTGAGTAATATATAAACATTCTGAGGTGCACCAGGTAGCTGGTCCCCCTTAATAAGAATATTTATTAATTCGATGAATGTGGCTATTATACAACTCCCATACCTGGACATCAGCTGTTATCCACATTAGGAAGGGCCATTGTTAGTAATCTTTCCCTTTGTGCAATTCCCTTTTAATCTAACACTCTGGAATTTGACAAGGATATTTCCACCAAAAGGGGTGGAAATTGCTGTACTTTGCTATACCATTGCTATACTTTTCAGCATAGCTCACCCTCTAATTTTAAAACGATATTAAAAATGATATTAGCAAAGCATGGTCTGAATAGCCTGAATGGATGCTTATAAAATTGACAGCTTTCAGTCTCTTATTAGTTTCCCAGTGAATGATTACCTTGATTAAGAACAAAAATACTACAACTCTTTGTGTTTTCTCTATCTGATCCGATGAGAGAACCAAACTTTCTCCCCCCCCCAAATTATGTCTTTGAAACCGAGGCTTCTGTATGTCAGATTGGATGGCATGTAATGGTATGTGGGAAAGATGTTGGGAGAGAGGGGAAAAAATGCTGCTTAGGGAATGGTCACATAAGAGACCTCATAGCCCTCAGCGGGATAGTGGGTGGGGCAAGATAAGAGGCTTAGAAGGGACCCTTGCTAGTTTTTTCAGGCTATAAAAGAAACCACGGGAGAGTTCAGATTTTCAATCTTGCAGGTTTGGTGTCAGCCTTGCCAGGCATACGAGGCAGGAACTATGACCAGATGAGTTAATTCTTCTTTATTGTAAAGCTAAATTAGTCAAATCTTCTAAGTGAGATTAGTATGCAATCTTATTTGCAAAGGCCAATGCTGATTGGAGCTGCTGAGAATCTATCCAAAAGGTTTCATTGCAATCTGATTATCATCCTATGGTAATATTGCATCCCACCATCTTCTACTCACTAACCATTTATGAACGTAAGACCTACCATATGAACTGGGTCACATCTATAACCCATCTATTTAAGGGTATCCATACTGACTGGGGAATTTTGGGAACTGAAGTCCAGATAATCTTGAAGTTAGAATGGGCCGGAAATTCTGTCTTAGGCCAATCCATTCTGTCTCACGTAATTGAGAATATAAGTTATTTCCTTTCATCCTGAAACTTGAGTGATGGTCAAATATCCAGTACTTGCCCCATACTAATGCTTCCCTAAGAGTGACAGGGCAACCACCACATGTATCATGGGAGCATCAGTTTCTGCAATATTTGTCTGAGGAGAAAATCTGTAGAGATAAAAATTTGGGTGCAGAAGTTATATATTTTACTCAATTTGGGTTTACCAGTGTGGAAAATCCCTGATTTTCAATTACTTCACCAGAGGATTTTCCCCTATTCCTTTCTTACCTCATTATTTGTCTGAAGAAATAGGAATAGTTACTACTTCTTTTTTTTGTTTTGTTTCCAAGCTGGATTTTGAAAGTGAAACCAGAATTGTTGAGGAAGAAAATTCTGTGAATTACATTTTATTCTTTGGCTGGTTTGGGTGTCCCCCCCCCCCGAGTTAACCATTTCTTAATCCATGTTCAGCTGTTTTACCTTAAGTTCTCAATACAAAGTTCTCAAAAGGGAACTAGCAATTTAGAATGCCATAGAGATGTACAATATGTATATCCACATGTACATACTGTTAACCCCTCTCCAATCAAAGTAGTAGGATAATTTGACCATGGTCATTTGTGCCTCAAGAGGGAACTCTGAGTTGATTTGTTAAATGATCCATCACTTGGGGGTTTTTTGGCTGTCCCCAGTGTTCTCAAGGGTCTTTTCCAACATCAAAATCCAAAGGTATCAATACTCTTCCTATCAGTCTCTTTACAATCCAACTTTCACTTCCACAGTTTTTAAGGGAATGCCATGGCTTGCATGATTCCAATTTTTGCAAGTAATAAACACAGCACAGTCTTTGAATATTTTATTATTTATTTTAGTTAGTTAGTTATTAAATGTTTATGCCATCTCTCCTACAGCGTGACTCTGGATGGCTTACGAGTTATAAAAGGTAAAACGTAATTAAAATATTAAAACATTAAAATATTATTAAAAACTGTACTAAAACTGCAACTAAGAGATTTAAGAGATGGATGGGGCAGAGATGAGGTCTTCTTCCCCTGTCAACCACCTCCAGCAGTGAGTGCCCCTCTTGGGATCCCAGGTGAACTGGCAAAGCCAGGTTTTAATATTCTTCTGGAAGGCCAACAGGAAGGGTACAGTTCTCACCTCCAGTGGAAGAATGTTCCACAGAGATGGGGCCACAGCAGAAAAGGCTCTTCTCCTTGACCTCACCTTCCTAGAATTAAGGAGAAACTTTCTGACAGTGAGAACAATTAATCAGTGGAACGACTTGCCTCAGGAAGTTGAAGAGATTGGACAGCCATTTATCTGAAATGATATATAGAGTTTCCCACTTGAGCAGAGGGTGGGACTAGAAGACCTCCAAGGTCCCTTCCAACTCTTATTGTAACTCTGCTTCAATTCCTTAGCAGATGGGATCCATAGCAGGCCTCTTCTGCTGGTACAAGTGTGGCAGGCTTGTCCCATTTGGGAGAAATGGGTCCTCGTAATATAAATAAAGAATAAAATATCTTTTATCGCTTATACAGTATACTGCTTATAAATGTTGATATTATTATTACATGTTATGGGCCCTTTAGTCTAGAGGGCACCTCTGCTACAGTGATTTTACGATTGATTATTTTGGTTTTTATTCTATACTTGTACTATGCGTGATAAAGCAACTTGTTACAACTTCCTCCGATTGCCTAAGATGGCTTGAGTCCTCTTACTTTTTTTAGAAATTATGAAATGCTATCAACCGGATGGAAAAGAAAGATTTAATGACAAAACATTATTCTCTTCTGAAAACTGAAACTCTGGAAACTGGAAGTTGAATGTCTTGTGCTTTTCTGGCTGCCTGAAAAAATGAAAGTGAGAATGGAATTTCCCATGCTGGAACTTGATTTTCACTGCTCATACTTCCTTGTTAACAGGTAGTTAACACTGAAGATAAATTATATTAACTCCTTTTCCTCTTCTTTTCCTCTTTACTCTTCCTCATTAGCTTGTTATCAGTATATATATTATTTATATATAACAACTTCAACACTGGAATTCCCCTGAACTGCCAAAAATAGCACTTAAACAATAGACATAATCAAACAAGAGTAAGAGTAAAAAACAACACTGCTGTTTAAAATAAAGTTATGGATACTGTCCATTAAGTCCTTGCCCAATTTATTGAAAATTGCTAGGATATTGCTAGAATATCCCCAAATTTCTCTTCTCTTATAAGATGTACTTTTATTCCTGCATTTAAGGGATACAGCTTTGCAAATCGGCAAGAAAACAAATTCTCCATCCTCTTCTGAAGAAAGCTTCTTTGAACCTCTCTCTTTTTGGTGTTCACATATTTAGCTGGTCTATGAAGATTCTCAGTCATCCAGGTCATGGTTATCCCAAATGTGCTTTTTTTTTTTTTGAGAACTGAAGATTCTTCTTGGATGAGAAGCGAAATGTCTTCAAGGAAAACGAAGAAAGTCCAGTTGCCTTTAGGGGAAAAAAAAAAAGCCTTTTGGTGAGGTGACCAACCGTCCTCCTTTAGGGAGGACAGTCCTCCTTTTGTAAGTTCTATCCTCCCTCAAAAAGTGTGCTCCTTTATGTCCCCCTTTTCGATATTTGAAGACTAATCTGCAGGGCTTTTTTTTTCCCTCATAGAACACTCAGAACGGCGTTCCGGCACCTTTTTTTGATGTGTTTTGTTTTCAACTTTTGCATGAGCTGTGCTTCTCCCCTTATTGGCTTTCGAAAGCCAATAAGAATTGCTGCTGAGCGCGCCAAAACACCCGGCTGGCAAACTTTGCACATGCAAGTTGTCTGTATTATTGTTGCAATGAATAAAATGTTTCTTTTTATTTACAATATTTTTTTCTTCAATTTATTTGTGTCCTCCTTTTCATTGTAAAAAAGTTGGTCACCTTACTTTTGGGGATATCTAGTTAGTCTTCATATTTCACTATCTGAACCAATGAAGGAGATAGCTTCCTTTCACGTTCTGGATATGAAACCCAATTGTTGTGGCAGTGAAATCTTTCTTCAGCCTCCAAGCTCATCTGTGGTCAGAAGCCAGCAAGTTAACTTAGGTGAAACCAGGTGACACCAGGGAGGCCACATCACAAGTCTTTCCCAACTTTGGCAACTTTAAGAGGTGTGTACTTTGACTCCTAGAATTCCCCAGCCAGTAATATAATGATTGTGTACATGTGACTGTTTATTGAGCAAATTTCTGCACCGCCCATCTCCCTCAAAACAGAGGGAGTGATATATTGATACCTGTGGGTACAAAGAGATATAAGATATAGCTTCCTTTCATCCTTCAAATCAAAACTATTTTCTAATTTAAAAAGAGCTTCCCAGTGGAGAGGGGAAGAAAATTAGTAGTTATATTGCTGTCATTTATCTGAAGTGTTCTATCTCAGAAGAGAAGTCTAAGTGCAGCTGAAATTATAACCTTTACAGTACCTCAATTATTTTTTTAAAAATGTGAAGAAAAAATACTTTTCTTTTAATTACTGGCTTCATCATTTATCTGTTATCATATGTTGCACATACTTATCTATGCACGGGCATATGAATAGAATTAAATTTATAATTCTATAAATTCTATAAATATTTATGTGTAGTGGGGTGCCCCAGCGCTCTGTTCTGGGCCCAGTACTCTTCAACATCTTCATCAACGATTTGGATGAGGGGATAGCATCACCACCAGATGGATCCATAGCTGGCTGAGGGGCTGTACTCAGTGTGTGGTCCTCCAATGGAACCGCATCTACATGGAGGGAAGTGTGTAGTGGGGTGCCCCAGGGCTCTGTTCTAGGCCCAGTGCTCTTCAACATCTTTATCAACGATTTGGACGAGGGGATAGATGGGGAACTCATCAAATTTGCAGACGACACCAAGCTGGCAGGAATAGCCAACACTCCAGAAGACAGGCTTAAGATACAGAAGGATCTGGACAGACTTGAACACTGGGCACTATCTAACAAAATGAAATCCAATGGTGAAAAAAGCAAGGTTCTACATTTAGGCAAGAAAAACCAAATGCACAAGTATAGCATAGGGCAGTGGTGGCGAACCTATGACACGGGTGCCAGAAGCGGCACTCAGAGCCCTCTTTGTGGGCACACGCACCATTGCCCCAGTCCTAGGCCTTCAGCTGGGTTTTAGAAAACCTTTTCGCTTTAGGCCTCTGCTGCCATGTGCAAAAAAAAAAAAAAAAAGTTTCAGTCAATTTCAACTTCTTGCGGGAAAAAAAAGATCTTGCAAATTTGGAATTGATTGATTGAACTTTTTAGTCCCACCCAGTCTGCCGTTACCACCACAGCCACGCCCACCCAATAGGCCACACACACCCAAATGGCCAAACCCACCTGGCACCCGACGATGCATAAGTGGGTTTTGGGTTGAAGTTTGGGTACTCGGTCTCTAAAAGGTTTGCCATAACTGGTATAGGGGATACCTTGCTCAATAGTAGTAACTGTGAGAGGGACCTCGGAGTCCTAATGGACAATCACCTAAATATGAGCCAGCAGTGTGCTGCAGCTGCCAAAAAAGCCAACGCAGTGCTAGGCTGCATTAACAGAGGGATAGAATCAAGATCACGTGAAGTGTTAATACCACTTTACAATGCTTTGGTAAGGCCACACTTGGAATACTGCATCCAGTTTTGGTCACCGTGATGTAAAAAAGATGTTGAGACTCTAGAAAGAGTACAGAGAAGAACAACAAAGATGATTAGGGGACTGGAGGCTAAAACATATTAGGAACGGTTGCTGGAATTGGGTATGTCTAGTTTAATGAAGAGAAGGACGAGGGGGGACATGATAGCAGTGTTCCAATATCTCAGGGGCTGCCACAAAGAAGAGGGAGTCAAGCTATTCTGCAAAGCACGTGAAGGCAGGACAAGAAGCAACAGATGGAAACTAATCAAGGAGAGAAGCAACCTAGAACTAAGGAGAAATTTCCTGACAGTTAGAACAATTAACCAGTGGAACAACCTGCCTCCAGAAGCTGTGAATGCTCCAACACTGGAAGTTTTTAAGAAGAGATTGGACAGCTATTTGTCTGAAATGGTATAGGTTTCCTGCCTGAGCAGGGGGTTGGACTAGATGACCTCCAAGGTGCCTTCCAAATTTATTATTATTATTATTAGTAGTAGTAGTAGTAGTAGTAGGAGGAGGAGGAGGAGGAGGAGTATATCTCAATGCATCTCTCTCTCCCTCTCTGTCTCTCTCTCTCATCTATCTTACACTAATATCAAAGTATCATCTATCTATTCTCTCTCCCCCTCTATCGAATCTATCAAATCTATCATCTATCTATCTCTCTATCTCTCTATCTCTCTATCTATCTGGCTGGCGCCGGCTTTGCACACATGCGCGAGGCTCGGACCGCACCTAATTGTTACCATTCTGCCCGGGGACGTTGTTAAAAGGAGTCTGAGAGGCCTACGAGCCTCAGAGCTGTGACGGAGTGGAAAAGACTTCAATAAAGAGATGTTGGAACTACCGAATGTGCTGTATTCATTCGCCATTGATTCGAGGACTCAACACTATCTATCTATTTTCCCTCTACCTCCGCCTCTCCCTCTCCCACTCTCCTCTTCTCTCTCTCTCTCCCTCCCTCCCCCCCTCTCTCCTCAGACTTTTTTTTTAAAGTTGGTTCTTCCATACTAAATCTGGCTAAGGATGTCAGCAAAAATTGATTGCTTAATACACCACTGGATGTTTCTCAGATCCTCAGAGGAAGTGATACAATGCCCACTTCCTGCTTCCTGATTCCTGATCTGAAACTCGATCCATTGCTACAAGGGAGAGGAAAGAGTGAATTCTCCTACGTCTCAAGAGTTGTCTCCATCTAGGCATCTCCCTGATTTTGAAAGATACTAAATTAGGACTGTCAATACAAATACAGAACATTTATATATATATAAAATCACCCCACCTTTTACATACAGTACTATAATACTAAATTAGAACTATCAATACAAATATAGGAGATTTCATTATATACGTGTGCGCATATACAAACACACACACACACACACACACACACACACAATGTGTCTGTACACTTACAGACTGCTGTACATGCACTGGAAACTAATCCCACCTCAGGTACAAAACCAACTGGGTGACCCTGGGTTACTCACTCTCTCATAGTCCTACAGTAGAAAGAAGAAAGTAGCAACGTCAAACCACTTTCAGAAATCTTGTCAAGAAAACAAGTGACCAGAAACTTTTAAGCAGTCACCAGGAGTTAAAAACTGACTTAAGGCACAACCAGCACTCCATCTTATAGAAGGTGAAGAACTGTGGTGGTGGTGTGTTTAGAATGCAGTATCGCAGGCAAACTCTTTCCACTGCCAGGAGTTCGAACCTGACCTGCTAAAGGTTGATCAGCTTTCCATTCTTCTTGAGATTGGTAAAATGAGGACCCAGATTGTTGGGGGGGGGGTGCAATATGCTAATTCTGTAAACCACTTAGAGAGGGCTGTAAACCAGAAGTCACCAACCTTTGTCAGTTTGCAGACCGGAGGAAAAGGGAGGGGGAAGCATTTTACGTGCGTGCGTGCGTGTGGAACTGTGAGCAAGCATGTGCCGCAAACAAGGCTGGGCTGTTTGTGTGATGCAGCACCTTGTTTCTGCGCCCTGCGGCTCAGCAGCAGCCATTTTTGTGCCTTGCAGCATGGTGGCGGCCCATTTTTGCACCCCGTGGCATGGCAGTGGCCCGTTTCCATGTCCCAAGGTGCAGTGGTGGCCCATTGTCACACACCAAGGTGCAGTGGCAGCCCGTTTTTGTGCCCCGTGGCAAAGCATCCTGTTTTTGTGCCCTGCGGCTACGGCGGTAGCACAGGTGAGGGAGTGTGCGTGCACACACACACGCACACTGGCCAGCCTGTCCCACAGCCCAGGTTGGGGACCCTTGCTGTAAAGCACTATGAAGCAGTATATAAGCCTAAGTCCTATTGCTATTGCTACATATACTGTAGTATTATAATAGTAAATCAGAACTGTCGATACAAATATAGGAGATTTTATTATATACGTGTATGTGTATGTGTGTGCCTATATATATAGGTAGTTCTCAACCTACAACAGTTCATTTAGTGATTGATACAAGGAAATGAAAAAGTTACTTATAACCATCTTTCACAGTTACGACCTTTAAAGCATCCCCATGATCATGTGATCAAAATTCAGATGGTTGGCAACTGGTTCATACTTATGACCGTTACTGTGTTCCAAGGTCAAGCGATATTTTTTGTGACCCTCTGACTAGCAAAATCAATGGGGAAACCAGATTCACTTAACAACCAGGTTACTAACTTATCAACGGCAGTGATTCACTTAACACTGAACGGTCATAAAATGGGGCAAAACTCAACTGTCTCACTTAACAACAGAAATTTTGGGCTCAATTGTGGCTATAAGTCGAGGACTATCTGTACACAGAGAGAGTGCTCAAGATTGGAAAATCAGATCTTTAACTTGCTTTCTGATTTCAGTGATGGAATTCCTTTTTTATCCCTGTGCTGACTGACACTTTATTTTTCTTCCTATTCAATTGTGTCTGATTCACAGAAACTGCCTTTATGCAGTTTTGTTGGCAAAGTTTTCTAGAACTGGTTTGCCATTGCCTCTTTTCTAGGGCTGAGAGAGAGGGACTGGCCAAGGTCACCCAGATGGCTTTGTGTCTAAAGCAGGACTGGAACTCACTGACTCCCAGTTTTTAGCCTGAAGCTTTAATGCTACATTAAACTGGCTCTTAGCTTTATAAATTTAAGCTCCTGCCTTACTTTGAGATCTGTTCGGTTAAAAGGAGACAGTTGGATATTTGCATTCTAGAGAGTAATGTCATCCCTTCTTCCACTGAAGTCTAAGAGATGTGTAGTTTAAATAAGTTTTTAGAGGTTGTGTGGATTATTGGTTTTTTAAACCATAATTGTGTTTTAATCCGTTCTTTTACTTTTAAAATTGAATTTCAAGATTTGGGAGTTGTGAAAATGGGGTATAATTTTATAGATCATCAGTACATAAATACGAAGTTACAGAATAATCATACAGTATAACTGAGTTGGAAGGGACCTTGAAGATCGTCTAGTCCAACCCCCTGCTCAAGCAGGAACCTTATACCATTTCAGACAAATGGTTGTCCAATCTCGTCTTAAAAACTTTCAGTGTTGGAGCATATTCCATAGGTTGGGAGCAATGCAAGAGAATGACCTTTCCCACACGTCAGATTAAAGAACTGACAGAAAAAGTATCTTCAAAGCAGCCCTTCCAGCAAAGCAGTTTCTTTACAGGCAGGTTAGGCCTCCAGATAACCATGTCCTAAGCCTCTTAGGGCTTTAAAAGGCAATAAGGGGGTCCTCGATGTACGACCACAATTGAGCCCAACATTTCTGTTGCTAAGTGAGATAGTCATTAAGTGAATCTTGCCCCATTTTATGACCTTTTTTGTCATAGTTGTGAAGTGAATCGCTGTGGTTGTTAATCTAGTAACAAGGTTGTAAAGTGAATCTGGCTTCCCCATTGACTTTGCTCGTCAGAAGGTCGCAAAAGGTGATCACATGACCTCAGGATACTGCAAACGTCATCAATATGAACTGGTTGCTAAGTGACTGAATTTTTATCTCATGACCATGGGGATGCTGCAATATTTGTAAAAATTGCTTATAAGTCACTTTTTTCAGTGCAGCTGTGACTTCCAATGGTCAGAAAATGAACTGTTGTAAGTTGAGGACTATCTGTATGAATAAATAGTACTGGAAAAGCTTACACAGGTAGTCCTCAGTTAACAACCAATTTTCCAAGTTATTCTTTGGCTGGTCCTCAAAGTTGCAGTTCTTGTTCCATTCCCACAGTGAAACGATTGTGATTCAGACACTTGGCAAGTGGCTCTCAGTTACAACGGTTGCAATGTCCCACCATCGTGTGATCACCATTTGGGATCTGTCCTGCCATCTTTTGACAAGTAAAGTCAATGGAGAAACTGGCAGAAAATGATAAATGGTGATCACATGATGTTGCACCTAACGACTGCATGGGATTCAGCTAACAACTGCTAGTGGGACTATCATAATGGATGACATATGTTGGCATGGTCACATGACCTCTTGCTTTATGACCAAGTAGCTTAGCAATGGAGTTCCCTGTCCCACTTACTGTGGTTAACCAAGGACTATAACCAGTGGTGGGATTCAGCCGGTTCGCACCACTTCGGCAGAACCAGTAGCTAACTTTTTGTTGCCCAGGCCCAGAATGGACTTCCGGAAGAAGCATCCATACAGAGAACCAGTTGTTCACGTATTTGAATCCCACTACGGACTATAACAGGTGTGAACACAGAACATAGAACAGGGGTCTTCAAACTTGGCCCTTTTATGACTTGTGGACTTCAACTCCCAGAATTCCTCAGCCAGGCAAGCTGGCTGAGGAATTCTGGGAGTTGAAGTCCACAAATCATAAAAGGGCCAAGTTTGAAGACCCCTGACATAGAATAACAGAGTGGGAAGGAACCTCGGAGGTCTTCTAGTCCAACCCCCGGCTCGAGCAGAAGACCTGATATCATTTCAGACAAATGCTTGTCCAGTCTCTTTTTGAAAGCCTCCAGTGAACTTATGAAGGCAAGTTATTCCATTGGTTAATTGCTTAGCCAATTAAGAACAGACCTTGGCTGATCTCAAAAACTAACTAGGATCAGGCTGTGTTCATACTTAGATGGTAGACATATTGGGAAGTCAACTTCATTCTAGAAGAAGGTAACAAACGTTCACTTTTGTTAATACTGCCAAGAAATCAACTGTCTTGCTGGTTTCTGGACAGTCTTCTGATGAACAGAATTTGGTTCCTCTTTAGAAACAAGATTTGCAGGAAACAGGGTCATCCTGAAAAGTGACAGCATTGACAAATGTCAGAATACAGCAATATATTTTATTTTTTTATTTTATTTTATTATTTTATTTTTTTCCCTCCCTTTATTATTTCTACAAATAACTCAAGGCAGTGAACATACCCAGAGTATAAGACCACAGTAAAACCACACCTGGAATACTGCAACCAATTTTGGTCACCATACTACAAAAAAGATGTTGAGACTTTGGAAAAAGTTCAGAGAAGAGCAACTAAAATGAACAACGGCCTGGAGACTAAGTAAAACATATGAAGAATGGCTACAGGACTTGGGTTTGGCTAGTCTAAGGAAAAGAAGAAACAGGGGAGACATGATAGCAATGTTCCAGTATTTGAGGGGCTGGACGAACAAGAGAGTGTCACGTTATTCTCCAAAGCACCGGAGGACAGGACAAGAAACAATGGTTGGAAACTGACCAAAGAGAGAAGCAACCTGGAATTAAGGAGAAACTTCCTAACGGAGAGGACAATTAACCAGTGAAACTAATGTGGAATGATGAACAATCACTAGAATAATGATGTGTCTGCATAATTACTGGAATAGTGCTATGTTAGTAGTACGTGACTAACCTAATGTGCATTGCACTTGGATACAATGTATGTAGCAAACTCTTCATTGTATACCTGGAAGAAACGAACCTAATGTATTACAATGTATATTTCAATGTGTATTCCTTTGTTCCTGAGAAAAGGAAAAGTATAAAACTGAAGTCTGAACCCACCCTCGGGGTTCAGAATTGCTTGTTGCTATAGCTTCTGAACCTGCGCAATAAATCTCCCTGCTAAAACCCTCTGGAATTCGTAAGAGTCCTTTCGTTTTCCACAAGAATTCAGCTTGCCTTCAGAAGTGGTGGGTGCTCCATCACTGGAGGTTTTTAAGAAGAGACTAGACCAGGGGTAGGCAACCTTGGCTCTTTTATGACTCGTGGACTTCAACTCCCAGAATTCCTGAGCCAGCCATGCTGAGGGGAAAGGGAGAGGTTTTCAAGCTGAGCCATGCTGGCTCAGGAATTCTGGGAGTTGAAGTCCACGAGTCATAAAAGAGCCAAGGTTGCCTAGCCCTAGACTATACAGTCACTTGTCTGAAATGGTATAGGTTCTCCTGCTTGAGCACGGGGCTGGACTAGAAGACCCCCAAGGTCCCTTCCAGCTCTTTTCTATTCTATTCTATATCCCAACATACCTTCCTCCTCCTATTTTCCCCACAACAATAACCTGTGAGGCTGGGCTGAGAGAGAGAGTGACTGGCCCAAAGTCACCCAGCTGGCTTTCATGGCCAAGGTGGAACTTTCTAGCCTGAGGCCTTAACCACTAGACCAAACTGGCAATGGACAAACCAAGGATATTTATTTATTTATTCATTTATCGTATTTAGAAACTGCCCATCTTCTCACAGGGAGACTTTGGGCGCTCAATAAGCATGAGTTTTGATTGGTTAGATTTATTAAGGACAAGCTTAAGGAGGTACCATAAGGAGCCCAACTGGTGCCTTTGCTTTCAGAAACAAGCCTTGCCTAGAGGTGAGTCTAGGCAGTTAAAGTCTTACTTTCTTTGTCACAAGCTTTTGGTGAAGGGGAGGATAGTGGCAACATCCCACTTCTGAAAATCCCAAAGATGCTTTTTCACGAGGCAACTGGACTTTCTTGTTTTTTCTTTGAAGATGTTTCGCTTCTCATCGAAGAAGCTGAAGAAGAAAGTCCAGCTGCCTCGTGAAAAGCATCTGGATGACTGAGAATCTCTATGGACACTTCTGAAAATGTGAGCAAGTTTGCTGTCTTTTTGCAAGTGACCCAATGCAGGCATCTGACGATCTTCATACTTTGCACACAATAACTGCCAAAGTGCCACATTTTACAATAGTTGCAGCTCCTGGGAATTTCAGAAGGGTAGCTCATCATAGCTTAAGTTATGAGAGTCAAACTATGATATGACCAAAGTAAGGATAATGGCTTGCAAATACATTTGGAATCATCTATGAGGAGAACGAGCACAGGAATCCTTTTAGAAGAGGGAGTCAAGCTATTCTCCAAAGCGCCTGAAGGCAGGACAAGAAGCAACGGGTGGAAACTAATCAAGGAGAGAAGCAACCTAGAACTAAGGAAAAACTTCTTGACTGTTAGAACAATTAACCAATGGAACAACCTGCCTCCAGAAGCTATGAAGGCTCCAACACTGGAAGTTTTTAAGAAGAGACTGGACAGCCATTTGTCCGAAATGATATAGGGTTTCCTGCCTGAGCAGGGGGTTGGACTAGATGACCTCCAAGGTCCCTCCCAACTCTATTATTATTATTATCATCATCATCATCATTATATTTCTCTATAAGGAGAACAAACTACTTCCTTCGAGAGAAAATCTGGGATAATAAGGATCAAATATTTTTGAACTTCATCAAGGTCGATGCATACGTATATAGGCAATCCTCGAATTATGACCACAATTGTGCCCAAAATTTATGTTGCTAAGCAAGACATTTCTTAAGTGAGTTTTGCCCCCATTTTACGACCTTTCTTGCCACAGTTGTTAAGTGAATAACACAGTTGTTAAGTGAATCTGTCTTCCTCATTGATTTTGCTTGTCAGATGGTCACAAAAGGTGATCACATGATCCCAGGACTCTGCAAGCATCATAAATATGAGCAAGTTGCCAAAGCATCTGAATTTTGATCACGTGACGATGGGGATGCTGCAATGGTTGTAAGTGTAAAAAAATGGTCATAAGTCACTTTTTTTCAGTGCCGTTGTACACTGAACAGTCACTAAACAAACTGTTGTTAAGTCGAAGATTACCTGTACTGTATCAACAGTGTTTGGGTCAGAAAGCGAGACATATAACCGGGGGAAATGTACAGGCAAATAACATGAAAAAAAAAATCTGGTTGCAAAGGAGATTTTAAAAAGCCTTTCCTGTTTTTGTGGGTATCTCCTGCCACCTTGTGTTCATACACATAAATAGCACTGATTTTTTTACTTCAGCCCTCTGTGTTCTGGTTTCACTTTTGTCCTCTGCTGGAAAATAGCTGCACTGCAGCCATTTTGTCCAGTTGCTGAAACAGTACAATGGCTCAACACTCACCCATGAGGTAAAGAGAGATATGACATTTGGGAGAATGTCTATGACAGATCTGGACAAAATAACACAGACATCGCTCTGACAACAAAGGCATGTATTGTCATGGTCATGTTTCCTGGTTGTAGCATATCACTGTGGAAGTTCGACCATCAGAAAGGTTAAAAATGAAGGAAAATGGGTGAATGGTGATGCTGGAGAAGTTGATTAAGAATACCATGGACTGTAAGAAGAAGAAAACATTCAATCCTAGCTGAATTGAATCTAGACTGCTTATTACAAGTACTGCCAACAAAATTTAACTTACTGGATATGTACTCTATAGCAATGATGGTGAACCTTTCAGAGAATGAGTGCCCAAACTGCAACCCAAAACCCACTTATGCATTGTCAAGTGCCGGGTGGGTGTGGCCCATTGACTGGGCATGGCAGCAGTGGTAACAGCAGACTGGGTGGGACTAAAAAATTCAATCAATCAATTCCAACTTTGCAAAATCTTTTTTTTCCCACGAGAAGTTGAAATTCACTGATTGAACCTTTTCTCTCTCTTTTTTTTTTTTTTTTTTGCACACAGCAGTGGAGGCCTAAAGCGAAAAGGTTTTCTAAAACCCAGCTGAAGGCCTAGGACTGGGGCGACAGCGCGCGTGCCCACAGAGAAGGCTCTGAGTGCCACCTCTGGCACCTGTGCCATAGGTTCGCCACCACTGCTCTATAGACAAGAGTTATTGGAGAAGATCCTGACACTAGGAAAAATAAAAAGTAATAGAAAAAAAGATCAACAGTAGACAAGATGGCCATTGGTGATGACACATGGATGAGTTTGCAAAACTGGGAGCAACAGTCATTGATTGACTTGAATTTGAATTTGAATGCTGATTGAACTGCTAATCCTCACTAACTGATCAGTGTGCCTTGACTAGTCTTCTCCAGTGAGGTATTATCCTGGATTCTGCTGGCTCAGGATGATGTGACATATAGTCCAACAGATATGGAAGGCACTATATTGGAGAAGCTGATGGACTGCCTGGAGGGGGGGAAGATAGGAACCATTAACAAAAAAAATGCATAGCAGTATTAACTGTATAGCAATGAAATGAAAGGCACTAACAGAGGATCTGCAGAGCTGTTGACAAGGATGGAAGTTGGGAGAAGATATGAACTCTTTAGAACTTGGTTAACAGAAAGTCTGCCTTTTGGGAAGAGGAAAGCAGTTGAATTTATGTTACTTTTGAAAGATCCTACAAATGATTCACTACTTGGGAAAGATAATGTTTACGTCCAAAGAATAATTATAAATAAAAAACTTGAATTGCAAGGGGCTTTACATGCTCCTCCGGGAGATTCAATTCAGTGTGGTTCAGCTGGATCTCTCAACCTAACTGAATTTCCAAACTGGGGGCCTCAGAATCACCTTTGAAGTCTGAATAAAATTGAGCTGTGTGGACAACGTAATTGTAGTATTACATCAATTCTAACTGAACCAATAATTCAGATCAGATTGGAGCTGATTTGTTCACCACTTGGTATGGTGGCTGAGTCATGAGATAGCACCACTATCATAAGTGGTGAAAGGGTTCCTCATTACAAATAAGGTTTCTTGCTTCTGCTACAATCCTGCTGGAGTCTCTGAGACCGATTCTGCAATAGCTTCCTGGTCTGGTTGTACTTCATGTCTAGCAACCAAGATGCATGTCAGACCTGCCTCAGCTTAAGCCTCTAAGTAAAAAATGATCTTAAAACCATTGGGTTGAGAGAGGTAGTCTTTATTAGAAGCCAGGTGAAATGTTGTTAGTTGCGAAGTCATGTCTGACCCATCGCAACCCCATGGACATTCCTCCAGGCCTTCTTGTCCTCTACCATCTTCTGAAGGCCATTTAAGCTCACGCCTACTGCTTCAGTGACTCCATCCAGCCACCTCATTCTCTGTTGTCCCCTTCTTCTATTGCCCTCAATCTTTTCCAGCATTAGACTCTTCTCCAGTGAGTCCTTCCTTCTCATTAGGTGGCCAAAGTACTTGAGTTTCAGCTTCAGGATCTGGCCTTCTAAAGGGCAGTCAGGGTTGATCTCCTCTAGGATCGACCGGTTTGATCGCCTTGCAGTCCAGGGAACTCGCAGGAGTCTTCTCCAGTACCATAGTTCAAAGGCCTTACAGTAGTGCAAAGCCAGAATTGAAATAATCCCAAATGCCATAATCCCAAGTGTAACTTTTACCTCCCAAAGGTGCTTTCCATGTCCAATCAAATTTACAAGAGATGTTTTTAGAATGGTCCCCTGAGGAATGCAGCTGTGGTCCATTCCCAAGCAGTTGACCTTGAGTCTGTGTTAGGAAAGGAACAGTCAACTTTCATTCCCCCATACTCCCATCCCATCTGGCCCTCAGAGTTCATGGCGGACTGGCACCGAAAGAAGATTTTGAAGCCTAGTAGTGGAGTATCAAGGTGGCATCTGACAATGCACTTATTGGGCTAACTCTGATTTGTTGGGAAGAGGGGTATTGCTGCTTGGAATGTGTGATTGGCAGACAGGGGACTCCCCAGAGAGTTGAGCAAATGGGTGAGTAAGAAGAAGACATTGATGGGAGTGATTTGCAATAGCAGCAGCTCTGGCTGAGTTACACAGATTAGGCTTCTTCACTTTCAAGTGGAAGAGAATGCTGAACTTTGAGAAGATCAACCAAGGAGAATAGAATAAGAATAGGACAGGATAGGATAGGGTAACTTTATTGTCATTTTAACTGTACGCTAATCAGCATACAATAAAATGAGATGTTGTTGCGTACAGCTCTCAAAGAGTAACCACCTCCGATGTACACTGCATAAACATGACAAAAATAAATAAATAAGCTATGTACATACCCACATACATACACGTATGTGGCCCAGAGAAACAAGGTGAAACATAAATGTAGTTCCCATTGTTGGATTCTTCCTTGAGCTGCATATATTTTCCACTATTGGTTAGTCCCCACTCTACAGATATCCTAATATGGTATCTACAGAAGTTTATTGCGCCTTCTTCTTGCCCGTTTTCACTTCTCTGGACTATTCACAGAATTCTCTTGCCAATTCCACATTGGTTCATACCTGTGTGGGATTATTTAGATGCATGACTGAAATCTGCTTGGAAAATTCTGAACCTGGCCCTTCAATCACTACCAGCAGTATGGACTTCAACTGCTGTTGGTGAAGAAGAATTGGCATTGAGGAAGCCACGTCTTCCTCATTAGCTGTAGTTGGGAACATTGGCATGCCTAGTTGAGAATGGATTTACCATGGAAAGTTGCCTTTCCATCATAAAAGTTGTCATTGTAGTTTAGAATGGCATTAGATAAGATCTCTCCATCCTTGGGGTGGACAAACCTCTGCCTTAGTGTATTCTTGGGTTTGAAGTGTGTACGTATGTTGTGTTGGCTGAAGATCCTCCTGAGCTCATCCAATATTCCTGCAACATATGGAATAACTATGTTGTCCACCCCAAGGATAAAACACCCAGACACAAACTGAGCAACATGGTATATGCAGTACAATGCAGTGAGCCATGTGCAGATCTGTACACTGGGGAAACAAAACAACCACTTCATAATGCATAGCACAACATAGGAGAACAAGCCCATCTAGGACAAGATTCAGCAGTCCATCTGCTTTTAAAAACAAAGGTCACTCTTTCGAAGATAGCAAAGTTCACATTTTGGACAGAGAGGACTGCTGGTTTGAAAGAGGGGGTCAAAGAGGCCATCTATATCAAAACTGAACAGCCCTCTCTCAACAGAGGGGGAGGGATACAACATCATCTATCTCCAGTCTACAACACAGTCCTTTCAACAGTTCCAAGAAGGCTCCTCACCTATTTGCACTACTCAGGTGACCCTGACAACACAGGTAAGCCTCCAGGGCCTTCAACGACTCTCTAAAACAGTGGTGGCGAACCTATGGCACAGGAGCCAGAGGCGGCACTCAGAGCCCTCTCTGTGGGCACGTGCGCCGTCGCCCCAGTCCTAGGCCTTCAGCTGGGTTTTATAAAACCTTTTTGCTTTAGGCCTCCGCCGCCGTGTGCAAAAAAAGGGGGTTCAATCAGTCAATTTCAACTTCTCATGGGAAAAAAAAAGATCTTGCAAAGTTGGAATTGATTGATTGAACTTTTCAGTCCCATCCAGTCTGCCATTACCACCGCAGCCATGCCCACCCAATGGGCCACACCCACCCAATGGATCACACCTACCCGGCACTCGACGATACATAAGTGGGTTTTGGGTTGCAGTTTGGGCACTCGGTCTCTAAAAGGTTCGCCATCACTGGTCTAAAAGAATGTAAATGACTAGCTGTCTGCAAGGAGTATAAATCCTGCCATACCCGACCATCCAGTCAGAGCTGAAGAAGCTTCTTGGATGAGAAGCCAAATGTCTTCAAAAAAAACCCAAGGAAGTCTAGTTGCCTTGTGAAAAAAGCACCTTGACCTGGATGACTGAGAATCTCCATAGACATAAACCAGGGTGATTGTTGTGGGGAAAATAGGAGGAGCAAAGAGTATTAGGGGTGTTGCTATTTTGAGTTAATTATAAAAATAATAAAGGCAGCATAAAATACATCTTTTTAAAAAAAAGATAAATTGGTCTGTACTGCCCCCTAATGGCCAATGTTTACCAATTCAGCAAAGTCATCCAAAGCTAAACTTTGGCTTCAGACAGGCTTCAGATACAGAAGGATCTGGACAGACTTGAACACTGGGCACTAACTAACAAAATGAAATTCAATGGTGAAAAAAGCAAGGTTCTACATTTAGGCAAGAAAAACCAAATGCACAAGTACAGCATAGGTGGCACCATGCTCAATAGTAGTAACTGTGAGAGGACCTCGGAGTCCTAGTAGACAATCACCTAAATATGAGCCAGCAGTGTGCTGCAGCTGCCAAAAAGGCCAACACAGTGCTAGTCTGCATTAACAGAGGGATAGAATCAAGATCACGTGAAGTATTAATACCACTCTTCAATGCCTTGGTAAGGCCACACTTGGAATACTGCATCCAGTTTTGGTCACCACGATGTAAAAAAAGATGTTGAGACTCTAGAAAGAGTACAGAGAAGAGCAACAAAGATGATTAGGGGACTGAGGCTAAAACATATAAGGAACGGTTGCTAGAATTGGGTATGTCTAGTTTAACGAAGAGAAAGACAAGGGGGGACATTATAGCAGTATTCCAATATCTCAGGGGCTGCCATAAAGAAGAGGGAATTAAGCTATTTTCCAAAGCACCTGAAGGCAGGACAAGAAGCAACGGTTGGAAACTCATCAAGGAGAGAAGCAACCTAGAACTAAGGAGAAACTTCCTGACAGTGAGAACAATTAATCAGTGGAACAGCTTGCCTCCAGAAGCAGTAAATGCTCCAACACTGGAAGTTTTTAAGAAGAGACTGGACAGCCATTTGTCCGAAATAGCGTAGGGTTTCCTGCCCGAGCAGGGGGTTGGACTAGATGACCTCCAAGGTCCCTTCCAACTTTACTACTATTACTATTACTAAACAGTAATCGCAAAGGAAACTCTTAATTCAAAGAAGGGTGAAGTGGGCTTCAAAGGACAGATTGCCAAATTCCCAAGATGCAGTGTTTCTCAACTGTTGCAACTTTAAGATGTGTAGATTTCAACACCCAGAATGGCTGTGGCAGGGGACTTCTAGGAGTTGAAGTCCACAGATCTTAAAACAACTGCCTACATGTAAACATGTAAGGAAAGCAGTGAGATGTAGAAAGAGAATGTAGGATTTTCTCTAAACCTCTTTCTGTGTTAATTTTATAAGATTGTTAATCTCAGGTCACTTTCTTCTCCTTTTGTCCCAGGCACACCCCCACCCCAAGGTTTTTTTTTATTATTCTGCGCCTGATAAAATGTAGGTAGGCGAAAAACCAAACGTACACATATAGATTGGGTGAAACTAGGCTTAATAGCAGCAACTGTGAGAGGGATCTTGGAGTTTTAGTGGACAATCAATGAAATATGTGGCAATAGTGTGCGGCGGCAGCCAAACAAGCCAATGCAAACATAAATTGCATTAACAGAGGAATTCAATCAAGATTACTTGAGGTACTAATACCACTCTATAAAAGCCTTAATAAGACCACTCCTAGAATACTGCAACCAGTTTTGGTCTCCACACTATAAAAAAGATGTTGAGACTCTGGAGAGAGTGCAGAGAAGAGCGATAAAGATGATTAGGTGACTAGAGGCTAAAAAAACCACATAAAGAACGGTTACTAGAATTGGGTATGTCTAGTTTAATTAAAAGAAGGACTAGGGGTGACATGATAGCAGCGTTCCAATATTTGAGGGGCTGTCACAGAGAGGAGGGGGTCAAGCTATTTTCCAAAGCACCTGAAGGCCAGACAAAGAATAATGGATGGGAATTCAACCTGGAAATAAGGAGAAATTCAACCTGGAAATAAGGAGAAATTTCCTGACAGCGAGAACAATCAACCAATGGAACAGACTGCCTTCAGATGTTGTTGGTGTTTCATCAATGGAGGCTTTCAAGAAGAGACTGGACTACCATCTGTCGGAAATGGTGTAGGGACTCCTGCTTGGGCAGGGGGTTGGACTAGATCAGGGGTTCCCAACCAGGGAACCCTCTGGGGGTGCGAGACGATATTCCAGGGGATGCAAAAACTTGGGTTTTCAAAATTATACTTTATATGCATAATTTGTTGCTGTTATTTCGAACTTTTGTAAGGGCTGCGAGAATATATCAGAACCACTAGACTAGATGACCTACAAGGTACCTTCCAACTCTGTCTATTCTATTCTATTCTATTCTATTCTAGTCTAGTCTAGTCTAGTCTAGTCTAGTCTCATAGATTTTCCTAAATAAATCTCCTTTATTTCATAAAAACTTCAGTAATCGTTGAAACCACATTCCTGCAATCAGGAATGCTCACATGCACACTCTGAACATTTCTGTATTACATATGGCCTTTTTTTGGTGAGAGTTCCTGACAACAACCTTGTGAGGTCGATCAGGCCAAGAGAACGTGACTGTCTTCCAGTCAGTTCTGTGCCTGGTGTCTTGATCCTGGATCTCATTTCTAGGGGAAAGCATTCACTGTCACACACAAGCCTTGGTGAAAATAATGTACAATAGGCCTTCAATTAAGAGGAAAAGATGAGATAAGGCTTCAGGTAGGGTTGTGTATATTCAAAGGAATAGGTACCAGAATGAATGCAAATCTTCACACCACATTTGGTGGCATTATCAAAAACTAATCATTGCCATCCAGCATAGTCCCTCAAAGTGCTTGTGGGCATTGACTGTGAGTGGTTGTGATGTCACAAAGGGAGAGTAGTTGATTGGCTGGGAAGAGAGATAAGCAAATGGGCAGTTAGGCTTTGCAAGGAAAGGGGCTGGGAAGTATTTAAGATCTCTCCAATAGAGCCACAGGGGACTTTTGAAGGATACAAATTAGGGGATTCCCATCACTTTCCCATTTCATCTCAACCCCCTCTTGGATTGAGCTTGTAGGTCCAACTGAGCATCGTCCTTAGGATTTAAGTATTTTAGAATTTAAAAAGGAATATGTTGTACTTCAACCTGAAATGGGCCAACTGAAAGTTGGTAAGTTCTTTGATTCAGAAACAGTTCAGATACAAACTTCTGTTTTATATATGTATATATGTAGGCATATGTATATATTATGATATAAAATACAAATGCAAACAAATATAAGAGGAAAGCGGGGGAGAGAAATGGGGAGAAATAGAATAGGATAAGGAAAAAAAGGAAAAAAGTGTTAATTTCCAACTTTTTTTTCAGCGCAATAGAATGAAAATAATACAGTGTCAATTTTTTACTTTGACATAGTCAGTATATAGTAGCCATTTCTATAACAACAAATTTATCTAATCAGTAAATCCCAAAATCAGAAATTCACTTTTTTTTTTGTCTTGAGCACAAAGTCTAGAAGCGGTTTCCAAACAGAAACAACAGTAAATATATTCTTTTCTTCATTTAAAGCAATCAATTTGGCCATCCCTAACAGAATAACACAGTTGGAAGGGATCTTGGAGATCTTCTAGTCCAACCCCCTGCTCAGGCAGGAAACCCTATGCCATTTCGGAAAAATGGCTGTCCAGTCTCTTCTTAAAAACTTCCAGTGTTGGAGCATTCACCGCTTCTGGAGGCAGGTTGTTCCACTGGTTAATTATTCTAACTGACAGGAAATTTCTCCGTAGTTCTAGGTTGCTTCTCTCCTTGATCAGTTTCCATCTGTTGCTTCTTGTCCTGCCTTCAGGCGCTTTGAAGAACAGCTTGACTCCCTCTTCTTTGTGGCAGCCCCTGAGATATTGGAACACTGCTATCATGTCCCCCCTCGTCCTTCATTAAACTAGACATACCCAATTCCAGTAGCCATTCCTTATATGTTTTAGCCTCCAGTCCCCTAATCATCTTTGTTGCTCTTCTCTGTACTCTTTCTAGAGTCTCAACATCTTTTTTTCATCGGTGTGGCCTTACCAAGGCATTGTAAAGTGGTATTAATACTTCATGTAATCTTGATTCTATCCCTCTGTTAATGCAGGCTAGCACTGTGTTGGCCTTTTTGGCAGCTGCAGCACACTGCTGGCTCATATTTAAGGGATTGTCCACTAGGACTCCGAGGTCCCTCTCATAGTTACTACTATTGAGCAAGGTACGCCCTATACTATACCTGTACATTTGATTTTTCTTGCCTAAATGTAGAACCTTATTTTTTTCATCATTGAATCTTATCTAAAATTATCATGGGAGAATGCAAAGTCCCTTATTTAGGAAAGGAAGATAAGATGCACTGGTAAAGAATGGGAGGAATATTGTACCTATGAAACTGATGTTAGAACAGCCAGATTGGCCTGTTGGTTAAGACCATGGGTTAGAAACTGGGAGACTGTGAGTTCTAGTCCTGCCTTGGACATAAAGCCAACTGTGTAACCTTGGGCCAGTCCCTCTCTCTCAGACTAGGAAGAAAGAGGCTCTGAACCTCACACATTAAGAAGATTTCAGGAAAAAGAAAGATTTGTCAAGAAACCACAACTCACCATTCAAAAATACCCGTACTACAAAAAGAAAGTGAAAATTACCGTTTCATCCCCTCACTTTTACCCCTCAGGGGTAAAAATGCTAGCAAGAAGCATCATGGGAAGAAGTCATACAAGGGGGCATTATGATTTGGGGGGGCAGATGACAATCACCTCACAATGCATTGCTATGTAGCCCCCTGAAAAATGCTGTGAGATGAAAAATCACTATAGGGAGCTGCCTACATTAAGAAAGGCTCACAGCACACAAGATATGTTAGACAAGCAATTCCTCAGATGTCCTACTCTATCAAATGAGCGAACTTCTTCCATCTGGCCAAGATTAGGACTAGGGAATAATAGCAACAACAATAGCAATAGACTGATACACCGCTTTACAGTGCTTTACAGCCCTCTCTAAGCACTTTACTGAGTCAACATATTGCCCCCAACAATCTGGGTCCTCATTTTACCGACCTCGGAAGGATAAAATGCTGAGTCGATCTTGAACTGGTCAGGATCGAACTCCTGGCAATGAGCAGGGAGTTTGCCTGCAACACTGCTTTCTAACCACTGCGCCACCACAGCTCAGGTTGTGATGACAGGAAGAAGTACATTCAAATGGGTGGAGATGATGGCATATAAACCAGAAAGTAAATTTCTGAAATTAATCATTTATTTCCTGTAGCTCTAAGATCTAGAAAGGAAAGTTTGGACTGAATGCTAAAATTGCCCCTGAAAATATGAAAGCGAACAAAAAAAGAGTCAATATAAGAAAGATTCCTTCTTCATCAGAAATCACCAAAATCAAGACAGGAAATAGTGTGTTCACTTTCTCACAGGAAAAGGATTTCCCTAACATTATTAGCATTTCTATAATGAGTGGGATAGACGAATGAGATATGAAAAAAGAAGACGTTGACAAGAGCAGGGAAATTTACAAAGATCAGACTAAGGGGTATGACAATGAAGAGGCTGGTTAGATGACCTAGGAAAAAATGAAATACAAGATTGGTCAATAAAGCTCTCTTTGGTACAAAGAAGAAGAGGCTAATGGAGAAGCTGATGGTCCTCTTGAAGCCCTTGAGTAGTTCAGAAAGAAGTCATGTCCTATCCCTTCCTGTATAACAGGTGAAACACTGTGTGCCCAATCACTGCACCTTTCTTGCTAGTATTCAGCTGGTCTGGTTTCCTGAGGGGAGTCCACGTGGCGAGAGAGAATGGTGAGGCACAAGCACAAGGGCCCTTCCATTTTTCCAATATTTTTCTCCTTGACTCAATTGTATCCTTACATGGAGCATGGCATGAGAACCTTAACATGATAAGCCCCATTCCTAAGTTGTAGTGTAGTGAAACATTGTTGGTTTCTGGGAAAGACACTGGGAGTGTCATACTGGGAGACGAAAGGCTGGTCACTGTATTTGAATCAGCCAACAAAACAAGCAACCCCAACCTAAACAAGAAGACTTCACCAAAATTAAACACAATAGAGAACAAACAGCTTCTAAAAGAATGACCCCATATATGAACCTAAAGAAGAAAATTGATACATCCAAACTGAACACAATATAGGGAACAAATAGCTTCCATAAAAATTGACCCTATATTCTACTCTAATGAGGAAGACTGATGGAAACATGTCACTTTTAGAAGAAAACAAGAGCAAAGACTTAACAATAGTTTTGATGGCCTCCCCCTGGAAGAAAATATGTGGAAACCTATAAAAGAACAGTCATCAATAGTTTCTAAGAAAGAGGCACCACCCAGCATTTATGAGACAGGAGGAAAAGTATCCCAGACTTGCCTAGGGAAAAAGAAGTGGATATTGGTGATAGGAGATAAAATTCTTAGGGGAACAGAAACTGGACAGTCAATCTAGGGAGGTGTGTTGACTCCCTGGAACAAAGATCGAAGATGTAACTGAACTTACTAGGATAATCAACTACCCATTTCTTCTCCTACACATTGGGAGGAATGACGTGGTGATGAACCTGAAAATAGCGATAGGAGATTATGAACAGTTAAGGAAAAGAGTTCAGGAATTAGGAGCACAAGTGGTGTTTTCATAAAAATGAGGGGGTCAAACTGTTTTCCAAAGCTCAAAAAGGCAAGACAAGAAACAATGTATGGATGCTAACCAAGGAGAGAAGCAACCCAGAACAAAGGAGAAATTTCCTAACGATGAGAGCAATCAACCAATGGAACAACTTGCATTTAGGAGTTCTGGATGCTCTTATCATTGGAGGCTTTCAAAGAGAGAAAGGACAATCATTTATCTGAAATGGTATAGGGCCACCTGTTCGAGTAGTGGGTTGGAATAGAAGATCTTCAAGGTCCCTTCCAACTCTATTATTCTATGTTCTATGGTAGACGCTGGCAGTTGAAACGTGATGGAAATGGAATTTTGAAAGCCAGTTGAACAAAATTGTGTTGATATTGATGAAATGAAAGTGGAGAGTGAGGTTGAATGGATGCCCAATGGACAGTTGCAGATTGAAATTGGCAGATGGACCTGTGGTGTGAAGCCCATGGAAGTCAGTCCGATGCCTCAGGCTAAAACCAGTGAAGGTTGGTCTTCTGAAGCTGGTGGAACTGCTCCTTAAGAAGGTGGATGTCACAAGACAGAAGCTGGTAGACGTTGGCACCTGAAACTTGGTGAAAATAGGCCTTCAGAAGCCAGAATGAGCATGAATGGATGTCCAACAGATGTTTGTTGTCATCATTCCTTAAAGTCAGGTCCCTTGACATCCATTCACGCTGCAGGTATTAAATGTGATCAAGGCAAATGGTGAGTGAATGCAGTCATGGTGAAAGGAACCCAGGGGATCTTCATGGAGTCAAGAGAGTGGAAGTTGGGAGGTGGAATCTAGGGGTGAAGTCAGCAGACAGAATAGCTCCACATACCAAGGGCAAAACTGGTGGATCGTGACGGATGAAATTTCCATTTACTGCACTTATCTTGAACTTCCACAGATGCTAGAGTTCAGCTGGTCTGTTTTTCTGAGCTGGGTCCAGTAGAGACACAGAACAGTGAGGCACAAGCTCAAGGTAAGGGCCATTCCATTTTTCCAATATGTTTCTCCTCAACTCAGCTGTCTGACTGCACAGAGTGTGGCATGGCAACCTTGACAAGGTAAGTCCTTTTCCTGGGTTCCAGTCTAGTGAAATATACTTGGTTTCTGGAAGAGAGACTGTGAAGATCATTCTGGGAGAAGAAAAGCTACTCACCGCTTTGGAGTCAAGAGAAAAATTCAACTTTTGGTATTGGTAGTTGGTATAGTTCTCCTTCTTCCATTCCTTCTTTATTTCTTCCTTCAATATGATGCTGACATGGGAGTTCTGTGGTCCAATTGAGTGAGACCTGGAGCAAGAACGCAATATCCTGAAATGCAGCACAAATTGCTCTTGAATAAGATGAGAATTTTTATTTGGAACAGGCATTATCCTGAAATGTAGCACAAATTGCTTTTGAATAACAATAGAATTTTTATTTGGAACAGGATCTTTTCCAAGGATCAATCAAGATGGTGACTTGACCGTCACAAAACAGACCAGCTGGTCTGGTTTTCTGAGTTGGGTCCACATGGAGAGACAGATCGGTGGGGCACAAGCTCACAGTTAGGGCCCTTCCATTTTTCCAATATTTTTCTCCTCAACTCAGCTGTCTGACTGCACAGAGTATGGCATGGCAACCTTGACAAAGTAAGTCCTTTTTCTAGGTTCCAGTTTAGTGAAATATACTTGGTTTCTGGAAGAGAGACTGCGAGGATCATTCTGGAAGAGGAAAAGCTATTCACCGCTTTGGAGTCAAGAGAAAAATTCAACTTTTGGTATTGGTAGTTGGTATAGTTCTCCTTCTTCCATTCCTTCTTTATTTCTTCCTTCAATACATTGCTGACATGGGAGTTCTGTGGTCCAATTGAGTGAGACATGGAGCTAGAAGGCAATATCCTGAAATGCAGCACAAATTGCTCTTGAATAAGATGAGATTTTCTATTTGGAACAGGCATTATCCTGAAATGTAACACAAATTGCTCTGGAATAATATGAGAATATTTATTTGGAACAGGATCTTTTCCAATGATCTATCAAGATGGTGACATGACTTTCACAAAGCTGACCAGTTTGTCTGGTTTTCTGAGGTGGGTCCAGGTGTAGAGACAGAACAATGAGGGAAAACTTCAAAGTAAGGATCCTTCCATTTTTCCAATATTTTTCTCCTCAACTGAGCTGCCTGACTGCAAAGTGTGTGGCATGGCAATCTTGACATGGTAAATCCTATTCCACGTTTCCAGCCTAGTAAAATAGGGTTCGTTTCTGGAAGAGACTTCAAGAATCATCCCAAGAGACAAAATGTTGGTCATCGCTGTGGAGTCAAGAAAAATTTTTAATTTTCGGCATTGTTAGAGGGCATTTCTCTCCTTCTCTCCTATTCTTTCTTCATTTCTTCCTTAAACATGTTGCTGATATGGGAGTTCTGTGGTCCAACTGAGTGAGACATGGAGCTAAAAGGCATTATCCTGAAATGTAGCACAAATTGCTCTTGAATAACATGATAATTTTTATTTGGAACAGGATCTTTTCCAATGATCGATCAAGATGGTGACTTGACTTTCACAAAGCAGACCAGCTGGTCTGGTTTTCAGAAGTGGGTCCAGGTGGAGAGACAGAATGGTGAGGCAAAAGATCAAGATAAGGGCCCTTCCATTTTTCTAAAATTTTTCTCTTCAACTCTTCTTTTCAGCTGGTCCAATGAAAATATGTACAAAAGAGATGGTTTGCATCCATCAAAGAAAGGGACTGAGTTACTTGGCTATAAATTCACAGATTTTCTGGAGGAAATTTTAAACTAAACAGCGGGGACAGTGAGTTAATTGATACAGAACAACCCTGTCCCCAGCAATCTAAAAATTATAAGGCTATCAGTGCATGTAACATAGATGTGTGTGTGGACACGAATACCAACCTTGCTGTCAAGCAAAATCAAGCCTCTAATAGCGAGTGCCACACAAAGTGCACTAACCAAATAGGTGATAAGACAATAGGGGAACTCAGGCATCACACAGGCTATGTAGAAAGTAAACACAGGGCCAGTCATAAAGGACTCAGATGTCTATACACCAATGCACAGAGTATGAACAGCAAACAGGGTGAACTAGAAATTCAGGTTAATGAGGGCAGATATGATATTGTTGCCATTACAGAAATATGGTGGGATGAAACCCACACATGGAGCACACAGCTAGAGGGATTTAAATTATTTAAAAGGAACAGAACAAATAAAAGAGGAGGTGGAGTTGCTCTCTATATAAGAAATAACTACATCTTTACAGAAATAGAGCACAACAATGATAAAAACTGTCTTGAATGCATTTGGGTCAATATAAAAGCGGAAAAAAATGACATTGCCATAGGTGTATAGTACAGGCCACCCAACCAAACAGAGGAAATAGATGAACTTTTTGCTAGTCAGCTAACTAAGGTATGTAGGAAGCACATCACAATAGTAATGGGGGACTTTAACTACCCTGACATCAACTGGGAGACAAACTCTGCACCAAGTGGAAGATCAAACAGGTTCCTGGCAAACCTAGCAGACAACTTTGTCTCCCCAAAAGTAGAGAAGGGAACTAGGGGATTAGCCGTTTTGGATCTAATTCTCACTAACAGAGATGAAATGATAGAAGGTGTTGAAGCCATAGGAACCCTGGGAGGAAGTGATCATGCAATATTGGAATTCCACATTATAGAAGCACAAGCAATACAACACAGTCAAACTAGAGTCTTGGACTTCAAGAGAGCTAATTTCAATAAACTTAGAGAGGGCTTGGGAAGGATTCCATGGATGAGAATCCTCAAGGGGAAAACAACTCAGGAAGCTTGGGAAATTTTGAAAAATGAGATAATAAAAGCTCAGTCTAGCACAATGCCAACAAAGAGGAAAAATAACAGCTCTCAAAAGAAACCAGCATGGCTGCATAAAGAACTCTCTGACAAATTGAAAGATAAAAAGGACAAGTATAGAAAGTGGAAAGAGGGCATAACTAAGTCAGAATATCAGCAAATAGCCCGAGCCTCCAAAGATGAAGTGAGGAGAGCCTCCAAAGATGAAGTGAGGAAAGCCAAGGTTCAAAATGAACTAAGGCTTGCAACCAAAGTCAAAAATAACAAAAAAAGCTTCTTTCAATGTGTAAAAAACAAGAAAAAAGTGAAGGAAATGATTGGTCCATTAATGGGTGAAAGTGGCAAGAAGATAACAAGCAACAGGGAGAAAGCAGAACTATTTAACTCGTGTTTTGCATCTGTCTTTACACAAAGGGAAAAAACAGACCAACCTATCAAAAATGGTGCCATAAAAAACAGAATGGAAACACAAGTTAAGATAGGCAAGAAAATGGTAAGTGAGCACCTGTCCAGCCTAGACGAGTTCAAATCGCCAGGACCAGATGGATTACATCCCAAGGTTCTCAAGGAACTGGCAGATGTGATCTCAGAACCACTGAACTATATTTTTCAAAGATCCTGGAGCACAGGAGAACTACCAAAGGACTGGGAAAGAGCTGATGTAGTTCCCATCTACAAAAAAAGGAAAAAAATGGACCCAGGAAATTACAGATCTATCAGCCTGACCTCAATACCTCGGAAGATCCTGGAAAAGATAATCAAACAACGAATCAGCAAACACCTAGAGGCAAACAAAGTCATTACTAAAAGCCAACATGGGTTTGTCAAAAATAGATCATGCCAGACAAATCTTATTGCATTCTTTGACCAAGTGACAAAATTAGTGGATCAGAGGAATGCTGTGGACATAATTTACTTGGACTTCAGTAAGGCATTTGATAAAGTAGATCACAACCTACTACTTGACAAGATAGAAAAATGTGGGGTAGACTGCACCACCACCAGATGGATCCATAGCTGGCAGAACGGTCATACTCAGCGTGTGGTCCTCAATGGAACCTCATCTCCATGGAGGGAAGTATGTAGTGGGGTGCCCCAGGGCTCTGTTCTGGGCCCAGTGCTCTTCAACATCTTTATCAACAATTTGGACGAGGGGATAGATGGGGAACTCATCAAATTTGCAGACGACACCAAGCTGGCAGGAATAGCCAACACTCCAGAAGACAGGCTTAAGATACAAAAAGATCTGGACAGACTTGAACACTGGGCGCTATCTAACAAAATGAAATTCAATGGTGAAAAAAAACAAGGTTCTACATTTAGGCAAGAAAAACCAAATGCACAGATATAGTATAGGGGGTACCTTGCTCAATAATAGTAACTGTGAGAGGGACCTCGGAGTCCTAGTGGACAATCACCTAAATATGAGCCGGCAGTGTGCTGCAGCTACCAAAAAGGCCAACAAAGTGCTAGGCTGCATTAACAGAGGGACAGAATCAAGATCACGTGAAGTGTTAATACCACTTTACAATGCCTTGATAAGGCCACACTTGGAATACTGCATCCAGTTTTGGTCACCACGATGTAAAAAAGATGTTGAGACTCTAGAAAGAGTACAGAGAAGAGCAACAAAGATGATTAGTGGACTGGAGGCTAAAACATATAAGGAACGGTTGCGAGAATTGGGTATGTCTAGTTTAACGAAGAGAAGGACAAGGGGGGACATGATAGCAGTATTCCAATATCTCAGTGGCTGCCATAAAGAAGAGGGAATTAAGCTATTTTCCAAAGCACCTGAAGGCAGGACAAGAAGCAACGGGTGGAAACTAATCAAGGAGAGAAGCACCTAGAACTACAGAGAAACTTCCTGACAGTGAGAACAATTAATCAGTGGAACAGCTTGCCTCCAGAAGCAGTAAATGCTCCAACACTGGAAGTTTTTAAGAAGAGACTGGACAACCAGTTGTCCGAAATGGTGTAGGGTTTCCTGCCCGAGCAGGGGGTTGGACTAGATGACCTCCAAGGTCCCTTCCACTTTATTATTATTATTATTATCGATCATCGCACAGTCAGCCAGATGTTCAGACTGGATTTGGCATTTTGTCTACCTATCGAGTCCTTACCCAGGACCTGGGATAGGCAGATGTGGATGTTTGATGGGATTACAGGTATCGTCGCAGGATGGAAGCAGTTCCTAATAAGGCCGCCTTTTGCAATTGACTAATAGCGAATTTGTCAATGCCAATTGTGTTCAAGTGGTGCTCCAGTTGTTTTGGTATTGCACCCAAGGAGCCTATGACTATTGGTACTACCCTTGCTTGCTTTTGCCACAGTCTTTCTATTTCTATTTGTAGGTCTTTGTATTTTGTTATCTTCTCCAGTTCTTTCTCGTCTATTCTGCTGTCTCCAGGCACTGCCACGTCCACTATCCAGACTTTTTTTGTCTTTCTTATCGACAATTGTTAATTCTGGGGTGTTATGTTGCAGGTGCTTGTCTGTTTGAATTCTGAAGTCCCAGAGCAGTTTAATTTTATCATTTTCTATGACTTTCTCTATTTTATGATCCCACCAGTTTTTGCTTACAGGCAAATGATATTTTTTGCAGATCTTCCAATGCAACATTGTTGCTACTTTGTCATGTCGCTGCTTGTAATCAGTCTGTGCAATCTTCTTGCAACAGCTTACCAAGTGGTCCACTGTTTCTTCAGCTTCTTGCATAGGCGGCACTTACTGTCTGTTGCTGTCTTCTCAATTTTGACTTTGTATGCATTTGTCCTTAAGGCTTGGTCTTGTGCAGCCAGAATTAGTCCCTCGGTCTCTTTCTTCAATTTCCTGCTCTTAGCCATTGCCAGGTTTTATTATTATCTGCTTTCCCAGCTATTTTTTTCACGTATTGGCCATGTAGTGCTTTGTCTTCCCATGCCTCTATTCTGTTCTTCATTTGGTCTTTCTTGTAGGCCAGTTTGGTCTCTCCAGTAGTTAGTAAGCCTTTCTGATATACTAATTTCAGTGCATCTTCATCATTGTTCTTCAGATATTCTTCCAAGCCATTTTTTCTTCTTCAACCATCTGATGTACTTGTAGCATTCCACGCCCACCTATTTGCCTTGGTAGATAAAGTCTATCAATGTCACTGCGTGGATGAAGGGCATGATTCATTGTCATTATTTTTCTGGTCTGCCTATCCATTTCTTTTAGTTCTGCTTGAGTCCAGTCCACTATTCCAGCTGTGTACCTAATGACTGGGATTGCCCAGGTGTTGATTGCCTTTATGGTATTTCCTCCATTGAGTTTGGATTTTAAGATCTTCTCACTCTCTTGATGTATTCACCTCTAATCTTTTTCTTGACTTCAGTGTGCTTGATGTTGTCAGCTTGAAGGATACCCAAGTATTTGTAGTACTCTTCCTCATCCAGACTCTTAATGTTATTTTCGTGGGGCATCTTGATTCCTTCAGTTTTCACTATTTTTCCTTGTTTGATAGTAAGTATTATTATTATTATTATTATTATTATTATTATTATTATTATTATTATTATTATTAATCATTGCACAGTCAGCCAGATGTTCAGACTGGATTTGGCATTTTGTCTATCTATCAAGTCCTCACCCAGGACCTGGGATAGGCAGATGTGGATGTTTGATGGTATTACAGATATCGTTGCAGGATGGAAGCAATTCCTAGTAAGATCGCCTTTTGCAATTGACTAATAGCGAATTTGTCAATGCCAATGGTGTTCAAGTGGTGCTCCAGTTGTTTTGGGATTATTACTATTATTATTATTATTATTATTACTCACTGCTTTGGATTCAAAAGAATAATTCAACTTTTGATACTGGTAGTTGGCATAGTTCTCCTTCTTCTATTCTTTATTTCTTCCTTCAATACGCTGCTGACATGACGATTCTTTGGTCCAGTTGAGTGAGACGTGGAGCTAGAAAACAATATCCAAATTGCTCTTGAATAACAATAGAATTTTTATTTGGAACAGAATCTTTTTCAACAATTGATCAAGATGAGGCACAAGTTCAAGGTAAGGGCCCTTCAATTTTTCCAATATTTTTCTCCTCAATTCAGCTGTCTGACTGCACAGAGTGTGGCATGGCAACCTTGACAAGGTAAATCCTTTTCCTAGGTTCCAGTCTAGTGAAATATTCTTGATTTCTGGAAGAGAGACTGTGAGGATCATTCTGGAAGAGGAAAAGCTATTCACCACTTTGGAGTCAAGAGAAAAATTCAACTTTTGGCATTGGTAGTTGGCATAGTTCTCTTTCTTCCATTCCTTCTTTATTTCTTCCTTCAATACACTGCTGACATGGGGGCTCTGTGTCCAATTGAGTGAGACATGGAGCTAGAAGGCAATATCCTGAAATGTAGCACAAATTGCTCTTGAATAACAATAGAATTTTTATTTGGAACAGGATCTTTTTCAACGATCGCTCAAGATGGTGACATGACCTTCACAAAGCAGACCAACTGGTCTGTTTTTTTGAAGTGGATCCAGTGGAGACACAGAACGGTGAGGCACAAGCTCAAGGTAAGGGCCCTTCAATTTTTCCAATATTTTTCTCTACAACTCTGCTTTCTCAGTGAACTGAGTGCAGCATGACATGGTAAATCCTATTCCACATTTCCAGTCTAGTAGAATGGGGTTCGTTTCTGGAAAAGACTTCAAGCGTCATTGCAAGAGAAAAAATGTTGGTCATCGCCCTGGAGTCAAGAGAAAATTTCAATTTTTGGCATTGTTAGAGGGCATTTCTCTCCTTCTCTCCTTTTTTTTCTTCATTTCTTCCTTAAATATGTTGCTGACATGGGGGTTCTGTGGTCCAATTGAGTGAGACATGGAGCTAGAAGGCAATATTCTGAAATGCAGCACAAATTGCTCTTGAATAACAATAGAATTTTTATTTGGAACAGGATCTTTTTCAATTATTGATCAAGATGGTGACATTACCTTCACAAAGCAGACCAACTGGTCTGTTTTTTTTGAAGTGAATCCAGTGGAGACACAGAACGGTGAGGCACAAGCTCAAGGTAAGGGCCTTCTATTTTTCCAATATTTTTCTCCTCAACTCAGCTGTCTGACTGCACAGAGTGTGCCATGGCAACCTTGACAAGGTAAGTCCTTTTTCTAGGTTCCAGTCTAGAGAAATATTCTTGATTTCTGGAAAAGAGACTGCGAGGATTATTCTGGAAGAAGAAAAGCTACCCACTGCTTTGGATTCAAGAGAAAAATTCAACTTTTGTTATTGGTAATTGGTATAGTTCTCCTTCTTCCATTCCTTCTTTATTTCTTCCTTCAATATGTTGCTGACATGGGGGTTCTGTGGTCCAATTGAGTGAGACATGGAGCTAGAAGGCAATATTCTGAAATGCAGCACAAATTGCTCTTGAATAACAATAGAATTTTTATTTGGAACAGGATCTTTTTCAATTATTGATCAAGATGGTGACATTACCTTCACAAAGCAGACCAACTGGTCTGTTTTTTTTGAAGTGAATCCAGTGGAGACACAGAACGGTGAGGCACAAGCTCAAGGTAAGGGCCTTTCTATTTTTCCAATATTTTTCTCCTCAACTCAGCTGTCTGACTGCACAGAGTGTGCCATGGCAACCTTGACAAGGTAAGTCCTTTTCCTAGGTTCCAGTCTAGTGAAATATACTTGGTTTCTGGAAGGGAGACTGTGAGGATTATTCTGGAAGAAGAAAAGCTACCCACTGCTTTGGATTCAAGAGAAAAATTCAATTTTTGGTATTGGTAGGTGGTATAGTTCTCCTTCTTCCATTCCTTCTTTATTTCTTCCTTCAATACGTAGCTGACATGGGGGTTCTGTGGTCCAATTGAGTGAGACATGGAGCTAGAAGGCAATATAGCACAAATTGCTCTTGAATAACATGAGAATTTTTATTTGAAACAGGGTCTTTTTCAACGATTGACCAAGATGGTGACATGATCTTCACTAAGCAGACCAGCTGGTCTGTTTTTCTGAGGTGGGTCCAGTGGAAACATAGAATGGTGAGGCACAAGCTCAAGGTAAGGGCCCTTCAAATTTCAATTTTTGGCATTGTTAGAGGGCATTTCTCTCCTTCTCTCCTTTTTTTTCTTCATTTCTTCCTTAAATATGTTGCTGACATGGGAGTTCTATGGTCCAATTGAGTGAGACATGGAGCTAGAAGGCAATACCCTGAAATGTAGCACAAATTGCTCTTGAATAACATGAGAATTTTTATTTGAAACAGGATCTTTTCCAATGATCGATCAAGATGGTCACATAACCCTCAAAAGCAGACCAGCTGGTCTGTTTTTCTGAGCTGGGTCCAGTAGAAACACAGAACGGTGAGGCACAAGCTCAAGGTAAGGGCCTTTTCTATTTTTCCAATATTTTTCTCCTCAACTCAGCTGTCTGACTGCACAGTGTCGCATGGCAACCTTGACAAGGTAAGTCCTTTCCTAGGTTCCAGTCTAGTGAAATATACTTGGTTTCTGAAGGGAGACTGTGAGGATCATTCTGGGAGAAGAAAAGCTACTCACCACTTTGGAGTCAAGAGAAAATTCAACTTTTGGTATTGGTAGTTGGATAGTTCTTCTTCATTTCTTCCTTCAATGCACTGCTGATGTGGGGGATTCTCTGGTCCAACTGAGTGAGACATGGAGGTAGAAGACATTATCCTGAAATGTAGCAGAAATTGCTCTGAATAACATGAGAATTTTTATTTGGAACAGGATCTTTTTCAATGAACAATGAAAAATGTTGACATGACCTCAGAAATCATTGTTTCTGGAAGAGCAGAAGCAAATGTTGGAGCATATAACAAAAAAGGCAAGTTTTCTTGATAGCCATTGACTTGCTGAGTGGAGGTAAATTTGCTGCCTGAAAAGGCAGATAACCATGTCGTGAAGTCTGTGGAAGTCAGTCCAATGCACCTAGCTGAAACCATTGGAGTTGATCTTCTGAAGCTGATGGAACTCCTGAAAAGCCTGTGGATGTCATAAGACAGAAGCTGGTGGATATTGTCAGCTGTGGTGGAAATGGGCCTTCAGCAGCTAACCATCAAAGCTCTGTTCATACTGATGAAGTAAATGTGTAGAGTGAGCGTGATGTTTGCTCATCTAACTATCTCAGTCTCATTCATAAAGCTGGGTCCCTTGACATCCATTCACGACGCATGTGTTGAATGGTGGCAAGGCAAATGCTGTGGGAATGTGGTAGTGGTGAAAAGAATCCAGGCAATCTCATGGAATCAAGGCAGTAGAAATTGGCAGGTGGAATCTAGAGGTGAAATTGATAGGTGGAAGTGGCTCCATATCCTTCGGCAGTGTTGGTGGATCATGATAGAGAACCTTCCCACTCATCCATGTATCTTGAACTTCCACAGATGCCAGTATTCAACTGGTCTGGTTTCTTGAGGTGGACTAGGCGGTGAGAAGGTTTAGGTGTAATTACAAGGTAAGGACCCTTCCATTTCTCCAATATTTCAGAGAGTGAGTGGAGTGAGCTAAAAGACATTGTCTTGAACTAGCAGAAACTGCTTTTCAATAACATGAGAGTTTTATTCAGAACAGGATGTTTCTCAAGTGATCACCAAGATGGTGATAAGAGCTTCACAAATCTTTGTGGCTCGAAGGACAGAAGCAAATGAGGGAGCATCTTACAAAAAAGGCAAGTTTGTTAGCAATAACAGGCAGAATTGCTGATTGGGAGGTGGAATTTGCTGCCTGAACCAGACAGATACTCGTGGCGTGGGTCCCTGGAAGTCAGTCTGATGCACCTAGGTGAAGGGCAATTTCAACATCTCCATGTGCCTCTCTTTCTCCAGCTATGGGCTTTTGACCCTCAAATGCCTCAACTTGTGTCTCTGTGGCTCACCTCCATTGCTGTTCTCTTGCTTCTACTGTTGACAAGGTCTGCCCAAGCCATCTGCTGGGCAGTTAGTTTGATGGCGTCACACAAGAAAAAGGAAAAAAAAAAAAGCAGAAAGCAAATTAAAGAGGCCTGCATGCTCTAATAATTCACCTTCTTTCGCCTTGTCTTTGACTTTTCGGTCTGGCTTTGTCCTGTAAAAGGAGGGGTAAGCCTCTTTCGGCTTTTTCTCCTTTTTTTTGCAGTGCGCGATACGATCTAGTAATATGGCAGAAAAAGATCTTTGGGCACACTTGTGTCACAGAAGTCTTGCTTTGCTATACTCCATTTTTTGGGGGGAGCAGAAAGACACCTTATAAATCCAGCCAAGTACAGCCAAAATCAGCATTTGGTGCCCTCTAGCAGAGGGAAGGCTGTTTGTTCTTTTTAATTTTGCTTATTTATTTTATTTTGCCTCTACTTCTGCACAGGCCAAAGCCAGCTCCATAGGCCAGGAGAATGCTGAGGCCTATTTAAGTTTGCTTTGTGGTGGTTTTTTTTTCTATTTTTACCACACGGAGCCCGCCCCAGACAGCCCAGCAACTAGGCTGAGTGGGCAGTGGGAGCAAGATGATGGCAGGTGAGGTAGGGTAGTAGGGCTTAGGGCATCAGGGGGCAAAAAGACATAGATGGCGGGAGCGAGATAGGTAGACACTAGGAATTGTAGCACCCTTGTGGCCGTAAGCGCAGATGGTGCTATGTGCCCTGATTCTGGTCATGTGACCATCGGGGATTTGCTATGGCTGCAATATGGGGAAAGGTTCATAAAGTCCCTTCATTTAGCACCACCGTAACTTCCAATGGTTGCTAAAAGCATGGTGGTAATCAAAAAATACCTATAGAGGTAGTCCTCTGCTTATGATTGGTCTGTTAACGACCATTTAAAGTCACAATCAACTTTTAAAAAGCTACTAACAACCCTGTCGTAGAAATGATGATGGCCACCCTGACCACAAACTCCCATAAGACCACATTTTGGACACTTGCATTTTGACCATTTGCAGCATTCCAATGTCATGGGATTGTAATTTGTGATTTTTGTTTGTGTGTGTTATGTACTAATTGTAAATTAGAAAGCGATAAGTAATCTTTCTTTTGTAATGCAAAGCAGTGTATAGATTCAGGGTAAATACTTTCCAGGCAGAACTGATGTGTGTGCAGTCTGCTTGAGATCTGCATCAATCCTGAATCTGTCACACCTAAAGTGAAATTTTAATTCAAGGCTAGCAGAATCATATTGTCATAAAAAGCATTTGGGCAACTGAGACGAGGTAGTTCTCCACTTACAGTCAACAACTGAGCCCAAAATTTCTGTTGCTAAGCAACACAGTTTCTAAGTCAGTTTTGCCCCATTTTACAACTTTTCTTGCCACAGTTGTTAAATGAATCACTAAGTTAGTGACACGGTTGTTAAGTGAAACTGGCTTCCCCATTGACTTTGCTTGTCATAAGGTCGCAAAAGGTGATCACTGGGATGGTGGGACACTGCACCATATTTTATGCCAGTTTGGCGAGCATCTGAATTTTGATCATGTGACCATGAGGATGCGTGAAAAAATGGTCATAAGTCACTATTAAGTGCCGTTGTAACTTAAACAGTAATTAAATAAATGATTGTTAAGTCAAGGACTATTTCTATATTTATGAATGTCGATTAGTCAAGCAGCCATAGTGATAACAAATCAAAAAGAGAGTTCCAGTCCCATTTCTTTGCCAAAGGGAAATTCTGATATTTATTTTGGCCTGACATCCTGTAACCCAGTGGTTCTCAACCTGTGGGTCGGGACCCATTTGGGGTTGAACGATCATTTCATGGGGTCGCCAAACAATGCAGCCACCATTTTTTTCCCTTTTCCTTAGCTGTGCTACTCCCTTTTATTCATTGGGTTTTGAAAGCCAATAAATAGACTCTCTGAATAGAGTCTAATGCTATTGGCTTTCAAAAGCCAAAAGGAATTGTCCAGGCTGTCTCTGCCCTGCTGAGTCCGCCAAAAGTCCCATTCTGCACACGGTGCTGCACCAGTTGAGTAGTCCTCGACTTACGACCAGGGGGGTCACGGCATTAAAAAGGTTGAGAACACTGTTGTAATCAATTTGCTTTGGTCCTACCAGATTGAGCCAGGAAATATGCCTTTTTTTCCATCCCACATAAATGGGCTAGAACCAATGCCTCTAAATTTCCCAGAGTAAAATATTTTTTGAATCACTGCATCATTGAAGTACTTGGACAACCTTATTTAATAGTTACCCAAGAACCATATTAAGAAAAATCATGGTTTAAATCTAAAGAAAAAGTGAACCTAAACATCAGTTCACTGCAGTATTTACTTATTTTCTCTCTTACAAATCAACATAAAACACTTTTCATCAATCTATAAATACACTTTAATGTTTTATTCAATATCAGTACATAGGTACGCTCATATAATAAATACCAGAGTTGTTAATAAATAAGAATGCGAGGTAGAAATGTCAAGACTAAGGATATCTTAAAATCCTTAGTTGTTATGCAAAGTCCCTTTTCCATAAATAGGGCTATAGATATAATAACAATCAACACTGGCATTTTAAAACAATCAGGTTCATTCAACCCATGCCCAAACACCTGCCAAATTCACACATACAATATACTACTCCAAATGTCCTATTTTGTGTTGTAATTCCCCTACTAATAACTTATCACAAAGTGTTATCAATGGAAAACCTTTCTGTTTTTTAATGTATTTTATGCCAAATGTGTATTTTAACAAACTGGGAGCAGTGTAACAAGAGAGCTGAACATTTGCACTTTGGATATTTTTTACAATTATTCTACTTTGTCCATAAGAAACATGTCTTTGGATTTCCACATCACAGGTTAATAGATAGCGAATCTGCCTGGTTTACCAATTCTTGGTGAATCCACAATTGTCCCATGATAATGTTCTGATCTGGAGGAAGCTAGTCTCCCCCCCCCCCCCAATAACTATAGTAGCTATTATTCAGGAAGGCATTTAACATTCTGGTCCACTGAAAAACATTTCTCACATTTCTCTGCATTAACAGACGTTCTTCAATAGCTGTCCATAAAAATCTCATAAGTGCTATAAAGTTTAGAGGATGGTCAACCTCAGTCTGAGCATAATCAAGGATCAATTTCCCATGAGTTCAAGCCAAAACAATAAGGTTTTAGATGATTCTGAGAAGCAGATGATGATCTTTTGAAATAGAAATTGTGGTTGACACTGTTGGGTGCTAGTAAAGACAAAAATGATTTGTAGTTATGGAAATGTTATGGAAATGCAGCATATCTTCACCATAGAATCTCTCCATCTCTTTCCAGCATTAAATGTCTATTCCTGTCAAATCCCACACTACTTTGAGGTACAGAGTGTCATCTTTGAGGTAGCTGGGAATCTCAACATGGCTGGCAAATAGAGGGCTTCCACTGGCCACATTGAGTCTCTGGTGAGGTGCTGGAAAGAAGTGCTTTGGGGATCTGGGAGGAAGGTCTCCACCAGAGGGACTTCCTTCGCATGGGATCCAAGAGAGAGAAGGTGACCTTTTGTCGGAAAGGCCAAGGCAGAATGTCGTCGTAAGGCCTTTGGCCAAAGCCAGGAAGAGTGAAGGTGGCCACCCTTGCCTACACCGTCTCCATCAGGGTACAGGTCGGACATAGAGGCGGTATCCAAAAGGATGGGTGGCGAAGGCTGGAGAGAAGATGGATTGTCTTTTCCCACTTTTGGCGTCCTTCAGGAATTTGGAGAAATTCTCTACCTTCCATATCAAGATTCCATCAGTGCGACCAGCTCTTGTGAGGATGGTCCAGAACCTTTGGTTCCATGAGGACAATTATGTATTTCCTGAGAAATTTTGAGCAACTCTTCATACTGGGAGCAGCTGTGTTGGAGAGTTTTCACATTGGAGACTTGCTGATTCAGTTGCCGACGCAAAGATGCAACCATCAGCTCCAGAGCCTCCATACGCAACTGGACAGCTTCGATGTTCAGCGAAGGACTACCCTGGAGAAGGAGAAGATAAATTCACATCAGAAACAGACCCAGAATTGGAGACACCAAACCAAGGCAGTTCTCTTCCCCCACCCCATTGTTATCAAAGTGCTATCATTTTCCTCTTAGTTCAACTGCTTTGCTCATAATTACTAAATAGGACCCTACAATAAATTCAACCTTTCTCTAAACATTGCATTCTGAATGACATTTGTTCAGGTTGTGCTGTCATGTGTTGACTGAAACCCCCCAATTTCTCTCGAAGATCTTCTTCAATCTTTCAGTGCTTCTTTCTACAAGTGGCTAGGTTCTCTTTGGAACCTAGTGGTATCTTAAGAATATATAAAGTGTCCACAGAGTCGCCAACCAGATGCATTAGTAACTCAAAAAAAAATGACAACAATCTATGGTTTGCGACTATACCTCCTGTATTGTTACTTTCTAATAACTAGTATTTAAGATTTGTCCATGATTCAGGCAGTAGCACATAACCATGTAGACTAGAAGCTATAAGACACCTGATCTGGTTCCTCTGTTGCTCCATGAATTCTTATTCTCCAAGAATGTGTCCAATGCCTTTATAAAACCATTTAAATTAATATCTATGACTTCCTATAATGATCACTTAAAATCGACCATTGAAGAATGCTTTGGAAAAGAATTAGGCTTTCAAGGTTTATCCGATAACTCACCATAATAGGGGCAGTGACGGTCCAGTGTGCTTCCTTCTCTTTACTCTCAGTTTGATCTCCAGGAGTTAAAGTAGCATCTTTTGTAGTTCCAATAGGTGCCTCAGGGAGGCATAAATGCTCCTACAATTAAAAATCAGGACAGCATGGTTCAAACTATGCGTCAGGGCTTTTGATACTTGATCATGACTCTGAGACATAACCAGACATATCTAGTCTACGTAGTTATGTGCTACTACCTGAGAAGTTCTAAAACCTGCCCAAAGTGCATGTAAGACACATTTTAAAGTTTTAACCCTTATGGCTTTCTTCCGACAAAGATCCCAGGGAATTGTACATTAATTTCATATTAGTAGCCAGATAAGCTCTTTTAGATATTCCTAGTCTAATGCCTTCATAACAAACAATAAATCAGTTTGTTTCTGGGGCATACTTTTCACCAGTCTTGTCACATAGCTCTAGCTCTTTCCTCAATGAAGATATATGATTTTAAAAAATCCAGGAAATACTTCATTTACCTGTTGGGTTTTTCTTACTGATATTTCTAACCTTCCCATGATATTAATAGTACTATTCATTATGAAAAATTTCGATCACAGTTATGGACCAAAGATCCCCAGCTGGTTCATAACCAGTATCACATTAAACCTCAATGAGATATTAACATCTTTTTAACAGCAAACTTGAGGGCTGATTGAAAAGCAATGAAAGTGACTAGGTTCATTGAAAATACCTGGTATGATTTCAGAGTTCCTGTCCACCTGCAGTCAAAATTTGGGCAGGCTATCTGGGTGTCAAGAGCATCGTTCTCTGCTGCTTTGTCACTGTGGAACTGAGAGATTCAAGAAGTCAGATGACAAGGGTAAGAGTTGATTGTGGTAACATTAAATCCATATCCTCCCTTTTAACATCAGCCTCCACCAATAGGATGACCTCTGCTATTAGGTGAACTGAGGTACGGTAATAACGCCGGGCAGAAGATCCTGAGAATTAGTGGCAAGATCTTACAGAAAAGGGTGAATGCAATCTAGGTGGCTTAAACCCCTCTAAACTCTGTGATGGTGATGTAGCTTCTGCCATTGGTCCAGCTTTTACCCCTTCATCCTACAGACCATCTTTAAGTTACAATTGCTCTCTCCTACTGGATAGAGCTTCCATTATGCCAATCAATCATATGACTTATTTTGGCTTGTGGAGCACATTTTTGAGAATATCAGGAGACCCCCCCTACTAGAACAAGCCATCAGCCCATCTAGCTCCAGTAGATTTTCTGACTTTACACAGCTAAACTAATTTCCAAGGGAGAAAGAATCAGCTGGAAAGAATCTGGCAAACACTTGGATGAAACCAAGTGAAGCAAATGATTCTCTACCAGGGTACTAAAGAGCATCAATGCCTCTTACACTACGGGAGTTGAAACTCAATTTTTTCTTCCTATCCATTCACAACCTCTTTGGCTGTTGAGTGTTTAACAGGTAGTCCTTGACTTACAACCACAGCTGAGACCAGAATATCCATTGCTAAGCAAGGCAGTTGTTAAGTGAGTTGCACCTTTTTGCCATGGTTGTTAAGTGAACAAATCTTGACTTTGCTTGTTGGAAGCCAGCTGTGGGAAGGTTGCAAATGGTGGTCATGAGACCGCAAGATCCAGCAACCGTCATAAATGCATGCTGGTTGCCAGGCACCCAAATTTTGATCATGGGACAGGGGGGAATGCTGCAATGGTCAAGGACTAATAAGTCACCTTTTCAATACCACTGTAAGTTCAAATGGTCGCTAAACAAATGGTTGTAAGTCAAAGACTACCTGTACAGGGTTGTTCAAGTCTGAGAACAATTATCTTGAAACTCACCTCCTTGAGATGCAGGACCTTCCTACACGTAAAACAGGACACTATTTTCTCTGTGTCCCTGAGGAAGAAAAGAAAGAAGGTGAACAGAGTGAAAATCCAACAACAGAACTGTGGGCAATTTTGAAAGCACTCTGATGCACACACACATTCCTAACAACCACTTGTTGCTTCTATCCTTCAACGTGTGCCTGATCCCCCTTTGCTATTCCCTTACGCTTAGGCAATATAAGCACGTTTTGTGACTTGATTGATTGAATCCATTTTGTTTTGGGTCTGCCCTTTCTTAACCAGGAAAATGAAAATAGTGCTCAAGGCATCTAGCAATAAAAACCCATCAAAAGGGCAGAATTCTGAGGAAAACCCCATTAATTTGTCAAATTAAAAACCACCAGCTTATCTGAATACAGAATAGGAGAGAGCTTTTTACAGATTCTGTATTTTAAGATTTATATTTTATATATAATACAGATTATGAAAATAATGAATCTATTTTTAAAAAAACCCACATGAGAATAAGCAAAAAAACCATAGGAAATTAGCAAGCAATCTGATGAAAAAGTATGTATTAAGCAGGTCAAAGCCTGAAATTGAAAAAAAAAAAAAAAAAAAAGCAAAACAAGAACTTAATTCACAGTTAATTTCAATCCAGAGGAAAGGCGGCTGATCAGTAAGCTCAGCCAACTACCATCCGGAGAAAAACCTATCATTGTGATCAGTAGAAATCCCAAATGACTTGATGGCACTTAACCAATAAATCAGTCTTGGGCTGAAACTGAAAGGCTCTTCTGCCAACTTATTACGGTAAGAAGAGCGGCATTCTGAGAACTGAAGTCTACCCACCTTCAAACTGCCAAGGTTGAGAAATACTGATTTAATCTAACAACCAACTTGCCAAGCACAATCCTGCTCCAAAGTTCTTCGTTTTTTCTAGCCCCATCAATTCGGGCCCCATGATTCCCAGCACAAAATTCCCTACTGGAAGTGATTTATCTGACACACACACACATACACACCCGCCCCCGCCAATCCGCGGAGGTACCAAGGAACGCAACCCAAACGGCAAATCCAGATGCGCAAAGTAGCCCCCCCTCCGCCCAACCTCCGTTCGCCCCGCTTGGTTCCAGTACAACACGAGCATTCTCCGTCTCCGCATGCCGGACCCTTTCGAGTTCTGGCTGAGCATGCTGGGATTTATAATCCAGTCTGAGCTGGGAAGGCACCCCCCCCCCCGGCCAGGTCGAGATTAGCCCTCCCCACCCCAGATGCTTCTTGCCCCTCACCTGAAGAGTCCTTTCACGCATCTCCGGCAGTAGCGATGCCCGCATTCCGCCTGCTGCGGGTTGGCCAGGAGGAACCCGCACGCTTGGCACAGCAGCCCCATTTTGCTCAGAGGATCCATGGGCATCACGGAGCCGCGGAGCTTTCCCATCATCCACGAGCGCTGCCTCGAGCCCAGCAGGTCCCCCGTTGCAAAGTTCAGCCTTGTCCCTGGCTCGATCTGCCCGTCAATCGATCCTCCCGTCAATCAATCAATCGATAGATAGATCTATCTATTTATCTATCCTCCTTCCCGCTTGCTTCTCAATCTGACTAGCTTGCAAGCCAGGCGGGTGGGGAGTTTTATACACAGCGGCGCCGGGTTGGCGCGTGAGTCATCCGAAGACGCACGAGGGATTCCCAGGGCCGAACGAACGACGTCGGGGCAGCTGGGTGAGGTTGCGTGTTTGGAAAAGGCCTGTGGGCGGAGCTCGGGGGGGGGGGGAATGCCTCGACTTGCCGGGACTGCAGGAGACGTGCGAGGAGACGGAGTAAAGGGGGAAATGCCGTTTGGAGGGTAGAAAAAGGAAAACGAATTATCTAACAGTCCGGGAACGGGAAATAGGCGAGAATAGGGAAAAAGAAGCTAACGGACGTGGCGAGGGAAATAGGTTGCCTCGGCGAAGGAAGCGAATCCTGGTGGGAAATAAACAGGCCCCTGTTTTGCCTTCACGCTGTCCTACCTCGCAGGGGTGGGGTGCCCTGCGGAGGGAGGAGAAAGCGATCTGTCTGCCGTCCCGGGCCTCTTTGGATCCACTTTCTACCTATCAATTAGGAGGCTGCTTTGCTCTCAAACTATCATATCTGGGGGGTGGGGTGGGGGTTGCCAGTCTTAACATTTTTCACCACCAGATCAGATCTACTCTAGTGCCCTATCAGGGCTACAGCTCCCATTATCTTCAGCTGATATGGGCATAGGTGGCTGCTTCAGAAGTGTTCAGTGGAGCAGGCCCATAGGAAATGACAGCAGGGCATCCTAAAAACCCGTTTCAAGACACACGCTCAGTGGTGGGATTAAGCCAGTTTGCACCAGTTTGGCAGAACCGGTAGCTAATTTTTTGTTGCCCAGGCCCAGAATGGACTTCCGGAAGTGACAGCCACACAGAGAACTGGTTGTTCACATATTTGAATCCCACCACTGCACACGCTAGTGATTTACACCACCCTTTGAAGTGGGTGGCCATAATAACTTGGCCTTACTAAATCTAATAAATCATCACCTTCATCCATCTGTGGAATTTCAGGTTAGAAAGCCTGCCCTCATTACTGCAATATTGGTACAATCCTGTTGACCTGGATGCCTCTAGAACAATTGTTCTCAGCATTGGCAACTGTAAGATGTATAGAGGGACTCCCAGAATTCCCCAGCCAGCATGTCTAAGGGAGGAATAGAACCAGCGTTTCCTAACTCCTAGTTCAACAGCTTTTCCTTTTAGAGCATACTGGCTCCTCTCTACAAGAGAGGGAACCCCCCCCAGTTCTCTCACGAAATTTCTGTGACAGAAGGAGAACCTAGAACCTGGCTCTCCCTAGTGTCAGTCCAACACTTTTACTACTAGACCAGGCTGAGAGAGAGGAACTGACCCAGAGATTATCAGGGAGCTTCTGTGGCTGAAGAGTGCCTAGGGAGACCCAGACAATACTTTCACCCAATCCAATACTTTCACCACTAGACCAGGCTAGGAGAGGGAAGAACTGGTCCACATCCCCAAGGGAGCTTCTGTGACAGAAGGAGAACCTAGAACCTGGCTCTCTCTAATGCCAGTCCAACATTTCTACTACTAGATCAGGCGGAGAGAGAGGAACTGACCTGGGGATCCCAAGGGAGCTTCTTTGTCTAAAGAGGAACCTAGAACCTGTTTCTCCCTGGTGCTAGTCCAATACTTTCACCCCTAGACCAGGCTAGGAGAGAGAAGAACTGGTCCACATCCCCAAAGGAGCTTCCATAACTGAAGACGAATCTGGAATCTGGATCTTCCAACTTCTATTGAAGCATCTTCAGTGGTACCCACTTTGTTTCTCCATAATCCCAATAACAATAACAACAACAACAATGTTGGAAGGGACCTTGGAGGTCATCTAGTCTAACCCCCTGTTCAGGCAAGAAACCCTATACCATTTCAGACAAATGACTGTCCAGTTTCTTCTTAAAAACTTCCAGTGTTGGAGCATTCACCGCTTCTGGAGGCAGGTTGTTCCACTGATTAATTGTTCTCACTGTCAGGAAGTTTCTCCTTAGTTCTAGGTTGCTTCTTTCCTTGATTAGTTTCCATCAGTTGCTTCTTGTCCTGCCTTCAGGTGCTTTGGAGAATAGCTTGACTCCCTCTTCTTTGTGGCAGCCCTAAGATATTGGAACACTGCTATCATCTCACCCCTCGTCCTTCTCTTCATAATATTGTCATATAGTGATATATTAACTGGAAGACCATTTTCCCCATTTTTTCCTATTATAAGGAAATCCTGTCCTCCATATCCTTCTCAAAAGAGTGCCTGGATATGACAAAATCAAATCAAGGTCAATTATTTTAATCATTTAATTTTTTCAGTGGAAGCACTGGCATTAAGGAGATTATCCAGATTGATCAATTAATTAGAATAGAATGATAATTTGATGAAGGTCCTTAAGTTTACATCTCAATCCGGCTTATGCCTACACAAAGTCAAGGCTCACAGGTGAAGGAAGCCCCACATTGGAAGCTAACTACAAGGCAAACCTATAATTACAAGTGTGAGTCAGAAAACTACTAACCCCTCACAGGACACGTTGGAAATAGCAAGCTAACGGTTTCCCTGAAACTTTGATTTCTTTTTGCTTTTCATAAAGGAAATAAGTGCTTCAAATCATTTGTGTCTCCCACGCTTTCTGGAGAAATTAGGGGAAGGAAAATAAAAGGACTACTCTGGCAATATATCTGAACACAGCTGTTTTTTATTATTGTTTCGTGGAAATGATTCTCTTTTTTTGGTAAAAATTCTTGGTTTGCAAAATAAATAAGCCATGTTATTGGAAAGATTCCTCTATAAATGGATGAGTCAACCCCCCCCCCCTTTTTTCACCAACTTTGTTTGGAGAAGAGGTTTTAAAAAATCTTTATTCACTGGACTGCTTTCATCTTCATTGCGGTTGCTACTGCTAAAAAAAATAATAACATGGCTAACAACTGGTCATAAGATTATTCTTGTGATGCCCTCTTTTGAAAGCCAATGGGTCAGTTCCCATATCACTCTAAAAGATGGTTTGCTGAATCATAGCATGTTGTCTGAACTATATTTGGTTGGATTTTATCAATGCACTAAGCCAGTGTTTCTCAAACTTGTCCACTTTAAAACCTGTGGACTTCAGCTCCCAGAATTCCCCAGCCAGCTGGGAGTTTAAATCCACAACTCTTAAAGTTACCAAGGTTGAGAAACACTGCACTAAGCCACAGGTGTCCCCCACCATCCCATTTACACCCCCTCTGTAGCCCTCCAAATTTTATCATTGAATGTGATAGTGAAATGGCTGATTTGGCATGACGTGATTTCTAAGTCAATCCATTGTGGGAGGGGGGAATGGAAATATAAGGTTTATTTGAGATGAAATGCTTCCATCCTTAAAATTGCATGCCCTCCACCACTCACCCACCCCCAATCTTCTGGAGAGCTGGCCCAAAATAGTTCTGCTAGGAAAATCTGCTGGGGGGGGTGTTCTAAAAAAGAGGCAAATGGTGGCCACAACTATGTGATCAAATCAAAATGTCATAATACACATGTAAAAATACACATAATACACATGTAAAAGGGTGGGGCTTCAATCATAGGGGGGGTTAGATTTGCATTTGGGTATGTATGTGTGTTTATATGCTTTTAATATTTTTTTAAGTTTGTATGTTTTATATATATTTTTTACTTTTTAAAATTATTAATTGTATTTCACTCTAAGACTTAATCTTGATCATGTTGCAAGCGCCATCCTGACTTTTTTTTGACTGGATGGTAGATAACTTTGGGCTCTGTCCTGAAAGCCTCCCAACAGCTGGTTGATTAGGAGGGTAACATGATCCATCCCACCCTTAAGCCATTCACCGTGTGGCTGATCCACAAGGGCTGATCAGCACATGATGGACTGTATTAAACTGATCCCATTCTGTCTTGGCAACTGTTTGCTTTTAATAAACTCGCCCGTGAAACAGAGCAGCTGGGTTTTTCCTGAACTTGTTGATTTGCAAGATGGTGCAGGAACCATAATAGGAAAGCAGGACCATGGAAAGCTGGGCTGAAATTTGCAACTAGCCCTTGGTGAAATTCAATGGGCAGAGCCTCACAGGACTGTCATGATGGTAATCCTTGGATAAATGGGAAGAACAATGAGGGGGTAATATTTTTTATTCAATAGAAACAATGTCCTCCCCCATCCTTGTTCACTATCTGAGAAGGTCAAGGCAGCATATAGAATTATCTGTGTCCAGTTTTTGTTTTGTTTTTTAAAAGTGAGAACCTAAATTATGTAGTCATGGCCACCATCTTGAATTTTTCCAACTTCCGGTATCCAGAAAGAAATTTTGTCATACAAACCGACATTACAAATATTCCATGGAGACATTGCAAGAAGATAGAATACACTTGTCAAGCTGGATGTTTTTTTCTTCTTCTCCACCAACATCTGGTTGGATGACAACATCAGCCTAAAACAAGGGAAGGAGGCAGAAAGTATAAATTCCTCCTCAATCCGGAAGTTTTTCCTCAATCTCTCTTTGCCTCGCAAGGTGGTTGTGAAGATAACTTCAGAGAGGGGAGAACTACTTTTATGCCAGTAACGAAAAGATAGGGATCTGAAGAAAGTAGGTAAAAAAAGTCAAGTTGGAAGCCACAATTGTGACCAACCCCCCCCCCCCCAACCTATTTATAGACATTAAGAGGGACGAGGGATGGAAAATCCCTGTGTGTTCCCAAGAAACAGGATATAAGTGTGATAAATCCATAGAAAGTATCACTCCAAGTGTCACCCTTTTGTTTTCAAACGAATTTAACAAGGAAGCCAGACAAATCTGTTTCAAGGAACGGAGCTAACTCTTTTATTTCTGATACTGATCCTCTAATCCGTTCCATAAGATGGAATGATTCATATTAAAAACACTCTTTAAAATCTGCACATTCATCCTTACCGTACAGATAACAGGCAAAATCCGAGGAGCCCCTAAGACATTTACGTAACAGTATTTCTCAGCAAACAAATAACAGCTGCCTCAGGGTTATAAAATTGTAATCGTAGCCTGTAAAAGAAACATGAGAAGGCAACCTATGCCACAGATGAGTAATGCACATTTTTCTTGCCCATAAAACCTGAAAATTCTGGAAAAGCCCCTCTGGAGCTTTTTGAACATTCAAATGTTCAGGAGAATGTAACAGCAAAAAGGTAAGCGAGTTCACAGTGACATCTGAGTTTTTCACAGGGAAATCCCAGGTCCTGAATTACTCCAGAGGTCTGCTTCCTATGCCAAGTAGATGGGCGGGAAAACCCAGTGACTCTCCTAACAACAGGCTGGAACACAAGCAAAAAAATTGTTAAACTTCCTAGAGAAGCTGAGAGGATCCAGCTGCAGTTACTGGAAAAGTGATTTGAGATCCCTGGTATTTAGATTTGGGGAGAAGGATTACTTTGAAACTGGCTAGTTGGGAAAAGATTAAGACATTGGAAAACAAGGAGAGGGGTTGTTGGACAGAAGGCAGGAATTAGGCAATGCAGCAAGAGAAATTCTGAGAGATACTAGTTTTCCCCCCAAAAAAGAATATTAAATTCTTTTGGAATTTTAGGTTTAGGTTGAATTGTTTCAGAAAAAAAAGGTTGAACACAGTAGTAGTTGAAAAATAAAGGCTGTGTAAACAACATGCTGAAGTTGACTGCTTCATTCCTCGTTTTTTACAGTATTATTATTACTATAACTACTATTATTATTATTCAGATTTGAAGGATATACTGAAGCCTAAGTTAATATTTATATTAGCTTTAAGTAGTCCTCAATTTACAAACACCAGTCTTTGAAGTTACAGTGGTACTGAAAAAAGTGACTTATGACCATATTTTGCACTTACAGCCATTGCAACATTTTGATCAAGGTCACTTGATCAAAATTCAGATGCTTGGCAAATAGTTCATATTTATGACTGTTGCAGTATCCTGGGATCATGTGATCCCCTTTTGTGACCTGACAAGCAAAGTCAATGAGGAAGCCAGATTCACTTAACCATGTTATGAGCAACTGCAGTGATTCACTTAATAACTGTGGCAAGAAAAGTTGTAAACCGGGGCAAAATTCACTTAACAACTATCTCACTTAGCAACATAAATTTTGAGCTCAGTTATGGTTGTAAGTTGAGGACTATCTATAGTGAATTCATTGAAACACTAGTAACTAATGATAAGTGTGAAATATAAGATACACTAGATTATTTTTTCTTTTCCTTTTTTGTATATTTACTTTATTCTTGTAATATTTTTTTAAGTTTCTCTTTTTTAAGATCAAGGATGTTTTTACATTTTACATTGAAAAATATGGTAAATACATATTTTAAAAGGTTTGCATTGCTTTTTTTTTACACTGCACAACAGAACAACACTGGTGAAGGAGAAAATTGTACAGTTATGTGATTGGATATTAGACATAAACAAATTAAGTGACATGAGGGTGATCCATACTTACTGTAGATTTATTAATCATTGTAAAAAAAAGTATTCCAATGAGAGTCACTATCTGTCATCAACAAATGAGGCTATCACACTGACTGCAGAACCAGATGAAAAACTGCATGTCTTCCCTCTTATTTTACAAGAAACTGTAATCACAATTCTATGTATAAAATTGGAGAGTGCTAATCTGGATTTTTTTGTTTAAGGGCCACGCTTACTTCAATAATAATACCCTAGCCTAGTTCAATGATAATGTTGAGGAGCAACCAAGAATGTACACCTCTGGCACCCCATTTCTTTAACCTGATATTGGATGATGATTGCTTAGGGTAAACCTAATTGTGGGTAATGATATCTGGGAATGACTGTGGAAGATCCACAGACAAGACAGTGATCGGATAAGAGGCAGCTGAGTCCATGGCAGGAATGTGGAGTTGGCAGTCTCGTAAGACATCCACCTCAGTTTCTTGAACTGTGAAGACAATAGGAGAGAGTTGGATTTTCAGACTTGCTATATTCTGTTAATGTAACGTTACAGTGAAGGTAGAGCTAAAACTCTCTGGTGTGCTTCTTGTCTTGTCTGGACTATGGATAGTCCTCAACTTACAGTCATTTGTTTCATAATCATTCAAAGTTACAACAATACTGAAAAAAAAGTGACTTATAACAGTTTTGCACACATAAGACCGTGACAGCATCCCCGTGGTCATGTGATCAAAATCTGAACTCTTGGCAACTGGCATGTATTTATGATGGTTGCAGTGTCTTGGCATCATGTGATCATTTTTTGTGACTTCTGACAAAGTCAATGGGGAAGCCAGATTCACTTAACAACTGTGTTTCTAACTTAATATCTGCAGTGATTTACTTAACAAATTGTGGCAAGAAAAGCAGTAAAACTTAACAACTGTCTTATGTAACAACTGAAATTTTGGGCTCAATTGAGGTCGTAAGTTAAGGACTACCCGTACAACTAGACTAAATATATGCAAAATATTCAATTTCTGGGCAACTATATGTTCTTGGGAATTCAGGAATGTTCTTCTTTGGATGATGGGCCATTTCAGAATCAGAACATAATGAAAGAATTGATGATAATTTATGGTCCTGTTCAACTACCTACTAGATCCATTTCCTTGATGTGGATTCTAAAATTTAAACAACTACCTTGACCATTAGATTAATTTTTTTCTTTCAACAATAGTGCATCAAGGCTGCATTCATTTAGCTTTCAGAACTTTAATAATATAAAGTTTTTAACTGATCTAATTGCTTTAACTTCAAATAAACAAAAGGCAGCATCAACAATTTCTTTAAATTTCTTTAAAAACTAAGAAAGCTTTTCATAGGATTTTCTGGATGTTTCTTGATTCATTTTAAGCCACCAAAGTTTTCTCTTGTGATCAGTATATTTTACTTTAATCCAGAATCATGTATTGTTACAAATGTGTCTTTTCTTCTTAATTGAATACATATCATGAAACATAGCAAGCATGTTTTTTTTGTTTCTTTTGAAATGGGCTCTAGAACTCTGATTTATACATTTTTTTTATTAGAAGAATTACAGTAGGAAAGGAAGAATCAGATGTTTTTATATGAGTCAGAATTTTCAGTTCTAATTCTTACTTATACAGGAGTTTCTGGGGTGAAGGTATGAAAAAACTTCACACTGGTAAATGTGATCATATGATTGATATATTGTATGGAAAACAAATTTAAGCAAGAATGGCTTCTAAATATGTACAAAATATTGCACAGCATGGCAAATATAATCTTTCATATTTTTGTAAAAAAAATTTATTTTCAATTTTACATTACATCATAAAAAATACTTCAGATAAAGAGTAAAATAAATTTATACACACAATTTTCGGTATTGCTCACCCATTTCCCCCCAAACCGCATCCACCCTCTAACCTCTTCTCTCACTTCTCTCTTTCCCTCTTCTTCTTCACTCTCCCCCTCTCCTCCTTCTCCTCAACCTTCCTACTTACTTCTCCCCTTCCTCCTATCTTCTCATTCCGGATGCAGTCCAGGAGAAATGCCTGAGCAATTCCTCTCTCCAAAATAAAACATAATATTATAAACAATGAAACTATTTCTACTTATCTGAGCTATTTAACCTTCAACCCATCCCCCTACCCCCCTACCCCCACCCCCTACCCCCATCCAGACTTCCCAGAGCCATATTAAACATAATCTATTTAAGTTTACTAATTAAACAATAACCAAAATCATACTAACCCTTAACTCTCTTCAGACTTTAACATCATAATTTTATAAACAAATCTATTACTCATAAAATAAATGAAACTTTGTAGCTCCATATTTCTTCTGAACATATTCTATCCATCTTCTCCATACAATAACGTATCTCTCTTGTGAATGGTCCTTTAAATAAACAGAAATTTTAGCCATTTCTGTTAAATTAGAAACCTTAAATACCCATTCTTCTAAAGAAGGCAGAGAATCCTTCTTCCAATATTGACCCACCAATAATCTCGCTGCTGTTATTAAATTCAACATTAAAATAGTTTCTTTAGCATCAAAATCCACAAAAATACCCAAAAGAAATAATTGGGGAGTAAACTTAATCTTCCTTTTAAAAACCTTTTGAATGTTCCACCAAATCATAATCCAAAAAGCTTTAATATTTTTACAAGTCCACCAAACATGAAAATAAGTTGCATCCAAGCAACCACATCTCCAACATTTAGGTTGCAGGTTCGGGTACATACAAGACAACTTTTTAGATCCAGATGCCATCTATAAAACATTTTATAAAAATTTTCCCTCAAGTTTTGAGCCTGCGTAAATTTAACATTTCTAATCCAAATTACCTCCCATAAATCCAATGAAATCGGTTCCTGAATATTCTGACCCATTTAATCATACAATCTTTTACTAACTCTGTTTCTGAATCCAATTTTATTAACTCATTGTAAATTCTTTTAATATGAGCACATTTCTGATCTTTAATCTGAATTACCAAATTTTCATCTGCTAAAGTAATTCCCACTTTCTTATCTAAAGTCCACCTCTCCACTATTTGCAAATATTGAAACCATGATTGTAAAATATTTTCTTGCCTTAGCACATCTGAAAACTTTAGTTGCCAATCAGTATCCGACCAAATAAATAACTCTTTATACGAAATATTATCAAAATTCACCCCCTTAAAAACCCCCTGAATTGCTTGTCCAGGAATCCCCCAAATAGGTATTTTATAATTTAACTTACAGTAATACTTCTTCCAAACTCGAAGTAAAGCATTTCTTAAAATGTGTGACTTAAAAACTCAATCTACTTTCTTATCAAAAATTAAATATGCATTCCAGCCATATAATAAATTCCAACCTTCAAGAGCAAGAATATTTTTATTTGTTAAATTAAGCCAGTCACTTACTAAAGTTAAAGTGGCCGCATCATAATATAATTTCAAATTAGGTGCTTTAAATCCACCTCTTTCTCAAGCATCTTGTAAAATCTTAAACTTTACCCTTGATTTCTTCCCACCCCAAATAAATTTATTGATACCCTTCTGCCACTCATCCAAATTAGCATCCTTTTTTAAAATAGGTATCATCTGAAACAAAAAAAGAAACTTTGGTAGAACATTCATCTTTACTACTGAAATTCTTCCCAGTAACGATAGTTGTAATTTTTGCCAATCATTTAAATCTTTTTGTACTTTTACCCAGAAGCGTTCATAATTATTCTTATACAATTTTCCATTAGATGTTGTAATATATATTCCCAAATACTTAACCTTATTAACTACTTCATAACCTGTTGCCTCAACTATAATATCTTTTCCCTTCGTAGACATATTTTTCAATAATATTTTAGTTTTATTCTTGTTCACCTTAAAACCAGAGACCTGTCCATACTGTGCTAAAATTTCAACCAAATCTCTGACCGAATCTGTTGGATAGGATAATGTCACAACCAAATCATCAGCAAAAGCTCTCAGCCTATAATCAATCTTACTTATTTTTATTCCTTTTAATCTAGATGAATCTCGAATTTTAATAAGTAAAATCTCCATTGTTAATACAAATAGCAAGGGGGATAAGGGACAACCCTGTCTCGTACCTTTTTCTATTTTAAATACATCTGTTAATCCCCCATTAATTATAATTTGTGCCGATTGTTGCTGATATATGGTCTTGAGAGCACACACAAATTTATCTCCAAAATTCATTTCCTCTACGACTTTCAATCCAATTGATCAAAAGCTTTCTCAGCATCTATAAATATTAAAGCAGCAGGGATTTGGTTGTTCTTATCCAAATACTCTATTAAATTAACAATTTGTCTTACATTATTTTTCATATATCTTCCCATTATAAATCCAGATTGGTCAGTATGAATCAATTGTTTCAAAACCTGCATTAATCTATTTGCCAATATCTTTGCAAAAATCTTATAATCTGTATTTAAAAGAGATATAGGCCTATAATTTCTAGATTGGGACAGATCCTGGTCTTCCTTTGGAATCAATGATATGAAGGCCCTTCTCCAAGATGGAGGTAGCTCTGCTCCCAACAGAATGTCATTAAAAAGTTCCTTTAATGGTTCTATCATTTCTTCAGATAACATCTTATAATAAATTGCTGTTAATCCATCAGTACCTAGAATCTTGCCAACCTTCAATTGTTTAATTGCAGAAGTAATCTCTTAGACGTAATTAAACCATTAATCCCATCACGTTGGGATAATCCTTCATATTTAAGAAGGCCTGAGTGTTTAAAAACATCACAAATTAGCAGAAAGAGGGGAGTCAGAAATCAGTGGTTTGTTTTTAAAAATTATTATAATTATTACCTTCTTTCTATTGTTCAGGTATTTTAACTTTGGTTAAATTTGCTCCTTTTGTTTGCTTTTATCAATATGTGAACACAAAGTAATAATACAAGAGAACTTAATATTAAATCATTAGTTTCAGCTTGAAACTGCTGTCCCACAATGATTACTTTGATATGAAATACAAGAGTCCTTTTTTATGTTATTTTCAATTTTGGTTGAAAAATTAAACAACTTTTTGCTTGCGATATTGACATCTGCTATTAATATTGACAGACATTTTACTTTTTCTTATTTTCAGTATTTTAAACTTTCTAAATAATCGTGTTCATAATTTATAATCATATTATATATATTTATGATATATTATAAATATATATTCATGGTATTATGTTATAAATATATATTGGTATCATATTATAAATATATATTTATGATTATAAACTATGAAACTCCATTATTTAGAAAGCTTAAAATATTGAAAATAAAAAGAGTAAAAATGTCTGTCAATATTAATAGCAGATGTCAATATTACAAGCAAAAAGATAAAAAGCACTCTTGCATTTCATATCAAGGTAGTCACTGTGGGACAATATTTATATATATATGTATGTGTGTGTAAAATATTTATATATTTATGGGAATATATAAATATTCTTGCAATGAAATTTGCACTGAAATAATATAATGTATCAAGATTTATAACATTACAATAAAAGGAAAAAAGGGGGGTTAATCATGTGTTCATGCCACTATCTTTACATTTTTTGCCCCCTTTGTGGATCTTGTAAACTTCATTAATATATGAATTTGGTGTCCTCTATGGTTATTCTATAAATTAGACATTGTAAAAGGAGAGCTATAAAAATAATGGAAAAAAATGAGAAAGGCAATGGGACTAACATATTTTGCTAAAAGGCATACATTTTTATGAGTTGCAGATCATTTATGCCTTTTTGTAAAATCTTAATATATTATTTAATTTAATCTATGCCTTTTAATAATATTTGTCAGTTGGAAAAGGTGCTATCAGAATCCTTCTATAAAGTAGAATAAATCATTTTTGATAGCACTAGAGCTCAGAAACCATTTTGATCTATCAAGGAATCCTTATCTTTTTTGTGATATACTGATATAAAGTTTCTCATCTAAGAAATTTGAATTTATTTCTTACTTTATCACAATGAAAATACCATATTCAGTCACGTAGGCTACAATTCCTTTGAGATTAATATGATGAAAATTCATTTGATTCTAATACTGAATGATATTTTAAGAGATCTTCCTGTTTAAGAGATCTTCCTTCGTGTTATTTCGTGAGATTATTTTTTTTAGTGCACCATTATGTAATTACCTGTGGGAGGGGAATCCTTTGAAAATTTCCCTGCATGGATTACAAATGTTGATTGCAAAGGTAGATAGATCAGCTTTCCACATACGCATACTTATCAGTTTTAAAACTGGATGAAATTACTGTTTGGAACAAGTTTATCTGAGTTCATTTCCTCAGCTTGAATGCTGCTCTATGACTTCACTGCAAGGTTGTGGGATCTCTCTTTTTCTAAGGATCAAGATCAGTATGTGCACTTTATGACATTTGGGTGTGTGTCAAAATCTGTAGGAAGATGGGTGCATTTTCAGAACAGGTTCTTTTGTACATGTGTGTGTCCCCACATAGAAAAGGGGTGTATCTTTCTTCATGACACTGCAGCTATCTTGCTTTGCTTAATGTTGAGATAGATAGATAGATAGATAGATAGATAGATAGATAGATAGATAGATAGATAGATAGATAGATAGATAGACAGACAGACAGACAGACAGACAGACAGACAGATTTATGTATTTGCTTACTTACTTATTTATAAAATTTGCCGCCCATCTTACCAGAGGGCAACTTTGAGCAGCTAACAGTCATAAAAATGTATTTATACAGTGCATTAAAACATAAATAAATTAAATTAAAACTAAACATTAAAATCTGATGACACATGGGGAGGATAGGGGTGGAGAGGAGGGAGGTGGGATCTGTTGTTAATCAACCACATTCATAGCATTGTTCTCCTGTTGGGGCCCCAAGCAACTGACAGAGCCAGGGCACAAGGCCCTTAAGAAAAGATAGAAAGGTTGGGACCAACTTCACATTGCAGGGACAGAGATGTTACATTGGGCAGGAGCAACAGCAGAGAAGGCCCTTCTCCTGGACCCCACCAGCTGGAATAATTGAGCTGATGGACCCACAGCATGCCTCTTCTGCCGACATGAGTGCGAAGGGCCAATCCCAGTGGGTGAGATGGTCCCTCAAGTAGCCTGGATTTATGCCATGGAGGGCTAGATGATAGATAGATGATAGAGAGAGGGGGAAAGGGGGGAAGGAAGGAGAGAGGGATGGAAGGAGAGAGGGAGAGAGAGAGTAGATAGATTAATATGAGAGCTAGTGTAACTTTAGAATAGAATAGAATAGAATAGAATAGAATAGAATAGAATAGAATAGAATAGAATAGAATAGAACTGAGCAGGAGAACCTATACTATTTCAGACAAGTGACTGTCTAGTCTCTTCTTAAAAACCTCCAGCGATGGAGCACCCACAACTTCTGGAGGCAAGCTATTCCACTGGTTAATTGTCCTCACTGTTAGGAAATTTCTCCTTAATTCCAGGTTGCTTCGCTCTTTGGTCAGTTTCCAACCATTGTTTCTTGTCTTGCTCTCTGGTGCTTTGGAGAATAATTTGACACCCTCTTCTTTGTCGTAGCCCCTCAAACACTAGAATATTGCTATCATGTCGCCCCTGCTTCTTCTTTTCTTTAGACTAGCCAAACCCAGGTCCTGCAGCCATTCTTCATATGTTTTAGTCTCCAGGCCCTTGATCATTTTAGTTGCTCTTCTCTGAACTTTTTCCAAGGTTTCAACATCTTTTTTGTAGTATGGTGACCAAAATTGGTTGCAGTATTCCAGGTGTGGTGTTACTAGTGTTTTATAAAGCAGTACTAATACTTTGCATGATCTTGATTCTATAGCTCTGTTTATACAACCCAGGAATGTATTAACTTTTTTGGCTGCTGCTGCACACTGCTGGCTCATAGTCAATTATCGTTCACTAGGACTCCCAGGTCCCTCTCACAGTTACTGTTTTGAGCCAGGTCTTTTGTAATTTGTACATAGTAGTAGTAGTAATAGTAATAATAATAATAATAATAATAATAATAATAATAATAATAATAATAATAATAATAAAGTTGGAAGGGACCTTGGAGGTCATCCAATCCAACCCCCTGCTCAGGCAGGAAACCCTACACCATTTCGGACAAATGGCTGTCCAGTCTCTTCTTAAAAACTTCCAGTGTTGGAGCATTCACTGCTTCTAGAGGCAGGTTGTTTCACTGGTTAATTGTTCTAACTGTCAGGAAGTTTCTCCTTGGTTCTAGGTTGCTTCTCTCCTTGATTAGTTTCCACCTGTTGCTTCTTGTCCTGCCTTCAGGCGCCTTGGAAAATAGCTTGACTCCCTCCTCTTGGTGGCAGCCCCTGAGATATTGGAGCACTGCTATCATGTCCCCCCCTCATCCTTCTCTTCATTAAACTAGACATACCCAATTCCAGCAGCCATTCCTTATATGCTTTAGCCTCCAGTCCCCTAATCATCTTTGTTGCTCTTCTCTGTACTCTTTCTAGAGTCTCAACATCTTTTTTACATTGCGGTGACCAAAACTGGATGCAGTATTCCAAGTGTGGCCTTACCAAGGCATTGTAAAGTGGTATTAACACTTCACATGATCTTGATTCTATCCCTGTTAATGCAGCCTAGCACTGTATTGCCTTTTTTGGCAGCTGCAGCACATTGCTGGCTCCTATTTAAGTGATTGTCCATTAGGACTCCGAGGTCCCTCTCACAGTTACTACTATTGAGCGAGGTACCCCATATACTATACCTGTACATTTGGTTTTTCTTGCCTAAATGTAGAACCTTACTTTTTTCACCATTGAATTTCATTTTGTTAGATAGTTCCCAGTGTTCAAGTCTGTCCAGATCCTCCTGTATCCTAAGCCTGTCTTCTGGAGTGCTGGCCATTCCTGCCGGCTTGGTGTCGTCTGCAAATTTGATGATTCCCCAACTATCCCCTCGTCCAAATTATTAATGAACTTAGTGATAAAGGAAGAGGAGTGCCCCTCTTAAGCTGAGAAGCCATCTGGATTGTCACCGCTAACCTGGGAAATAAAAAAATAAAATCTATTCACCAACAACATTGGACAAGCCTGGTAGATTAACATCCGTAAGCTTTAATGTAGACTCTTCATTCTTCATTGGATTGATTGAGACTGATAATAATGGATGGATGCATTGATTTTGTTTCTTTCATTCATTAAAAGTCTGAGTTATATGACAATTGAACCTTCAAACCCAGTGGATTATTCTTGTAAGAAGTGGAAGGAATTGGGTTAATTTTACATTAATCACGTATATATGTCTGGAGCAACATTTGAATATTCCATTCTTATAAATTATAGTGAAATGGGTCTCCTTTGATCTTGAAGTGCCAAGTGTTTGGTGTGTATATAAGACATTTCAGTGTTAATAATAACATATATGAATGAATGCCTTAGAGGTGCTGTTCAGAAGTAGTAATGTTAATTCACCTAATCTGGGCTTGTCTAATATTGACACATTTGGGGGCTGAAATCCAGAGGACCAGTACTGTGCCTTTACATCACTTGATATAAGTCATGATGGATATATTGTTCTCAGCTATATCCCCATTATTGGGAAACTATCAAGACATTGAGACGTTTCATAAATGTGGACTGCCCCAAGAATCCCAGAAGGAGAAGTCGACGCTTAATTGGCAGCAAAAGATAGTTCATACATGTCAACGTGCTTGATCTCTTTTTTTAAATAAAAAGGTAAGAAAGAAGACTTTGGATCTACCTTTTTAGATTAAGACAAAATTCTCAGGTTTTCCATTCCCATCTTTTTTTAATATTAATGTTGCATCACATTGTAATTATGGTTCAATATATGAAGGTGTATCTGTAGGGGCTGATCAACATCAGTACGATATTGCAATTGAGCTCAGTATGTACAAAACATTTTGTGATTCAGCCTGTATGTACAAAGTGGCAAGGCTTTGATCAAGACACCACAATTATCATCTTGGAGATTTTGATTCCCCCATGGATATTCCTTTCCTTTCCCTTTCCCTCAGAAAAAAATCTACTCAAACTTCTAAATCATATGTAAGTCAAGTATTCAGTCATTAACTGATCTAGCTACTGAATAGCTACACTATTAAAATAGCAAGTTTAATATAAAGTCAGACACACACTAAAATGACAAAAGTTACTGAAGATCCCAACCTTTGAGCCAGATGTTAGTCAAAATGTTTATGTTTGCAAAAGTATTTAAAATGCATGCGCTGCTCAGATCCCCAGCCTCAACATGCATCTGGTGAAGCTGCTACTAATACGGAAAAGGCAATTTGAAGCCACACAACTTGATTACTTAAAAAGTGTGACCATCATCAGAATAAAATTTGGGACAAAATGAGTCACTTGCTCTAAACTGAACAGGGTATGATTAATTGTTTTGAGAATCTAATCACAAAACTAGAAACAGAAATTTAGCAAAGCTTTGAGAAATACTGTAGCTGCTGATCAACATGGAATCTGCAAGTGTTCCATTTCTTTGTGAAAAACACCCCATCAAACAAACTCACATATCCCCCCCCCCAATCTTGAGAACAAACTGCACGTTATTTCCTCACAGCAGCTCTCGGTGTCACTTGTTCAAAATGACAGATGATGACTCAGAGGCAGGGGAGTGTGTGTACTTGTGTTCATAGTGCAGGAAGAAGATGTGCTCATACATGAATTCTCATGACTTTCTGGGAATTAATGACATGTTTAGACCTTGCAATGGAGGGCTAGACTTCTGTTTGCAACTCATATGCTCAGTTTCCCTGGATTGATGTCAAGTTGGGCCTTCCAGTGTGATGCCAATAAAGACTCAAGTATCTGTAGATGTTTCCCTTGGAGTCCATTAAGCTCCTTTTTCCATTTTTTAAAAAACAAGTTCACTAGAAATCTGCCAATGGATGAAGATTTTATTTATTGATTGATTAAATTTATTGGCTGCCCAACTTACCACAGGATAACTCTGGGCAGCTTACAATCCATCCAGCCCATCTCACTAATAAAGATGATTAGGGCTCTTCCCTACTTTCTTGTTCTTCTCCTTGTGAAAAGTAACTCTCATAAAAGTCCTGTGCTTTTTCAAGAACAAGAAAGTAGGGAAGAGCCGGAGAGTAAAAGTTATGATGAAGATCTGTTAGAGGAAGTTGATTGAGAGCGAGAAATACAAAAGTTACAAGAATGAGAAAGGTTAGAAAGAGAAGCAAAAGGAAGACTTATAGAGATAAGAAGTATAAAACAAAATAAAAACAAAAAAAATAGATCAAGTTAAAAATGGGAGACGTAATTAATTAAGCTCTTTTCTATAAATATTAAAGGATTAAATATATCCAGAAAAAGAGTTTGGACGTTTAACAATCTAAGGAAATTGGATGTAGATGTGATGTATCTTTAGGAAGTTTACATAAAATAGGATTATAGAAAATTACTAGAGAAAGTAAAATTTAGAAACATTATACACAATATTAGCATAAAACAAGAAAGGAGGAAATTATATATGTCAAAGAAAAATAAAATTAAATAAATATACTTGGATGAAAAGGGGTGAATTTTAATGTTGGAAATAGTATTAGAGTAAAAACAGTATATGCACTAAATAATATGAGAATATTTGTATGATCACCATGCTTAGATGGAATTCCGGTCGAGTCTTATAAAAAATATGAATGCTACTACAACGAATAACATTGGATTCCTAGTAAGTAGTAGAATATGAAAGAAGGAAAATGTAAATAAGAAACAATAGGGCAATAAGGACAAATATTTCAAAGAAGAAAGAGGGGGGAAATGTAAAGAATAGAAGAGTACTGTTACAAATTGCTGTTAACAAAAAAGGATATATTACGTGTGTATGTGTGTAATGTTTGTTGTGCTTTGTTTTGTTTTGTTGGTCTAAAAAAAAAAAAGATGATTAGGGGGCCGGAGACAAAAAAAATGAAGAACGATTGCGAGAATTGGGTATGTCTAGTCAGGTGAAAAGAAGGACTAGAGAATATGATAGCAATGCTCCAATATTTGAGGAGCTATCACACATAATACTATGGTACATGTATGATGGAAATACGTAGTCAATTTTGTAAGGATTGAGGTATTTAAGAAATTATGTATAAGTAAGCTGAAGGTTACATTGTATATATTGTGTGCTTGTGCATTCATTTAACAATTATTCAAAAATTAATTAGAACGTAGAACATAGAATAATGGAGTTGGTAGGGACCTTGGAGGTCTTCTAGTCTAACCTCCTGCTCGAGCAGAAGACCCTATACTATTTCAGACAAGTGGTTGTCCAGTCTCTTTTTGAAAAGTCTCCAGTGATGGAGCATCCACAACTTCTGGAGGCAAGCCATTCCACTGGTTGATTGCTCTCACTGTTTGGAATTTTTTCCTAGAATTAATTCTAGGGTGCTTCTCTCCTTAGTTAGTTTCCATCCATTGTTTCTTGTCTTGCTTCTTGGTGCTTTAGAAAATAGTTTGATCCCCTCATCTTTGTAAGGGCTCCTCAAATATTGGAACACTGCTATCATGTCTCCCCTAGTCCTTCTTTTCATTAGATTGGACGTACCCAATTCCTGTAATTGTTCTTCATATGTTTTAGCCTCCAGCCCCTGATCATTCTTGTTGCTTTTCTCTGCACTCTTTCCAGAGTGGTGACCAGAGTAGTTATTCTGGTGACCAGAACAAGATGCAGTATTCCAAGTGTCTTACTAAAGTTTTGTAAAGCAGTACTAGAACTTCCTGTGATCTTGATTCCACCCCATTATTAATGCAGCCTACGATTGCATTGGCTTTTTGGGCTGTTGCCGCACACTGTTGGCTCATAGTTAAGTGATTGTCCACTAGGACTCCGAGATCCCCCTCCCAGTTACTGGCATTAAGCCAAGTTTCTGTACCTCTACAGTTGGTTTTTCTTGCCTAAGTGTAAAACCTTATTTTTTTTATCTACATTGATTTTCATTTTGTTAGATAAGGAAATAATTATGTACCTCCAAGTCAAATCACCTTATTTATTTATCATACTTAATCAGTTAATTGGCATCATGTCAAAGGCACATTGTTCTTCTAGAATAGAGTTTCTCAACTTCAGCCACTTTGAGACATGTGGATCTCAGCTCTCAGAATTCCCCAGCCAGCAGGTTCCTGCATCCTAAAGTGGCTGAGATTGAGAAACACTGTTCTAGAAGATTTACAGCACCTGCATACTGTACACACATTCTCCTTTTATTTGCACAGCAGGACCTGTTCTGATCACTGAGAACGAAGGTCTCCATGCCAACTTGTAAAGGTTACTAGAGTTTACTTCAGGAGATTCCTTCAAAGCCATCCAGTTCCTGCTACTGTCCACGTAACCTGCTTGCTTCATATTTTTCCCTTTATTAACCAAGCTCCTTTCTCAGTTCCTTGTCTCTGTCACTCATGTTCCTATGTTCTCTCCAAGTAACAGTGACAAAGCTTAACACTTTTTACACACCTCAGGCTTGGCTTTGGGTCAGAATGAGGAGGAAAATACCAGTGAGATCTTGCATCTGGAAGCTTTAAGCCAGCTTGTCTCCTAGGAAAAAACCTGGTGGAAATGAAATTAGGTTAGGAAATCACTGTCCAGATTTCAATCTGTTCTCCAGTATTGGCACTAATGCCTGTTAGGTACTAGATTACTGGGATCTCACTGCTTCTTTATTCCTGGCGCCTCTGGTGGGAAAGCAAACCCCAGTCCTTTTGCTTTTTATGGGCAGTTTTTTTTTTAAGAAACAACTTTATTGAATTTCAAAAAGTGATAAAATACAGGATATAAAAAGTTTGAAAAAGGAAAAGCAAGAAAAGTTAGAATTAAAAGTGTAACAAGAGAAAAAAGAAATGAAAAGAGGATACAGAAACAGAGTCGCTCCCAAATTTCTTCATTACAAAATGTATAATAAAGTTACATCTTACTCTTAAGTTTAAACAAAAATAAAGGCATAACATATGAATAGGATAGGATAGGATGGGATAGGATAGGAAATGGATAGAATAGAATAATAACTTTATTGTCACTTTGAATGTATACTAATTGGCATATATTAAAATGAAATTTCGTTGCATACGAAGTATGAAGTATACGTAGCAAACAAAAACAGTAACAATGTACAATATCTCTATAATCAAAACAGATACAGTTATCAAATCCCCAAATCAAAGTTTCATTTCTATCTTTTTCAAGCAAGAAGTCCAAGAATGGTGTCCAAATAGATACCAAAATAGACCAGTTTTGGGTTGTTGTTTTTTTTATCAGATTGATCCATTTTGCCCTCTCAGCCAGCTCCATTCATTTCACAATCCATTCTTCCATCTGCATATCCTTCCTCCTCTGTGCATGTAGAAGTCTTGTTGCTGTTATCCTGCATAAGAATAAAGTCCCATGTTCCCTTTCAATCCGTGTATCCATCATATCTAAAAGAAAGACCCTTGGCTTTATTTGCACATCGATTTTTAGTATCTTCTGAGTTAAAATGCATATATGGTTCCAGCATTTCTTAGTAGTCTTACAAGCCCACCAAAGGTGGTAAAAAATGTATGGGTAGGTCTTTGAAGATATGTGATTTCCATTGAAATGAAATCATGTACAGGCAGTCCTTAACTTACAACAGTTCATTTAGTGACCATTCACAGTTGCAACAGCACTGAAAAAATAATTTATGACTATTTTCAATAATGAAAAAAAGCAAGGTTCTACATTTAGGTAAGAAAAACCAAATGCGCAGGTATAGTACAGGGGGTAACCTTGCTCAATAGTAGTAACTGTGAGAGGGATCTCGGAGTCCTAGTGGACAATCATCTAAATTTGAGCCAGCAGTGTGCTGCAGCTGCCAAAAAGTCCAACACAGTGCTAGGCTGCATTAACAGAAGGATAGAATCAAGATCACGTGAAGTGTTAATACCACTTTACAATGCCTTGGTAAGGCCACACTTGGAATACTGCATCCAGTTTTGGTCACCGCAATGTAAAAAAGATGTTGAGACTCTAGAAAGAGTACAGAGAAGAGCAACCAAGATGATTAGGGGACTGGAGGCTAAAGCATATAAGGAATGGCTGCTGGAATTGGGTATGTCTAGTTTAATGAAGAGAAGGACAAGAGGGGACATGATAGCAGTGTTCCAATATCTCAGGGGTTGCCACAAAGAAGAGGGTGTCAAGCTATTTTCCAAGGCATCTGAAGGCAGGACAAGAAGCAACGGATGGAAACTAATCAAGGAGAGAAGCAACCTAGAACTAAGGAGAAACTTCCTGACAGTTAGAACAATTAACCAGTGGAACAACCTGCCTCCAGAAGCGGTGAATGCTCCAACACTGGAAGTTTTTAAGAAGAAACTGGACAGCCATTTGTCTGAAATGGTACAGGATTTCCTGCCTGAGCAGAGGGTTGGACTAGATGACCTCCAAGGTCCCTTCCAACTTATTATTATTATTATTATTATTATTATTATTATTATTATTATTATTATTCACACTTAACGACCGTTGCAGCTTACTCAAAGTCACATGATCAAAATTCAGATGCTTGGCAAATGACTAATACCTATGATGGTTGCAATGTCCCGAGGTCATGTGATCTTTTGTGATCTTCTGACAAGCAAATTCAACAGGGATTCACTTAACAATGGAGTTACTTAACTTCAGTTATTCATTTAACAACTGTGGCAAGAGAGGTTATAAAATGGGGGAAAATTACTTAATAACTGTCTTAGTAATAGAAATTTGGGTTTCAGACCCAAATTTCTGTATAAGCTCCCTGCCACTGATGCTTCCTTAGAGTTCCTTAGAGTTTTTTTTTCAGAGTACTAATGACCAGATGACTGCAAAGAAATACAATCCTTCCATTTCCGCCCCCCTCCATCCTTTCAAAACCTATCCTTCCATCTCTCCCACCATCAGAACTGATGAAACTAGTTGGTTGAGAAGCGAAATATTTTATTCTTTTTAACACAATTATAGAGTTGGAAGGGACCTTGAAGTTCTTCTAGTCCAGGGGTCCAAACCTGGTCCTTTTATGACTTGTGGACTTCAACTCCCAGAATTCCTCAGCCAGCATGGGTGGCTGAGGAATTCTGGGAGTTGAAGTCCACAAGTCATAAAAGGGCCAAGTTTGAAGACACCTTTTCTAGTTCTACTGGCTGCTCAAGCAGGAGACCCTTCAGATGTTTGGTTGCCCAGTCTCTTCTTACAAACCCCCAGTGTTGGAGCGCTCACAACTTCTGGAGACAAGTCGTTCCACTGAATAATTTTTCTGTCAGGAAATTTCTCCTCAGTTCTAGGTTGGTTCTCTCCTTGATCCCTTCTTCCTCAAGGAAAAAAAACGTCCCATTTCCTTTTGAAGAAACCTCACCACCACCACCTTTGAGACAAATATGACCTGGATGACTGAGAATCTCCACAGACAAATTTTCTTATATTCAATATCTTTCCATCCAGCAAGTCTATCAGTAGCAGAAGAGAAACAAACCAATATCATATGTTCCTACAATTGTTACTCCTGCTATATGGGCTTAAAGGCAAAACAGGCAAAACTCTTGTCATTTTCACCTGCTTAAAAAAAAATGAAGGTTCACAAGATCCAGCATTTTACCAAAAAGGTCCCTTTGGAAAGCAGCGGATGGTTCTGTAGCCCGGAAGGAAATGTTCAGGAACTTCTGAGCAAAAGGGACTCGATGCATTGCATACAATAGCCAAGGAATTCATTTCTTTCAAATGCACTAGGTCACACACATAACTCATGCAGACAGAAGTTGGAAAATGCAACCATTGATGCTCAGCGGGAAAAAACAGTGCAGGTGAACTTCATAATAATACCGTAATATTAAAGTTGGGAGGGACCTTGGAGATCATCTAGTCCAACCCCCTGCTCAGGCAGGAAACCCTATACCATTTCAGACAAATGTCTGTTGTCATCTTCATGATGAGTTGAGGGTGGCTTGAGGACAAGACTGTGTCTTTCTGTCCTAGAGACACAATTAGTGGGTTGCCTTCAGGCTGGGGACAAGCAGAATTGAATGACAAATGCTTTAACAGCAGTACAGATAAGGATAAGATAAGGCTCAGGGCTTGTGGCTTGAAGTCAAGATGAAGCCCCCTCCCCAATAATAATTAAACATAGTGGCTGGCTCTCAGGGATGTCTGAGGTGGGGAGGGGTTAAGGTATAAAGTCAAGATATCAATAATATGTAGCAAGTTACACAATCGTATAAAGATCTGATGTTGCCATTCCACAAATGAGTTGTTTATATCCACAGATTATATATGGACAGCCTCAATGAAATATGATGGGTTCTTAACTGAAACTGTTACATACAGAGTTTTCATAGATATCTATATACACATGAGAAACATGTGTAACTTATTGACTTCCTTCTTTCCTTTCCTTCTTTCCTTCTTTCCTCCCTCCCTCCCTCCCTCCCTCCCTCCCTTTCTTCCTTCCTTTATATCCATGAATCTTTTTTCCCTTTCTGTTCATTTTTATTTAATAAACAAAGGGGGGAAAAGACTGCCACAACCACTTAATTGCAATTCTGCCTCTTTTTAAAGAGATGTGATACTTGCGAATACACATTTTAAAAGTTAAGAGCTTCAACTGGATGTTCATGATTTCCATCTTGACTTTTTTTACACCCACACCCCCACACCCCCAACCTCAGTGTTCTCTCTCTCTCTCTCTCTCTCTCTCTCTCTCTCTCTCTCTCTCTCTCTCTCTCTCTCTCTCTTATAGATGCTTATAGGTTTTCCTTGCAGGTAGCATGGCCTGAGCTGTCTCTTGAAACTTGCATCCCTCATAATGCTGCCAAGGGGATTTTTGGTGCCTTCAGCACTGCCCCATCACAGGGGAGACTTCCTCTCTTGCAGCCTGGTCTGACTTTAACAGTCCTCTTGATGCCCGGCAATTCAAGGCTGGGACTTCAAATACGGAATTTCGTTTCATGATCGTCATCACGACCTCTGGAGTGACTTTAAAACAGTAAATCCTACCCGTAAACAGCCTGCCGGGGCATTACATGCTATGCTTTCACTTCCCCATCTCATGAGAACAATCTCAGGCTTTGTTGGTCAACAAAGCCACCTCCTTCTTTCACTAGTATTGGCTGTACTTCCTACTTTTGGACCTAAACTTCCTTCAGCATATCATTTCAGAGACATGTAACCTTACGCTGGGCACACTCAAGTAAAAAGAATTTCCCCTTGACCTCCCTGAGTTCACTTTAAAAAAAATTTCTTTTTTTTTTTAACAAGATAAAAAGAAGACCAATTTTAGAGAAGAAAAATAGTGAATTGATAAGAAAGAAAAGATTTATTTATTTATTATTTCTACTTCATTCTTCTAAACCATCTATCTCCTTCAAAGAAGGGTGGTAGGGAAGAAAAAGAAGAAAAAAGATAGAAGAGAAACAAAAGAAAAAAAAACTAAATAAAGAAATGGTTTCCAATCTTATAATAGTGGTTATAAATGGGATTTATATTTTATCCTCTCTCTCTAACATTACATCTCAATTTCCTTCTTTCCATAGTCTACCCTTTCTAATTGTCAGACTTATAATCGTAAGACCATTTCTCCTCCTCCTCCTCCTCCTCCTCCTCCTCCTCCTCCTCCTCCTCCTCCTCCTTCTTCTTCTTCAGCAAATAGTCCATAAGAGGTCTCCAATTACTAATAAATATGGTTATTGTCCTTTCCCTAATCAGACAAGTCAATTTTGACATCTTTGTTATCATCTTTGCCAGCCATTCTTCCTGGAGTTCCAAGTGATTATTCACAAGTACATCAATATGTACAGTATAGAAGGGCAACAGAAGAACCAAAGTGATGTTTTGAGGTATCACCGAGTTTTACTTTCCAGTGTTACATATCAATTAGCTCTCACAGCAAAATGAGAGCTGCTGAGGATAAAAATAAGTTGTAGGGTCTTTGTCAGATCAGCTCCTGTTGTCCCTTGAACCAAATTACACTTACACTTAGGCATGAAAAACTAAAAATACACATTTGGATTGGGTGAAACCAGACTTAACAGCAGCAACTGTGAGAGGGATCTTGGAGTCTTAGTGGACAATCAATGAAATATGAGCCAACAGTGTGCGACAGTAACCAAAAAAACCAATGCAATCCTAAATTACATTAACAGAGGGATTCAATCAAGATTCCATGAGGTACTAATACCACTCTATAAAGCCTTAGTAAGACCTCATCTAGAATACTGCAACCAATTTTGGTCTCCACACTATAAAAAAGATGTTGAGTCTCTAGAAAAAGTGCAGAGAACAGCAACAAAGACAATTAGGGGACTGGAGGCTAAAACATATGAAGAACAGTTGCAGGAACCGGGCATGGCTAGTCTAGTGAAGAGAAGGACCAGGGGAGACATGATAACAGTGTTCCAATATTTGAGGGACTGTCACAGAGCACCTGAAGGCCAGACACGAAATAATGGATGGAAACTGATCAAGGAGAGATTCAACCTAGAAATAAGGAGAAAGTTTCTAACAGTGAAAACAATCAACCAATGGAACAGATTACCTCCAGAAGTTGTGGGAGTTTATCATGGGAAGCTTTGAAGAAGAGACTGAACTGCCAGAAATGGTGTAGGGATTCCTGCTTGGGCAGGGGGTTGGACTAGATGACCTACAGGATCCCTTCCAACTATTCTATTCTATTCTATTCTATTCTATTCTATTCTATTCTATTCTATTCTATTCTCAGTATGGACTTCTACCAGGCCACAATCTGTAATAGTGTGTGGGGAATACCTTGGGGGACAGAGTGAGGAGAATGGTCAGGTAAGAGAAGGCATAGCCCACAGCTGGATAATGGATGGAACAAGAGGCTCAAAAAGGTCCCTCCCTAGTTTCGGTAAAGGAGATGGTGGGAGATTTGTAATTTCAGACTTGCAAGATTATAAGGAGAGTCAGTTCTGAATCTCTTGCTCTGCCTATGATCCAGCTGAGGACTATGACCTCTCTTATCTGGTCATTCCCTAGGCAGCATATCTTTGTCCCACCTCCAAACGTCTTTCCTAAATTCCATTATATACTCCTTTCTACTCTGGATTAATAATATCAAGTGGTCCTTCCTGGTGACTTTGCCAGCTACAACAAACCTCATTTTAGCTGGGGAAGGAAAATGCTTGCATGTGAACATGTTGTCCTTTTGAAATAATCCAATAGGTGGGAGGATCTGGCTGAACAAAGTTCATTATATGTACCAACTCCTGAATTCCATGAACCATCCATGGAATTTTTTTTCCAGATCAGGCTAGACTCCTGCTGAGTTTACGATCACATCTGTGAAATTTTCTTGGCCAGATAGAGAAGTGTTTTTCCATGGCTTTTTCCTGTTTATTCTCCTCCAACTTTTGACTATAGTCTTATAGCCATGTTCATTAACCAGACTTGACCTTCCTTACTTTTGGAAATTAACCATGTCAGTTAGAGACTCACCACACAGAAAACATACCACAGCACACAACACGTGCTTAAATACAACTCTCATTTACATAATGAACCCAATATTTTGTCAATGCTATCATTATTTTTTTAGCTGAGTCTAAACTAGATTTCATAGTCCACCCTAAGACTTTGGCTAAGCCTTTGTTGATTTTCTTCAAAATAAATGAAACGTCTTTGGATAATTTTCCAAATCCTTGACTGGGTTTTAGATCTTTGGAATAAATGTTAAATGAAACATTAATAAAAAGGTGCAAAATATATTAAATTATTTTATAATATAAAAAAAGTTTAGATCTTAGTCCTTAATACTAAATGCTTAGTACTAAAAACTCCACTGTATTATTATTTATTGTTATTTGTGAATATTAAAGAAAGAGATGAAAGGGAAAAAAATAATGCTGCTTAGAAAAAGTTGATAGATATTTGTTACTCGGTACTCCTACTGATTTACAGTGTTTATAAATATTTGGATACCCTTAAAAGCTTTACTATAAATATTTGCATTTGACTTGCTGTGTGGTATTGCTTGAATTTGGTGAAACTTCTGTTGTGGATATATACTTTTGTCTTCTTTTTTTGGTAACACATTTCCTCATTTGGGGCAATGTACTAAGGACAATGGTGGGAAAATAGACATGGGAAAAACCCTGTATTTGTTCTTATCAAATTCTTATCTATCCAAAATATTTACCAGAAACATGAAATAGTAAAAATTATATGTTGGCTAATTAACTGTACATCTTGTGATCGGGACATTGTGTATTTGTTATGTAAAAATGGAAATTCAGCCTTTTAAAAAATCAGAGCTTTTCAAAGGTTACCTTCGTGGTTTTTTAAATGCGTCAGTTCCTAGCTGCTAAAGGGAGACTTTCATTAAAACACACACAAATAGATGCAGGTAATCCTCAATTTACAGCAGTTCATTTAATGACCTGGGTGGCCCTGAAAAAAGGGACTTCTGACTGCTTTTCACATGATTGTTGAAGCATCCCCCATGGTCATGTGATCAAAATTCAGATGCTTGGCAACTGATTCATATTTATGAGAGCTGAAGTGTCTCCCTTTTGCGACCTTCTGACATGGGGAAGCCAGATTTACTTAACCGTGTCACTAACTTAACAACTGCAATGATTCACTTAACAAGTGTGGCAAGAAAGGTCATAAAATGGGTCAAAATTCAGTTAATGACTTTTGTCTCACTTAACAACAGAATTTTGGGGCTCCTTTGTGGTCATAAGTTGAGGACTACCTGTAATAAAGATCCTAAGGCTGCAAATGCAAATAAAATGCAGAACGTTTTTCGGCTTCAATTTTATTTATTTTTTAATGGAAAAAACTCTTTGAGGCTCCAAAAGCTGGTGGAAAAGAAGTAGATGAGATTTGGCAGGGAGATGACCCTGGGCTGCTTGATAATTCTTACATCTAGGCTTGGAAATTAAGACAAGTGAGAACATTCTAGAAGAACATAACGGTAGACCAGTTCCATAATGCTGCCAAGAAAACTCCACAGATGATCCATTAGCACAGAAGTGGGGAAATACGGCCCCTTCATGACTTATGGACTTCAGCTCCCAGAATTCCTGACCCAGACCATGCTGGCTCAGGAATTCTGGGAGTTGAAGTCCATAGGTCATAAAAGGGCCATAGTTCCCCACCCTGGTTAGCATCTGTTATGGGGAGTGAAGAGAGGGGAGTCGGATGGTGCAATGACATCCCTTTATATACATATTGTGATACTGGACACAAGTACAAAAGGGAAGAACTTGTGCTGAAATTATGCAATGCTGGCTTTGTCATTTGCTGAGAGAAGCTTCTGCAGATGCCCATCAAAGTTCATAAAGAACAAGCTTGACTCAAAATCTGACAAAAGGTTCATACAGGAAGTGAACATGTAAAACCATTTTCGTAGCTTTGTTCCAGTCCAGCCTAACAAGGGAGTAGCTAAAGGAGTCTATATTTATTAACAAGTAGAAGATATTCTGTAGTCTTTGCTTAAAAGAGGCTTTCTTCTGCCATGCAGCTAGTCCTCAGCTTATGACTGGCCCCTGACTGGTTATGATGGACCCTGAAAAAGGTACTTACGATCTGGATGCAAAGTTCTGCTTCCCCCTCCCCCATGGTCATGTGACTGCATTTTAGGCACTCAGCAACAGGTCCACATTCACAACATTTGTGACATCCTCTGATCACATGACCACGATTTACGATATTTTTTTCTGGAAAGCAGGGTTTACTTCCAATTTTCTGCACAGAAAAAAAGGGCTCCATAGCAAACATTGGGTTCAATTAATGACTGCGGTGTTTACTTTGCAACCACCACAAAAAGGTCATAAAATCATGTGTAGTGACATAATTAACCACTTAATGACTGTACTTGTGGGCTCAATTACAGTCATAAGTCAAGGATTGCCTGTAGCATAAAATACAACTGAGCTTCAGCCTTCTAATTCCTGCCCGTAATCATCTTCTTATCCACGAGGTTTTTGATTCCTATATCTTCACTCATCACAATTTTGGGGTGTAAGTGCCCTCTAAGTGCTCTCCCCTTCCCCACAAATTTACCATGATTTCAATATTTTATTTTATTTTGTTTTGCATTGGCCCTGCGGAAGCATTTCTTGAAAAAGCTGGGGAAGACATAAAGATATTTTCTAATCAGTTGCAAGAATTCTCCATTTGAAGGAGAATATTTGTAGCTCAGGGTTCTTGCAGACGTTTCGTTACCCAAACTAGATAACATCATCAGTGCATAGTGTTACCTAGTTAGGGTAATGAAACGTTTGCAAGAAAACAAGCAAGTTCAGCAGTGGTGGGATTCAGCCAGGTTCACACTGCTTCGGCAGAATCGGTAGCTAATTTTTTGTTGCCCAGGCCCAGAATGGATTTCCAGAAGTGGCATCCCTACAGAGAACTGGTTGTTCACATATTTGAATCCCACCACTGAAGCTCAGAGAGCACCAAGGACCCCTCAATTCTTCATTTATAAAGAACAGGGATTCCTCTCTATGTGTCGAGGAAACCATGCTCTTGGGTAGACAGGGAAATTTTAAACAAACAACAATAAAAAAAACAGTTAGAAGACAATAGTTGCCAGCCACTTCAGGTCCTCAACTTACAACCATTCATTTAGGGATTGTTCTTTTAGGGATTGTGACTTATGACTACTTTTTACTCTTATAATGTTGCGGCATCCCCATAGTCATGTAATCAAAATCTGGATGCTTGGCAACTGGACTGTATTTATGACGGTTGCAGTGATCCGGGGTTATGTGATCACTTTTTCTGACCTTCTGACAAACAAAGTCAATGGAGAAGTCAGATTCACTTAACAATCGCATTTAACTACTGCAATGATTTGCTTAACAACTGTGGCAGAAAAGGTTGTAAAATGCGGCAAACTTGACATCTGTCTCACATAGTGACTATACATTTTGAGCTCCATTGTTGTCATAAGTTAAGGACTCCCTGCACAGTATTGTTGCAACACTGAGCTGGGATAGGAGATGATATTGAATTGGTGCTATAATCTCTGTGCTTTGTGATAGGAACGTCATGCACGTCATGCTGTACTCTCTCGCCTCTGTAACACACTCACAGCCACTCCCCTTAGAAATGGAATTTTTAATATTATGCCAAGTTATGACTAAGTATACGGCTCACACCTTGAAAGAGTCAACAATGCAGTAGCTGTACAACAATATTACAATCAGGACCTTGGTTTGACTTATTGATCAATTTTACTATGCTTCCTTTTTTAGGAATATTTCTGCAGTGACTTCCCACTATTGTGGGAATCCTGTCTTTCCTTTGTGGTTATCTTGTTTCCTGATTAGCTATAAGGCTTTCGTGTATTTGGGGGGGGGGGTTCTGCTAGCATAGACTTACAGACTTGAACTCTCTTTGAACCATGTTTTCTAGAACAGGGCTTTTCAACCTTTTCACCCATTGTACTACTTTTAGGACATGGCAATATCTGAGTACCACCAGTCGCCTAGCAAGCTGTCAAAAACTTGATGACCAAAAAAAAAAAAAAGGAAAAAAAATGATAAAGTACAGGTAGTCCTCGACTTACAACAACAGTTCACTTAGTGACTGTTCGAAGTTACAATGGCACTGAAAAAAGTGCCCCCCAAGCCACAGCCAAGCCAGACACCTGCCTGCCCGCCCGGCCACACTCTTCCTCCTGTCCAAGGTTTTCATTGTTGTGAGCATTTCTGTTGGGGATTGGCAGCGGGGGTGGGGTGGGGGTGTTTGGTTTTTATTCCCCCCGTCTGCTGGGTGGTTGCAGCAGGTTTTGGTCACTTCACATGACCCTGGGACACTGTGACCGTCATAAATATGAATCAGTTGCCAAGCATCTGAATGTAAATCACAAGACCCTGGAGATGCTGCAACATTCCAGCTGATCGGCGCTTCTTCCGGGCTCACCAGAAGCACCAGGATCAGCGCCAAGCTCCAACTGAAGCCTGGCGCTGATCCTGGCGCTTCCGCTGAGCCCTGACAGCCCTGCAGCTCCAGCCTTCTCTCGCTCAGGCTTGTGCGGTGCTGCCACCATTCAGCTCATCCCCCTCCCCCGCTACCACTTTTCTAGGATGTACCCGTACCACTGGTTGAAAAGCCCTGCTCTAGAAGATCTATGTAACTTTGTGACTTTTGTCCTTGGCAGGAGATCAGGGACTTGCTGTAACCTGCAAATTTTGGGATAGGGGTTTGCCATCACATTGCCAAGAAAATAGTATCAACTTTCCCAGGATGTCACGAAGAGCAGAACTCAACTTGAGGGAGATTTTGCCATCCCATAAATGTTGCAGTACTATTGCAATGAGGCTGAAGGGCAAATGATAGGGAACCTTTGATACATGCTGTTCATGAGGCGAGCGAGTGATTTTTTGGGGGGGGGTAGTCCATGTTGAAAGTTACAAGAGGCTGAACAAAGAAATTTACAGCCAGTCATCAGAGTTACAGCCATGTGATTGCTGTCAACTGTCCAGCTGGCAAATCCAGAAAAAGAAACTCCTGGGACATTATTTTACCAAGAGTACAAAACTGAGAAAAACTACATTGGCAGCTCTGGGTTTCCCATGCAAAAACAAGCATAGTTAATTCCCTCTTTCCCTACGAGCCACCCACAGTCCATTAATATCCACCAATCACTGTTCATTTTGTTATGGAACCTGCCGGCCACACCGAAACATCTGCTCGGTGTGTCCTTGGAAATGCCAGCAATGTCTCAGTTGCTTAGATACCATTCTCACACCCTTGCATTCCATCCACCCGCCCACTGTCCCTGTTATTGTCAGGCCGCGAGCAAAGGAAAAACGTAGGTGAAAGTGTGAGTCAGTCTTGACAATTGAAATTCAGACAATTGGCAACCCGCGCAAATTTACAATGATCGCAGCACCTTGTGGTCACATGATCATTGTTTGCAATCGTCACAGCTAACTGTGGAGAAAGAATGTCAATGGGGAAACTGGCAGGAAGCAGCAAGTGAGGGTCACTTATGTCGCACTCAACCATCTACAGTGAGTTGCTTAATGACCACAGCCAGAATTGACAAACTACCATTATAAGGTGAGAAAAATGTCTATGGAGATTCTCAATCATCCAGGTCATGGTTGTCGCAAAGGTGCTTTCTTAAGAGGCAACTGGAGTTGCTTGTTTTTCTTTGAAGATGTTTCACTTCTCATCCAAGAAGCTTCTTCAGCTCTGACTGGATGGTGGGGAATGGAAGGATTTATACTCCTTGCAGACAACCGGCCATTTGTGTTTTTTTTAAAAAAAGTCATTGAGGCAACTTGGAGGTTTATCTGTGTTCTCAGGGTCACTTGAGTAGTGCAAAGGTGTGTGGAGCCTTCTTGGCTGCAGGATGTTTTCTGCCCTGTGCCTCTTCACTGTTAAAGACAGGTGCAGGCTTTTGGGGATGAATCTGTGTTGTCTCCATCTCAAACAAAAGTGTCAATATAGTCTGCAATGTTTTCTGGAAATCCATTCATACCCCCACACCATTTGAAGGGTGTTCATCCCAAAGTGAATAGCTAAATGTCTCAGTCATCCAGGTCCTGGTTGTCCCAAAGATGCTTTTTTGACTTACATTTAGTGAACCTATAAAGTTACAATGGCACTGGAAAAGGTGATTTATGACTTATGATTCACTTGGCAACCAGCATATATACAGTTGCATGATCCTAGGGTCATGTGATCATCCTTTGCCATTTTCCCAGATAGCTTCTGATGTGCAAAGACACTGGAAGAAACTGGATCCACTTCACAGCCACATAATTCATTTAACAACTGCAGCAATTTGCTTAACAACTGTGGCAAAAAAGGTTGTAAAATCAAATAAAAGTCACTTAACAACCACCTTGTTTAGCAACAGAAATTCTGGTCCCAAGTCTGGACGTAAATATATATGATATCACACATATTTGTGTGATTTATACAATGCCATCATGACACTCGAGACATTGCTGTGGTTTTCAGTGGGGGACCCATACCAGGACGATCCTGGTTAATCAAATTTTCCTTTATTTTCTTAAAATCACTTCCCCAAACTACCTACGTTACATCCATAGATTAGGGCAGACATGTCAAACACAAAGCCCGGGGGCCGGATGTGGCCCGCGAAGTGGTTTCATGTGGCCTGCGAAGCCATCCTGGAAACAGTGAGGGAATGGCCCCCACTGCCTTGGCCCTGGCCCAGGCCGGCCGGGAGCCAATGTACAATTTTGTGGTGGCCATCTACACTGAAACACATTCAGTCTTAGCTCCACAAGGCCGTTTGGAAACAGTGAGGAACCAGCCCCTGCCATGGCGACCCCGCCCCCTGGGTGCATGCTGGGGAGGTGTCACCCTTTGTGAAGAATGAAGAAATGCACCATCGCCTGGAAGTCGCCAGCAAATGGCCCTCGCCTACTTCACATATCCAGTTTCATAGCTCTGCCCTGGTCTCACCCCTTTCTGCCAGAGACCCTCAGATCTCTCCCACTCCTGCCCAGGCCCCCATAGGCACCCTTGATGCGAATGATATAGAGCTGGCCATGCCCACCCAGTAGACTACACCCACTCCATCCACGCCCACCCAGTAGGCCGCACCCACCCGGCCCCCCCAGGGCAACCGCAATGCTGATGCGGTCCTCAATGAAATTGAGTTTGGATTAGGGATTTCAAAACTAAATCAAGGGATCCTTGTTGCTACCTGAGCTTGCTTGTTTTCTTGGAGATGTTTCATTGCCCAAACTAGGTAACATCATCAGTGCTCAATAAATCAAGGAGTTTCCTAACAGATCCCTTGTGCCTTTGACATTAAGGAAAGTTGGCAAAATCTACCAGCTGCAGAGTAAAAAAGAATCAGCAACTGCATGCAGAAGAAAAGAGGTTGTGATTTAGGGCAGGGAAAAAAACAACAACCCTGGAGAACACAGGTTGGCAGAAGAGCTCGCAAAGACAGAGATGATATGGTTGACACTATAAGATGCACATTAAAGTCATTCTAAAGGAAAATATTTATAGCTCAAGGTTGAAATGAGGGGTCCTTGGTGCTCTTCTTGCAGATGTTTTATTACCCAAACTAGGTAACATCAGTTGCCATTTTTCCTGAAGAAGAGAAGTGATGGGGTGCACGGATGACTTTGGGGGGGGGGGAGGACTTTGCTGCTCCCTGAGCTTGCAAACATTTCTTTACCCAACTAAGTAACATCAACAGTGCACTTAGCAACAAAGTTAGCAACAAAGATGATCAGGGAACTGGAAGCTAAAACATATAAAGAACAATTGCTGGAATTGGGTATGTCTAGTTTAACAAAGAGAAAGATGGGGGGGGGGGACATAATAGCAGTGTTCCAATATCTCAGGGGCTTCCACAAAGAAGAGGGAGTCAAGCTATACTCCAAAGCACCTGAGGGGCAGGACAAGAAGCAATGGATGGAAACTAATCAAGGAGAAAGTTCAGAGGAAAGTGAAATTGAATGTACCAATTTAGAATGGGGGGTGCCAGAGTTAAAAACAGCCTGTGTGAAAAGGATTTTGAAACCGTAACTCTTTATGGCTTGAATGTGACTCAGAAGTGTTTATAAGCTAAAGAAGTCAAATGTAATTTTAGACTGCCCCGTTTTTTTTCTCTTCCTAGTCTTTTCCTGCAAATACAAGGTCTGTTTTTTTTTTTAATCAACTGAGTGTTGATCAACTGGTTCTGATAGGAATTGATCGACTGGCTTGTGGCTGGAGCCTGATGCCATGGGCTTAGAGAATCATCCAGCCAGCTTTCACACCTAAGACAGGATTAGAATTCAGAGTCTCCCAGTTTCTAGCCTAGTGCCCTAACCACTGGACCAGTGTTTCTTAATCTTACCAACTTTATGGTGTGTGGATTTCAACTCCCAGAATTTCCCAGCAACCATTTTTTTTATTTCATGAGGACTCTGCGCCAATTTAAAAATAGCTGTGGATCTCTGGGATTCCACAAAACAGGTAGTCCTTGACTTACAATTGTTCACTTAGTAATCGTTTGAAGTTACAACTGCACTGAAAAATGTGATTTATGACTGTTTTCCACACTTACGACCATTGCAGCATCCTCATACTGTAGTCATGTGATCAAAGTTGGAATGCTTGGCAACTGGCATGTATTTATGATGGTTGCAGTATCTCAGGGTCATATGATCACCTGATCAGCAAAATCAATGGGGAAGCCAGATTCACTTAACAACCTTTTCACTTTATGTTCATTGTTTTGTTTTCACATTCTTTTATTTGTATCAGTGAGTATCAAACAATCCAACTGAAAAATAATTATTTGGTGCTGGCGTGTTAGAGATGAAGGTCAAAAGAAGACAAAACGGTGGTCCAGCCACACAACTGAAAGTCCTGCCCCTTTCTACACAAGCCATGCATATAATACTTATTAAAAGGGGTGGAGTTTCAATCATGTGGTTCCAGATGTCAGTCTGTTTTTTTTTTTAGAACAGCCCTGAATTGGCAGAAAAACATATATTCCTATCTAATAAGTACAGTATACAAGTGTCACAGATGTACACAATATTTATTTTTATTTATCCAAATTGTATAGCACAGTGGTTCTCAACCTTTCTAATGCCGCGACCCCATAATACAGTTCCCCATGTTGTGGTGACCCCCAACCACTTATACATCACCGGGTGCCAGGGGCGTGGCCAAAGAAAAGGGGGGAAAAATGGCGGACAGCCTTGTTTGGCGACCCCCGTGAAATGGTCGTTTGACCCCAAATGGGGTCCCGACCCACAGGTTGAGAACCACTGGTATAGCAGATTATAACTCTGGGTAGCTCATATGATTTTAAAAAGAAAACAAAACAAATAATGCAAGCAAGAAACAAAATGCACAAATCAATAAAAAAAATAAAAATTAAATTAAAACTAAATAAAAAAAACAAAATGGAAACTAATCAAGGAGAGAACCAGCTTAGAAGTAGGGAGAAATTTCCTGAGAGAACAATTAATCAGTGGAATGACTTGACTCCAGAAGTTGTGAATGCTCCAACACTGGAGGTTTTTAAGAAGAGATTGGGCAGCCATTTGTCTGAAATGGTATAGGGTTTCCTGCCTAAGCAGGGAGTTGGACTAGAACAGGGCTTTTCAACCAGTGGTACAGTGGTACCTGTGGTACATTGGCACCTGGCAGGTGGTACGAGACCATCCTAGAAAAGTAGCGGGGGAGGGGAATGAGCTGAACTGCACCGCACAAGTCTGAGCGAGAGATGGCTGGAGCTGCAGGGCTGTCAGGGCTCAGCGGAAGCGCCAGGATCAGCGCCAGGATCCAGCTGGAAAGCAACACTGATCCTGGCGCTTCTGTTGAGCCCAGAAGAAGCGCCGATCAGCTGAAATGTTGCAGCATCTCCAGGGTCTTGTGATTTACATTCAGATGCTTGGCAACTGATTTATATTTATGACGGTCACAGTGTCCCAGGGTCATGTGAAATGACCAAAGCCTGCTGCAACCATGCAGCAGACGGGGGGAATAAAAACCAAACACCCCCTCACCCCCACTGCCAATCCTCAGCAGAAATGCTCACAACAATGGAAACCTCGGACAGGAGGAAGAGCGCCGCCGGGCAGGCAGACAGGTGTCTTGCTCGGCTGTGACTTGAGGGGCACTTTTTTCAGTGCCATTGTAACTTCGAACAGTCACTAAGTGAACTGTTATAAGTCGAGGACTACCAGTACTTTATCACTTTTTTCTCTTCTTCTTTTTTTTTTTTGGTCATCAAGTTTTTGACAGCTTGCTAGGCTACTGGTGGTACTCAGAAGTTGCCCTATCCTAAAAGTGGCACAATGGGTGAAAAGGTTGAAAAGCCCTGGACTAGAACAGGGCTCCCCAATCCCTGTCTGTGGACTGGTACCGGTCCGCAGCATGCCAGCAACCAGTCCACACAAACAAGGAAAGCCCTATCCATGGGATGCAGGCAGGACACAAAACCACGCACTCTCAGGTCTGTGGAAAAGCCTTTCTCCATGGAACTGGTCCCTGATGCCCAAAAGGTTGGGGACCTCTGGACTAGAAGACATCCAAGGCCCCTTCCAACTCTGTTATTCTATTCTACTCTACCTAGTTGGGTAATGAAACGTTTAGAAAAAAATAACCAAGCTGAGCAAAGTCCCCCCCCCCCCGAAAAAATCATTCTTGCACCCTATCATTTGTCTTCTCTATGAAAAATCAAATTGGGGGGGGGTTCATATTCTTTGTATATGTGCACACAATCAGGCATCTTGCCCCAAATAAAGGGTCTGAGTCAGCCACTATCTTAAGAAAAACTTTTCAGCTCCTCTGCTCTATTGCGCTAGATTAGGAAGTGGCATGGTTTGAGTGCGTGATGTACTTTGACATATCACCTAGGGAACCAAGCCTAGGTTTGCTAAACAACGCTGCTGAGTCACAAAAGAACACTGGTGACACAATAAGGGCGTCACAGTGTGGAGCCCTGCACAATGTAAAAGGCTTCTCCTATAGTTTCTACTTGCTGCAGCAGGACAATAACTCGAAAGTACACACAACATTCAAACATTCAAACATTCACAGAGAGAAAATTACTGAGGTTTATGATGTTAGGGCTTTTGGGCTAAATCGGTCACTGCTTTCAATACGCACTCAAACACACGCCCAAAGTATTCAGTGGAGAGTATGTATGCATCAGAAGCCATTATCAAACCCGAAAGGTTTCAGGGCGGACGGTTTGCACTCTTGAGCTGCTTACAATAAGCAAGGCTGTGCCTTTATTTGATGATGAGATGTGCCTGAGGCCCACAGCCATTCCTTAGGATAATGTTTCTGAATATTTCTTGACAACTTTGAGACATCAACCCTCAACCTGCTTGGCGTCTGTGAACCTTCTCCCCTGGGTCTTCTTTAAAATGTGGGCTTCTCATGCTGGCTGGGGAATTTTAAGAGTTGAAGTCCACACATCTTCAAGTTGTCAAGGTTGAGAAACACTATTTTAGCTCCTAGTTTCCAAGTGTTGCGTCTTCAGTGCTGCATCCAGAGCAAAACAAGCAGATGGGACCTGCTCTATGCAGACTTTAGGACAGAAGTAATTTGTGCTGTTCTCCTTGTGGCCTGCCTGTGGCTCCTCATGAACATCTGGATAACACCTAGGAACAACAAAAGGCTCAGCTTGGTACATCCCTTTCTATGTTCCTAATTCAGGAAGTATAACAGAATAACAGAAGATCAGTGTTGGAAGGGACTGTAGGAAGTCAGCACAGCCCCACAGAGAAGGAAATATTTTGGGGGATATTTAAAAAGACAGAATATTATATTTTCCCAAAGGAATAATGGGAGAAAATCTTAAAAGGCAGAAACTTCTCCTTTTCCTCCAAGCAGAAACTGAGCAGGCCAGCTCTGTAGAAATGCAGATTTGATCATTAAATTCAGAAAGACTTCAGCCCCAGGCCCAGAGAAGGTTTGAGCTGACGGGATTAGAAAAACAAAGACTCCCAAGAACAGAACATGACCTTTAGAACATAATAGGATTAACCCACCATCATTAGAATACCAAAAGCTCAGGTCAAAGTACATGACACAGGAACAGGAATAACCTCAAACAGAAATAAGTCCAAACACAAAATCCCACAAAGGTATAAAAACGCATCCACTCCCACTCCTTTTTGTCTGCCACTGAAGTTTCTGGCAACTAAATAAACTGAACCTTCTTTCCTAAACAGTCTCCATTTTGTTTATTCCCGGCTTGGACTGGACCCTGAAGATTTTTCTTTCAACAGGACCTTGAAAGTCTTCTAGTCCAAACCCCTGCTCAAGCAGGAAACCTATACTATACATAGTCCTCGGCTTACAACAGTTCATTTAGTGACTGTTCTAATGGCACTGAAAAAAGTGCCGCATGACAATTTTTCACTCTTACAACCTTTGCAGCATCCCCATGATCATGTGATCAAAATTCAGATACTTGGCAGTTGGTTCATAGTTATAACCGTTGCTGTGTCCCAAGGTCATGTGATCACCTTTTGCAACCTTTTGACGAGCAAAGTCAGTGTGGAAGCCAGATTCACTTAACAACCAGGTTACTAACTTATCAACTGCAGTAATTCTCCTAACAACTGTGGCAAGAAAGGTCGTAAAATGCCGCAAAACTCACTAAAGAAATGTCTCACTTAACAACATAAATTTTGGGCTCAATTGTGGTCATACGTCAAGGACTACCTGTATTTCAGACAAATGGTTATCCAATCTCTTCTAAAAACCTCCAGAATTGGAGCACCCACAACTTCTGGAGGTAGGTTGTTCCACTGAATAACTGTCCTAACTGTCAGGAAATTTCTCCTTAGTTCTAGTTGCGTCTCTCATTGATTACTTTCCATCTGTTGCTCTGTGTCCTGATTCATAATAACCTCTGGTGCCTTTTCAAGAGATAAACTGGGTCCCGACTACAAGTTCTCCTACCATGTTCACTGACACCAGATTCAAATCAGCATGCTGCTTAAAATAGATGACTCTGATGCATTTCACAGAGCCTTTCAAGTCAGCTGCTGAAAAGACAAGAATCTGTGGCTTTCCATAAAATAAGAAGCAAGCCATGTAGAGGGGCATCCCGTGGAGACAAAAGGGGACAAAAAACCCATTGTGACATTGTGATAGTGTGATGCAAATCTTCTCTCGTTTGTGCTTGCATCATTGATGCTGCAGGCAAGTATGCAAGGAGTAAACAACATGAGTGAACGACAACCACATTATAAGGTTGGGATGCATATTTTGACTTTTTTTCCAATGTAGTGGTTTGCTTTGGACACCTCTGACAATAAGATCTTTTGAAACATCTCCTAGGGCAGGGGTAGGCAACCTTGGCTCTTTTATGATACATGGACTTCAACTCCCAGAATTCCTCAGCTAGCATGGCTGGCTCAGAAATTCTGGGAGTTGAAGTCCACGAGTCATAAAAGAGCCAAGGTTGCCTATCCCTGTCCTAGGGTGTTTAAAATTCAAAGTTTGGGAGCATTCTTAACCTTCATTTTGGATTCCTGCTTTGAGCTGCAATTTGGCTGCCCTAAATACTTCTTTCATTTAGATGATCATATAAATAGCTTCATCTCTTCAGAGAGGAGGGGACAAATTGATTGACTGTCTTCTGGTAAACCAATTCTATTTCCCGTAGCCTAGCCTAGCCTAGATGCTGTTCTTTGAGTCTTTTAGCTGAATGAAATTTAAATCAAAGAAATGCAAAGTTCAGAGGAAAGTGAAATTGAATGTACCAATTTAGAATGGGGGGTGCCAGAGTTAAAAACAGCCTGTGTGAAAAGGATTTTGAAACCGTAACTCTTTATGGCTTGAATGTGACTCAGAAGAGTTTATAAGCTAAAGAAGTCAAATGTAATTTTAGGCTGCCCCGTTTTTTTTCTCTTCCTAGTCTTTTCCTGTAAATACAAGGTCTGCTTTTTTTTTTTTTTTAAATCAACTGAATGTTGATCCACTGGTTGTGATAGGAATTGACCGACTGGCTTATCGCTGGAGCCTGATGCCATGGGCTTAGAGAGTCATCCAGCCAGCTTTCACACCTAAGACAGGATTAGAATTCAGAGTCTCCCAGTTTCTAGCCTAGTGTCCTAACCACGGGACCAGTGTTTCTTAATCTTACCAACTTTAAGGTGTGTGGATTTCAACTCCCCGGATTTCTCAGCAAGCCATTTTTTTATTTCATGAGGACTCTGCGCCAATTTAAAAATAGCTGTGGATCTCTGGGATTCCACAAAACAGGTAGTCCTCGACTTACAGTTGTTCATTTAGTAACCATTTGAAGTTACAACTGCACTGAAAAATGTGATTTATGACTGTTTTCCACACTTACGACCATTGCAGCATCCTCATACTGTAGTCATGTGATCGAAGTTGGGATGCTTGGCAACTGGCATGTATTTATGACGGTTGCAATGTCTCAGGGTCATGTGATCACCTGATCAGCAAAATCAATGGGGAAGCCAGATTCACTTAACAACCTTTTCACTTTATGTTCATTGTTTTGTTTGCACATTCTTTTATTTGTATCAATGAGTACCAAACAATCCAAATGAAAAATAATTATTTGGTGCTGGCGTGTAGTAGTAGTAGTAATAATAATAATAGTAGTAGTAGTAGTAGTAGTAACAACAACAATAAAATTGGAAGGGACCTTGGAGGTCATCTAGTTCAACCCCCTGCTCAGGCAGGAAACCCTATACCATTTTAGACAAATGGCTGCCAAGTCTCTTCTTAAAAACTTCCAGTGTTGGAGCATTCACCACTTCTGGAGGCAGGTTGTTCCACTGATTAATTGTTCTAACTGTCAGGAAGTTTCTCCTTAGTTCTAGGTTGCTTCTCTCCTTGATTAGTTTCCACCCACTGCTTCTTGTCCTGTCTTCAGGTGCTTTGAAGAATAGCTTGACTCCCTCTTCTTTGTGGCAGCCCCTGAGATATTGGAACACTGCGATCATGTCCCCCCTCGTCCTTCTCTTCATTAAACTAGACATACCCAATTCCAGCAGCCTTTCCTTATATGCTTTAGCCTCCAGTCCCATAATCATCTTTGTTACTCTTCTCTGTACACAAAACAGTGGTCCAGCCACACAATTGAAAGTCCTGCCCCTTTTTACACAAGCCATGCACGTAATACTTATTAAAAGGGGTGGAGTCTCAATCATGTGATTCCAGATGTCAGTCTGGTTTGTTTTTTTATCCCATTGAGAATAGCCCCGAATTGGCAGGAAAATGTATATTCCTATCTGATAAGTACAGTATACAAGTGTCACAGATGTACATAATATTTATTTTTATTTATTCAAATTGTATAGCAGATTATAACTCTGGGTAGCTCACATGATTTTAAAAACAAAACAAATAATGCAAGCAAGACACAAAATGCACAAATCAATAAAAAATAAAAATTAAATTAAAACAAAATTAAAAAAACAAAATTAAAATTAGAAGACGTAACTGGAAGTGACTGGAAGTCATGGATTAATTGGTAGAGTCATCTAACAGGCTTAAAAGCACAGCTGAATCCCCAGGCGTGTTGATGCCCGTATTTCTCTTAGTTGGTTGCTTCTGTGATTATTTGAAGTTTTCAACCATTTGTTGAAAGGAAAATCTTTATCAAGGTCCAGTCCAAGCCACGGATAAACAAAATGGAGACTGCTTTAGAAAGAAGATTGTAGTTTATTGAAGAGCTGAGCCAGACAGAAAGGTGTGTCTGGGAAAGCTGACCCCATGGAGCTGGGAGTGGTGGGGTTTTATATCTTCTTTTGAGGTTGTTTCCTGTTCCTGTGACATGAACTTTGCCCTGAGCTTCAGTGTACCTTTCTGGTATTCTGATAGTGGTGGGTTAATCTATTATGTCCCAAAGGTCATATTTCCTGTCCTTAGAGTTTGGGTGGAGGATGTAGATTTTAGGGGTCTTTATCTTTTTAATCTCATCTGCTTCTAGCTTCGTGGCTCCAACTTTTCTGAGTAGGATGATCACATCTGCATTTCTAAAAGCTGGTCTCTGCCTAGTTTTTGCTTGGGGCTATTAAGAAAAACTGGGCTTGCTTTTCTGCCTTTAAGATTCTTTGGGGAAATATAATATTCTGCCTTTTAATAGTCCCCAAAGTATTTCTTTCTCTGGGGGGGAGGGTGCTGTCCTCCCACACATTGATGGTGAGTTTAATGGTGTGAACATGTCTTTACAGTGGGTAAAAAATAAAAACAAGTTAATGATGATAATAATGATGGATACTTGACCATCAAAGATGGAAGACCATTCTACAGTAGTGTTTTGAAAGACCCGAAAAGGATAAGAAATGTAAGGGTTGCAATTTCTTTGGAACTAATTGTAAGTACTTTCTGTTCCTGAAAATCTTCACCAATGCTCTTAGCAACAGAATCTCAATTGTCAGCAATACAATTCACATTAGAAACCAAAACCAAAAGCAATCCAAAACCAGCAGGAAGATTCTTGTGGTTTACCATCCTTCAGGCAAGGTCTTATAACTCAAAATTGGAAAGGGGAAACACCAGGCAGCAGAACATAAAAATCACTATCTATTTGCTTGTATAGGAAATGTAGTTCTTCAAGACAACCACAATCACCGTGGAGTTCCAACAGGTGTTCTGATTAAAAGCTTCCTGTGAAAATGTAAGGGAGAACATTCTCCGGATGGAAGAGAAAACTAAGAGCACTATGGATTTCATATACATGTAATCCTCGACTTTTAAGTGAGTTTTGCCCCATTTTACAGCCTTTCTTGCTGCAGTTGTTAAGTGAATCACTGCAATTGTTAAGCTAGTAACACCGTTGTTAAGTGAATCTGGCTTCCCCATTGACTTTGCTTGTCAGAAGGTTGCAAAAGGGGATCACATGATCCCAGGACACTATAAACATCTTAGATACATGCCAGTTGCCAAGCATCTAGATTTTAATCACATGGCCATGGGGATGTTGCAATGGTTGTAAGTGTGAAAAACGATCATAAGTCACTTTTTTCAGAGACATCGCCACTTTGAACGGTCACTAAATGAACTGTTGTAAGTCGAGGATATCTATATAGGAATATATGCCTATGTGGGCATAATGCTTTCTCTTGTTTCTCACTATCTTCTTTCCCAAGGCTATCCCCAGAGAGAAGTCCAAATAGGCAACTTTATGAAAAACATGCTTACAGCAGCAAGAACAAACTTTGCTCAAAATCCTGGAAGAACTATAAAATTCCAACAATATCTGACTGGGAACTTAAACTGTGGAGAATATACAGTGATAGTGAAACTAACAGTATGTTCTACTTATGCAATAGAAGCTTAAATTTAAGCAAGAATGGTTCCCATACATACAACACATAGTATGTACAGGCAGTTCTCAATTTACAACAGGTCGCTTAGCAGTCATCGTAGTTGTTAGGATGGACTTCCCCAAAGCTACTGATGACCCAGATTCAAAGTCCTAAAAGCTGAGCCCCCCGCCCGCCCCACACATGGTCATGTGATCACATATTGGGTGCTTGGCAACCAGCCCATATTTATGGCCGTTTACAATATCCCATGGTCACATGACCATGATTTGTGAAATTGGTTTTATGTCTAGCTTCTGACACAGAACACCCATGGCAGACAATAGATTCGCTTAACAAACAAGGCATTTGCTTAATTACCATAACATAATCTATAATCTTTACTACGAAAACTTTGATTGTGAATTATGGTATGGTATGGAATGCAAATGTTCCCTCCATTGCAGCTAACTGTTTTTCATCTTCAGAATACTTTGAAGTTTTAAAAAAACTTGTTACTTTACAACTGGGAGCAGATGCATCTGATGATTGCTTATGTTTCTTGGTGGTCAAGTGTTTTGTAATAGCTGCTCTGCCCCCAACTGCAATACAAAATTTTCCGCTGCAAATATTGCAGAAAACAATGTTATCCTTCTTTGATGTGATGAATGGAAATTCCTTATTCAATTTATCGTTGAAATGGCATTTCCTCTTTTTTGATTTTTCCATCCCTAAATGGAAGTTAGTCTCCTCCAGGTATCTTCGGGACTAACTAGGAGATGATGTAGTTGGGTAGCAGGGAGGGGTGCAAAGTTCCTGCCAATTCGCCTTTGCTACAGACAACTTGCATGTGCAAAGTTTGCTGGCCAGGTGTTTTGGCACGCTCAGCAGCAATTCCTATTGGCTTTCGAAAGCCAATAGGGGAAGAAGCACAGCTCATGCAAAAGTTGGGGAAAAAAACCATCAGAAAAAGGTGCCTGAACACCGTTCTGAGCATTCTATGAGGGGGAAAAAAGCCCTGCAGATTAATCTTCAAATATCGAAAAGGAGGACATGTAGGAGGACACTTTTTGAGGGAGGACAGAACTTACAAAAGGAGGACTGTCCTCCCTAAATGAGGACAGTTGGTCACCTTAATTATATCATCAATATTTTGAACTGCAGAGGATGAACTGTGAACTGCAGAGGATGAATAAAAAAACAACAAATGATTTTATTCTTGTAATATTGATGTTCTAAATGGGCATTAATATTGATATTGTTTTTCTTTTATTTTTCTGAAATTTAAATAATAAATGTTACTAATCTCTAATCATATTATGTAATCTCACTGTATAGAAACCATGCAAGGTACAGGTAGTCCTCAACTTACAACCACAACTGAGCCCCAAATTTCTGTTGCTAAGTGAGACATTTGTTAAATGAGTTTTGCCTCATTTTTTACTTTTCTTTCCACCGTTGTTAAGTGAATCACTGCAATTGTTAAATTAGTAAGATGGTCATTAAGTGAATCTTGTTTCCCCGTTGACTTTGCTTACCAGTTCTCAAAAGGTGATCACATGACCCCGGGATACTGTGACCGTCATATATATGAGTTAGTTGCCAAGCATCTGAATTTTGATCATGTGACTCATGATTATTTTTTGCACTCATGAGAAGAACAGTCATAAATTACTTTTTTCAGTGCTGTTGTAGCTTTGAACAGTCACTAAATGATATTTTTGTAAGACAAGGACTTCCTTTATCAAGATTTATAACAGTATAATAAAAAGGAAAGTATTTGTTTTTAAATCCTCAAGATAGCATTTTATTTATTTTTGTGAGCATGGGCAACACCATACATTCACATAACAGGAAAAGAGCTTGGATTGTGAAAGCACACCCATCATCTTGCAGCTTACAAAAATCCCCCACTCTTTCCTGCATGCCCATTGCTCTTGCACAGCATTTTTAAATTTATTTGTTCACATTTGTTCTTTGTTTTGTGAAACTAGTTAGAAACTGATTGAAACAATTACAGCTTGACCGCAATGGTTGCTTAGATAGATTTCAAAAACCCTGAAGTCATATTTTTTTAAAAAAAATAAAAATAAAAGAGGGATTGCACAATTGACAGTTTGTTGCTGAATGCTGCTTTTAGGTAAGCTTGGAAATCAAGCTGGACAAGTTGGGTTTCTTTGTTTGTTTTAATTAGGAATAGAGAAGATGAAGTTGATGGAGAGGGTTGCTGGTGAAATCTATTGTCAGAATAGAGCTGGAAGGGACCCCCTGCTCAGGCAGGAAACCCTATACCATTTCAGACAAGTGATTGTCCAGTCTCTTCTTAAAAACTGCCAGTGTTGGAGCATTCATAACTTCTGGAGGCAGGTTGTTCCACTGGTTAATTGTTCTAACTGTCAGGAAGTCTCTCCTTAGTTCAAGGTTGCTTCTCTCCTTGATTAGTTTCCATCCCTTGCTTCTTGTCCTGCCTTCAGGCACTTTGGAGAAGAGCTTGACTCCCTCTTCTTTGTGGCAGCCCCTGAGATATTGGAACGCTGTCATGTCCCCCCTCGTCCTTCTCTTCATTAAACTAGACATACCCAATTCTCGCAACCGTTCCTTATATGCTTTAGCCTCCAGTCCCCTAATCATCTTTGTTGCTCTTCTCTGTATTCTCTCTAGATTCTCAACATCTTTTTTTACATCTCCTGCATTCTGAAGGGAAGCTGTCCACCCTCCTCATCACCATCATCCCACCAAAACTTTTCTTGTCCCTAAGGAACTCTAGCCTTTCTCCCGCAAAAGGATATGCAGCTGAAACTTTCTCCTTAAAGCTTTCCTTTGGAACAGCTGAGCTCATCTATGCAGCCACAGAGTCAAAGTTTGTTCAAATTACCAAAGACTGTGGAGATTCTCAGTGATCAAGGTCATAGTTGTCTCAAAAGTGCCTTTTTTTTCCTTCAAAAGGCAACTTGACTTTTTTTCTCTTGAGGAAGAGGAACAAAATGTTTTGTTTCTCATCCAAGAAACTTCATCAGTTGTGATGGTGAGATGGTGGTGGCAGTGGCCTCAAGAGCTCTCAGAGTGCTAAAGGACCAGATGACTTCAAAGAAATACAATCTTTCCATTGCTCCCCTCCCACCATCTGGTCAGAACTTATTCTTCCACCTCTTCCATCCCCCAGTCTCAACCTTTCCTTCCATTCCCCTCCCCCCCCATCACAACTACCGAAGTTTCATGGATGAGAATTGAAACCTTTTGTTCTTCTTCCTCAAGAAAAAAAAAGTCCATTCTCTCCAGGGACACAAATTCAGTGGTGGGATTCAGCCAGTTCGCACCACTTCAGCAGAACGGGTAGCTATTTTTTTGTTGCCCAGGCCCAGAATGGACTTCCAGAAGCAGCATCCACACAGAGAACCGGTTGTTCACATATTTGAATCCCACCACTACACAAATTCCTCGGTGGCCTTGAACCAGTCACTCCCTCTCAGCCCAATTCAACTCACAGGGTTGTTGTTGTGTGGAAAACAGTAATAGGAAGATATGCTGAATACTTTTGTTGTCTTGAGTTATTTGTAAAAATACAAAAGGCAGGATACAAACATATGAACATGTAAACCAGCGGTTCTCAACCTGTGGGTCGCAACCCCATTTGGGGTCGAATGACCGTTTCACAGGGGTTGCCTAAGACCATCGGAAAACACATATTTCCGATGGTCTTAGGAACTGAGACACCGCTCCTCTATCCGTCTCCAGGCGAGGGGAGCAGGAGGCAGAGGAAAGCCTGAGCAGGGAAGGATCTGGCCCAGCAAGGGCGGAGCCACGTTCGAGCACTGCTTCTGGAGCTCACAGATGCTGGCCCGGCTCTGGCGTGCTTGGGGTAGAGGTTGTCTGCTGTGTTGCTGCCAGGAGCCTCAGCTGGCTAAAGCGCCTTTCAGAGAAAGAGCCCTGCTTTCCCCTACAGCAGTGGTTCTCAACCTGAAGGTCGGGACCCCATTTGGGGTCGAACAACCATTTCACGGGGGTCGCCAAACAACACAGTCCGCCATTTTTTCCCCCTTTTCCTTAGCTGTGCTACTCCCTTTTATTCTATTGGCTTTCAAAAGCCAATAGGAATTGTCCAGGCTGTCTCTGCCCTGCTGAGCCCGCCAAAAGTCCCATTCTGCAAACGGTGCTGCACCAGTTGAGTAGTCCTCAACTTACGACCGGTTGAGTAGTCCTTGACTTATAACCGGTTGGGGGTCGCAGCATTAAAAAGGTTGAGAACCACTGCCCTACAGGGTGACCCAGCCAGCAGCGTCCTACTCTCGTAGTTTCAGGGAGGAGGGAGAGGAAGAAGAAGACATCTGCCCAGCAGGCTGCTACCTTTGCCTCCTCACAACTGAGAAGTGATTTGAGGCAGATGGCAGATTATAAAACTGATGATTGTCTCAAAGGGGGGATGGGCAGGCCTACAAAGCCACTGCTCCTCTGTGGGCAGACAGATAGCTGGACGGCTAGGAAAGTTCCCCGACTCTTCTGCTGTGGAGGAAGAAAACCAAGCTTCGAGATCTCGCGAGCAGGCGCCCAGACCTGACTGAGTTTGCAACAAGCCTGGCAAGCTTTACGTTGAGGCGGTTGGTTTATAAAAGGAAGGAGCAGTCTCCTCATGCTCCGGAGTGGGGGAGGGATGGTGGTAAGTTTGTTCACTTCCCTGAAAAATCTTCTCGGGCCATCTCCATTGCTAAAAGATAATGCCCTTGCTTTCCTATGATGTCGAAGGTGTCCTACGTTAGGAAAAAACCAAAACACAATCCTCATGCAAAAACAGTCCACCCGTGATAATGCAAAACCTAATGAAGAGCGTAGCTGTTTTTATTACTCTTATCACAACTCTGAGAAGTAAGTTGATGGCAGTTGCTGCACAGGAGTTAACTGAGCTCCCAGATAGCCCATCCTCACACAATTGGAAGATCCCCTAAATTCCCAGTGATAGATCACACTAATGATAAATGTGGGAGCTTTGGTCCTACTTATGTGGTGGGCATAAAAGTATAGTAGCTTTTTCCTCTTTTCCCATGGCAGCTGATTCCCCCCTCCTCTGAGATCCCTGCAGCCCTCCTTAAGACAGCACATACTTTTTGATTCTTGCTGCTCGATCCCTTCTCCTCCCCCCCCCCTTGATGGCTTCTTACTTGTGGGATGTGGGGGAAGGGAGCGCCATTTCACTACAGGTGGGAGAAGGAAAACTGGTCCAGGCAGTGAAAAGGGAAGAGATCAAGGGGGAGGGGGGCTTTGGAGATGAAAGCTGCTTTGGATGGATGTTTTGGTCTGCAGCATGTGTTTCCCTTTCTCCTCCTGCCTGCCTTATCTCTGTTTCCTAGTGTGCCTCTGGAAAGCCGGGAAGGGGGGGGGGGGGCAAAATGAATCTGCTCCTAGTGTGGAATCAAGAAGCTCCAAGGGGCTTTTTCTTGCAGTTGCTGCAGTAATGTTCCCCATTCTTCCTGCCCTGGCTGCTGCACCAAAAGCAGTTGATTATTGCTCAGTGGAACCAGCAGTGGGGTGGGAGGAAGGAATGGATTTCCCTTCTGCTGCCTCTGCCTCAGTGGACTGGCAGATGTGATATCGGAGCCACTGAACTATATTTTTCAAAGATCCTGGAACACAGGGGAACTACCAGAGGACTGGAAAAGAGCTGATGTAGTTCCCATCCTCAAAAAAGGAAAAAAAATGGATCCAGGAAATTACAGACCTATCAGCCTGACCTCAATACCTGTGAAGATCCTGGAAAAGATAATCAAACAACGAATCAACGAACACCTAGAGGCAAACAAAGTCATTACTAAAAGCCAACATGGGTTTGTCAAAAATAGATCATGCCAGACAAATCTTATTGCATTCTTTGACCAAGTGACAAAATTAGTGGATCAGAGGAATGCGGTGGACATAATTTACTTGGACTTCAGTAAGGCATTTGATAAAGTAGATCACAACCTACTACTTGACAAGATAGAAAAATGTGGGGTAGACAGAACCACCACCAGATGGATCCGTAGCTGGCTGACCGGCCGTACTCAGCAAGTGGTCCTAAATGGAACTGCATCTATATGGAGGGAAGTGTGTAGTGGGGTGCCCCAGGGCTCTGTTCTGGGCCCAGTACTCTTCAACATCTTCATCAACGATTTGGATGAAGGGATAGATGGGGAACTCATCAAATTTGCAGACGACACCAAGCTGGCAGGAATAGCCAACACTCCAGAAGACAGCTTAAGATACAGAAGGATCTGGACAGACTTGAACACTGGGCACTAACTAACAAAATGAAATTCAATGGTGAAAAAAGCAAGGTCCTACATTTAGGCAAGAAAAACCAAATGCACAAGTACAGCATAAGTGGCACCATGCTCAATAGTAGTAACTGTGAGAGGGACCTCGGAGTCCTAGTAGACAATCACCTAAATATGAGCCAGCAGTGTGCTGCAGCTGCCAAAAAGGCCAACACAGTGCTAGGCTACATTAACAGAGGGATAGAATCAAGATCACGTGAAGTATTAATACCATTCTTCAATGCCTTGGTAAGCCACACTTGGAATACTGCATCCAGTTTTGGTCACCACGATGTAAAAAAGATGTTGAGACTCTAGAAAGAGTACAGAGAAGAGCAATAAAGATGATTAGGGGACTGGAGGCTAAAACATATAAGGAACGGTTGCTAGAATTGGGTATGTCTAGTTTAACGAAGAGAAGGACAAGGGGGGGACATGATAGCAGTATTCCAATATCTCAGGGGCTGCCAAAAAGAAGAGGGAATTAAGCTATTTTCCAAAGCACCTGAAGGCAGGACAAGAAGCAACGGGTGGAAACTAATCACGGAGAGAAGCAACCTAGAACTAAGGAGAAACTTCCTGACAGTGAGAACAATTAATCAGTGGAACAGCTTGCCTCCAGAAGCAGTAAATGCTCCAACACTGGAAGTTTTTAAGAAGAGACTGGACAGCCATTTGTCCGAAATGGTGTAGGGTTTCCTGCCCAAGCAGGAGGTTGGACTAGATGACCTCCAAGGTCCCTTCCAACTTTACTACTACTACCTCCTTCCAAAAATCTCTAAGATTCTGGCAGGCACAGCTCCAGAATTGAGCTATGCTGGCTCAGGAATTCTGGGAGTTGAAGTCCACAAGTCATAAAAGAGCCAAGGTTTTCCTTCTGCCTTCTTCAGAAAGAGAAGCTCTGAAGGTCATTAGGATCAATTGTCCTGGAAGGAGAGGGGTCCTCTTCCACACACTCAGTGAATTTCAGCTGGAGGTAGAAAAATGGACAGTGGCTAAGGCTGAAGAATCAAATTGTGTGGGCCGCATCAGCCACATGGACAACAAATGTCTACAAGTATAGCTCCCCTTGAGTATCACCTCAACTAATTCTTATTTTCTCTCACCCCATAAGCAACCCCCCCCATACACAATCATATTAATTTTTCACAGGTCATGCTTGACCTAATCAGGCAACTTCAAGGGCTCATTTAAAGAAGAGAAAAGGTCAGGTCTCCCTTCAGAGCCATAGGTGGAGCACCCATGCTTCAAGACAAAATTTCATTTTTTTGTAATTAGAAATAAATATTTCACAATATATAATTACATATTGTTTTTGTGATTAATCGCTATGCTTTAATTATGTTCAATTTGTAACAATGAAAATATATCCTGCATATCAGATATTTACATTACGATTAATAACAGTAGCAAAATTACAGTTATGAAAGAGCAACGGAAATAATTTTATGGTTGGGGGTCACCACAACATGAGGAACTGTATTAAAGGGTCACGGCATTAGGAAGGTTGAGAACCACTGGATTAGAGCCAAACCCAGCCTACTAGGATTCTGGAAGACTCTTAGGATCTGGCTCTCTGGAGATGCCTGAGATGGATTTTGATTTGCTCCTGATATGATGTTTCAATGGAATATGGTCTTCTGATTGTATGCTGCCTTTTGATGGCTACTTCCAGGATGGATTGAAGCTTTAATCCTGAGTACTGCTTACTGAGGCTGAGCCACTCAGAGACCCTGGTGACTGGAATGATCTTTAAGTCTAAAGTGATCAATAAAAGGAGCAGAAGTGCCCTTGTTCCCAAGAAAGAAAAGCTTAGAGATTATTTGCATCCCAGTAGTTCTCACCAAGCGGAGTGTAGCAATATGGACCAATAAGGGAAGTGATGAATTACTTAAGAAGCCAAACTTATATGGGGGCAAATTCTGTATTTTGGACTTTTATTAAGGCAACACGTTGACTTTTATTAAGGCAGCACAAGCAGTATTCCAATATTTGAGGGGATGCCACAAAAAAGAGGGGGTGAAATTATTTTCCAAAGCAACAGAGGCAAGACAAGAAACAATGGCTAGAAACTAATCAAGGAGAGATGCAACCTGGAATTAAGGAGAAACTACTTAACATTGAAGACAATTAACCAGTGGAACAGCTTTGCCTTCAGTCACTTGTCTGAAATGGTATAGGGTCTCCTGCCTGAGTAGGGAGTTGGACTAGATGACCTCCAAGGTCCCTTCCAGCTCTATTCTGATTGATTGAACGCTACCCTGAAGCACCTCAATAAAAATTTTGCCCTCATATGGAATGTGGATTTCAAAACAACATCAAAGCAGATACATTTTTTTTCCTCCTAACAATAAGGCTAACATTGAGCAAATGTAAGCAAAACAGCACTTCCTCTGATCTTGCCAGGCATTGTGAAAATGGACATGTTTTTGATTTTGAAGCAAGGTGTGCTTTCACAGACAGGTTTCCCAGAAAGTAGGAAGGCATGTGTTTCTTCCTTCCCCAGCTTCACTTGTGGGAAAATCTGGCATTGCGCATTTGTTTAGAACTGAGTCTGACTGATTTCCGAGGAGAATTTAAACTTCCTCCGTGTGATGTCAAGTCCAGTGGACAACTGGATTAGTTAAGGGTGAGCTCTGGAGTCAAATCAAGTACAGCTTTGGTCCCACCCTCCTTCTAAGGCCTCTAAAGCTCCTTAATTGCTTGTTTAACAGTGTGTACAGCCAAAGATGGACATTGCTTAAAGGGACACAAAAAACATCTGGCTATGTAGATGCACAGAAAAAGTTCTCACAATTGGTTCTAGTTAAAATCATAATAATGATAACAACACTAATAATCACTCCGCAAATGGAAAGAATTTATTTTTCCCCCTGCATTTTTAAGCTAATTCACATGCTTTGCAAATGCAATATGCAAATTTTGTGATGAATTTCTCAGCGAAAAACATTGTGCAAAGTGTGTACATTAGTAATTACTGGTTAAAAGGAAGAGTCCTGTATATTGAGAAATGGTTATTTGGGGAAATTGCATAAAAAAAATCATCTACCTCAAGATTAGAGTTCTTAGCTTGGGCAAAACAGCAGGAGTTTGGTTAGGGAAAGTCTAGACTGTAGTTGTACTTGTGACTCAATAGCCAAAATTGAAATTATTAGCCTTTACCATTAGCAGGGAATGCTGCTTGGGGCATAATTGTAACTGAGGATAATAACCTATATACTAGTGGTGGCGAACCTATGGCACAGGTGCTAGAGGCAGCACTCAGAGCCTTCTCTGTGGGCACGCGCACCGTCACCCCAGTCCTAGGCCTTCAGCTGGGTTTTATAAAACCTTTTCACTTTAGGCCTCTGCCGCCGTATGCAAAAAAAAAAAAAAAAAAGCTTCAATCAGTCAATTTCAACTTCTCGTGGGAAAAAAAAGATCTTGCAAAGTTGGAATTGATTGATTGAACTTTTTAGTCCCACCCAGTCTGCTGTTACCACCGCAGCCACGCCACCCAATGGGCCATGCCCACCCGGCACTCGACGATGCATAAGTGGGTTTTGGGTTGCAGTTTGGGCACTCAGTCTCTAAAAGGTTCGCCATCACTGCTATATACCATCACCAAATTGTGGCTGTGGGGCCGAAAAACAAGCTATCCAACCTATAGTGACAGAGGGCCAAAACAGCTTCCCAAAAGAATGAATAGAGAATAGACTTAAGGTCCCTTCCAGCTCTGCTATTCTGTGATTATGGTTAATCTTAAATTGGATTCATAGTCTGCGACTGGTAAAAACTTAACAGTTCAAGTCCTAACTAAGGACGTAAGAACTGTTAAGGTAGCATCTGAGTATATAGGCAGCTCTGAGTAGGGTGGGTTTTTTTGCAAAGTCAGGATATTCAGGTCTAATAAGTTCAAAATTTCCATGGATCTAGGCAGCCCTTTGAATATTGCTCCAAGGGCTCCTATTGCTATTGGTACAACCATCGATTTCTTCCTCCATAGCCACTCAAATTTGCAAATCACAATATTTTGTTATTTTTTTCTAGCTTCATGCATCATTTGATATTGCAGTATCAATAAACAAGACTTTTTTTCTTTTCCACAATAGTGAATCCAGGCATGTTGTGGGCCAGATGTCTGTCTGTTCTGTTATTAAAGAAGAATTGGAAACTTCTTGAAAGAGAAAACAATGACAGGTAGTCCTTGACTTATGACTGGTCACTTACAGACCTTTGAAAGCTATGACAGATCTCCCCAGAGCTATTTACAATGTGGTTTTGAAGTTCTGAAGACTGCCGATTCCCAACCCAGGGTCATGTGATCGCATTTTGTGCACTTGACAATTGGCCTACATGCATGGCTATCTGCAGCATTCCATGGTCACATGACCGAGACTTTTGGCATTTTTTTTTTTTTGCTAGAAACCGTCATTTACTTCTGATGACAAATGCCCACAGGCGTTCATTTAATGACTATGGCGCAAAAGGTCACAAAATTGGGCATGGTCAATGGTGACCTGCTTAACATCCCGTCTCGACTTACAACTGTAATTCCAGGCTCAATTACAGTCGTAAGTTGACAAATACCTATATATTAGAGATAGCCACAGAAGTGTGTGGAATTATACTGATGAGAATTGTGAGAAAAGCGCTTGGTAAAAGGATGAAAAATGGTTAAAAATGCATGTAAGAGACTGACTGCCACAAAATAATTGAGGATGAAGGTTGTATAATGTGTGCATAGAGAAATGTATTTGCTGCAAAGAATGTGATCAAAAAGAGAAAGATTTGGTTCAAATTCAAAGCAGAGTGACTGTAATGAAAACAACAAAAGCTTTGGGAAGATGATGAAGGCAGCTAAATGAGGAGTCTCTAGAAGAAGGAATAACATTATATTTTTATTTCCATTCATTCAAAATTATCTATATCAAAATTCCATTACAAATGTAATTTTGTAATGTCATCATATTGCAAAAAAAAAAAAAAAAGATGTTGAGACTTTGGAAAAAGTGCAAAGAAGAGCAACTAAAAGCTGATTAAAGGCCTGGAGACAAAAATATATGAACAACGGTTGCAGGATTTCGGTTTGGCTAATCTAGAGAAAAGAAGAAACGGGGCGACATGATAGCAGTATTTCAGTATTTAAGAGGCTACCACAAAGAAGAGAGGGTCAACTTATTCTCCAAAGCACCAGAGGGCAGGACAAGAAACAATGGATGGAAACTAATCAAGGAGAGAAGCAACCTAGAATTAAGGAGAAGCTTCCTAACAGTGAGAACAATCTTCCAGTGGAACAGCTTTGCCTTCAGAAGTTGTGGGTGCCCCATCACTGGAGGTTTTTAAGAAAAGACTGGACAGCCATCTGTCTGAAATAGTACATGGTCTCCTGCTTGAGCAGGAGGTTGGACTACAAGACCTCCAAGGTCCCTTCCAGCTCTATTCTATTCGATTGAAAAATAAAAGCAGTGAATCTGAATTGAGAATACAGCATGCTAAAAGAGGAATTTTAGAGATTTGAATGGGAATGAAGGCAGGATTAAAATGAATGCTAGAAACATTAGAATTCAAGAAAAAAAAACCCTAGCGTGATCAGTGCTATGAGAATGATGAAAAGTTGTATTGCCACAGATAGAGATGATGTAATTAGCGAAGCGTTAAAACACGGATGTGGTTTCCCTGAGGAAATGGTTTTAAGCTGGGAAGGCTGCAGAGGCCAGATATTTATTTTATAACTGGTTTCTAAGCAATGCATGATTGTGAGAGAACATGTCCTGTACATTTTTCTGGATTGTGAAAAAAAAAATATATAGTACTTATTTACCACCACAACTTATGACCACAACTGAGCACAAAATTTCCATTGCTAAGCTAAGCAGGACAGTTGTCAGTGAGGTCTGGCCCATTTTATGACCATTCTTGTCACCGTTGTTAAATGAATCACTGCACATGTTAAGTTAGTAACAGGGTTGTTAAGAGAATCTGGCTTCCCCGTTGATGGCTCGTCAAAAGGTCGCAAAAAGCAATCACATGACTCCTGATCCTGCAACTGTCATGAATACATGCTAATTGCCAAGCGTCCAAATTCCGAACATGTGACCAGAGTCATGCTGCAACAGTCATTAGTATGGGAAAAAAAAACCAGTCGTTAAGTCACTTCAGTGCCATGGTAACTTTGAATGGTTATTAAACGAATGGCTCTAAGTTGAGGACCAGTTGTAAAGTGAATAAATGGGGATTAAGGAACACGTGGCCTGAATATAGAGTTGCAAACTGCTTGCTAAACATGAAGAGAACAGCACATGATGAGGGGGATGCATGCTTGAGGTTATAAGGGAAGATATAGCAAATGGCTCAGCAGTGAGTGAGAAGTATGACATGGGTATGTGATGGACTCTTGCTTGTTTAATGCATTTATGGATAATTGTGATGCTTTATTTGAGAGATACATAGGGCTGAGTGATTGACATGACATGCAAGGTTAGATGCATATTGGCTGGGGAGGTTCATGCCACGTGGTTGACTAAGAACATCTGTTTAGAAAAAGGCCCATTATCTATCTGTCTGTCTGTGTCTCTGTGTCTCTGTGTCTCTGTCTCTGTATCTCTATATATGTACATATATATGTATATGTATATCAAGAGAGTAAAAATTGAAATGGAAATGGGCTGGTCACATAGTAAGAAGAACTGATGGCAGGTGGATCAAGGCAGTCAAAGAATGGATCCCACTTGATAAAAAGTGTCCACGGAAGAGACGTAAAACAAGATGGAGCAATGAATGAGCAAGTACTGTGGGCTCAATTGGTAAAAGAAAGCCCAGGACCGTATTAGATGGAAACATGCAGAAGAGGCCTTCATCTTGCAGTGGATAGACAATGGCTAAAATGATGTGTATGTGTATAGTGTGTGGATGTCTGTATAGAATAATTTGCAGTCAATTTTAGTTGGCATATATCATGCAGTGAGTAGTATGGATCTGAAAATTAACATATCAAAGGCCAAGGGATTGGCAGGGAAACATAGGGTAAACAATGTCAAGTTATATTGTTTACATCAGTGGTTCTCAACCTTTTTAATGCCGCGACCCCCAACCGATCGTAAGTCGAGGACTACTCAACCGGTCGTAAGTCGAGGACTAAACCGGTTGTAAGTCGAGGATTACCCAACTGGTCATAAGTCGAGGACTTTCCCTGCCTGGGAGCGCCGCGCGTGGTGCTGCCCCCTGCGCCAGCCGAGGCGTAGCTGGCAAGTGGCAGAGACAGAACAGGCCTCCCACTGGCTGGGCCACCAGCTGGCCCAGCCCAAGAGAGGTAAGGCACCCGCCAGGCCCCACGCGCACCAGCAACCCTCCCTGCGCCCGCCGGCCTCCCACCTCCCACCCCTGGCCCTCTTTTACTTACATTTTTAGTAGTTGCTCAGCAGGGAGGGGTGGAAACTTCCAGACAGCTCGCCTTCGCTGCAGACAACTTGCAGCACCGTTTGCAGAATGGGACTTTTGGCGGGCTCAGCAGGGCAGAGACAGCCTGGACAATTCCTATTGGCTTTTGAAAGCCAATAGAATTAGACTCTATTCAAGAGAGTCTATTCTATTGGCTTTCAAAAGCCAATAGAATAAAAGGGAGTAGCACAACTAAGGAAAAGGGGAAAAAAATGGCAGACAGCCTTGTTTGGCGACCCCCGTGAAATGGTCGTTCGACCCCAAATGGGGTCGTGACCCACAGGTTGAGAACCGCTGTTCTAATTCAACCCCATGCACAGGGCAGGAATCTTCACAACATCCCCCAGACAAATGCAGGTGCAGCCATTGCTTGAAACCCTATAATTCTAAGAGACGGGCTCTTCCATTGCTTAATAATATTCATACTCCTTATTCTGAGTTTAGATGTTTCGGTGTAAAGCTTCCACCCATCGGTTTTGCTCCTACCTTCAGGAGTTATGGAAAATAAATCTACACCTTCTTCCTCGGGACAGCTTTTCAAATATTGAAAGACCTAGTCTGCCTAAAGCCTTCTCTTCGTTCATACATTTCCTTTCATTCTTAGGATTTATGAAGAGGAAGGAAAAGCAAATCTTGAGCACCTCCAGGAAAAACTGGATATAAATCTGCCAATTTCAACAAAAGTGTGAGGGAGCTGCAAACCAACTGAATTGGCTCCAAGTTTTTGCAAGATGCAGTTGACATTGTTATGCATAGTAAACATGAACCATAATAAGCTGGTAGCCTCCTGACTAGAATTCCCCTTAATTTTACCAAAGCATTCGGCAAAGTCACCCATGAGCACTAAAAGGGAAGAAGGCAAAAGATGAGTTGGGTTATGCGATCATAGATGAATCAAGCATGAAACATCCTACCCTTAGTGGTTCAGTCTAAAGCTAGAAGGAAGTTCAGTGACATATCAGAGAGTTCTGGCTAATTTCTGTGCAGTTCAATGTATTCCTAAATTATTTAATGGGTTAGAAAACACGATTATAGGTAGTCCTCAACTTACAACCATTCATTTAGTGGCTGTTCAAAGGTACAATGGCACTGAAAAAAAGTGACTTATGGACTGATCTTCACTCTTACGACCATTGCAGCACCTCTGTGGTCATGTGATCAAAATTTGGGGCGCTTGGCACCTGGCATGTATTTATGACGGTTGCAGCATCCCCAGGGTCACGTGATCAACATTTCTAACCTTCCCAGCTGGCTTCTAACAAGCAAAGTCAATGGGGGAGAGGGGGAGAAGACAGATTCATTTAACAACTGCATGATTCTCATAACAACTGAAGCGATTCGCTTAACAACTGTGGCAAAAAAAGTTCGTAAAATGGGGCACAGCTCACTTAAAAAAACTGCCTTGCTTGGCAGTGGAAATTTTGGACTCAATTGCAGCCGTAAGTCGGGGACTACCTGTATCCGATTTGCAAACGACAAAGAGCCAGAAGGAATTGCAAATAATCTAGAGCAGGGCTTTTCAACCAGTGGTACAGGTACCACCTGTGGTACATTGGGACCTGGCAGGTGGTACACGACCATCCTAGAAAAGTGGTAGTGGGGGAGGGGAATGAGCTGAACCAGTGGCAGCACCACACAAGCCTGAGGAAGAGACGACTGGAGATGCAGGGCTGTCAGGGCTCAGCGGAAGCGCCAGGATCACTGCCGCTTTCCAGCTGATTGGCGCTTCTTCGGGGCTGTCAGTGGAAGCGCCAAGATCAGCGCCAGGCTCCAGCTGGAGCTCGGCGCTGATCCTGGTGCTTCTGCTGAGCCCAGAAGAAGCGCCTATCAGCTGGAATGTTGCAGCATCTCCAGGGTCTTGTGATTTACATTCAGATGCTTGGTAACTGATTCATATTTATGACGGTCAGTGTCCCAGGGTCATGTGAAGTGACCAAAACCTCCTGCAACCACCCAGGAGACGGGAGGGGGGGAATAAAAACCAAACACCCCCCACCCCACCCCCACTGCCAATCCTCAACAGAAATGCTTACAAACAATGAGAACCTCGGACAGGAGGAAGAGCGCCGCCAGGTGGGCAGGCAGGTGTCTTGCTCGGCTGTGCCTTGGGGGGCACTTTTTTCAGTGCCATTGTAACTTCGAACAGTCACCAAGTGGACTGTTGTAAGTCGAGGACTACCTGTACTTTATCATTTTTTTCCTTTTTTTTTGGTCAAGTTTTTGACACCTTGCTAGGTGACTGGTGGTACTTGGATGTTGACATATCCTAAAAGTGGTACAATGGGTGAAAAAGTTGAAAAGCCCTGAACTAGAGGACAGTAGTCAGTTTCAAAGCCGTCTTGTGAAAGTTGAAACAATGAGCGGAAACCAGCAGGATAAATTAACAAAGTTAAAGTTAACTCCTATATTTGAATGAGACAAATAAAAAAAACCTACTGTAGGTATAGGATAGAGTGAGACTGTGGAATCGTGACTGGGCAACCCTATATTTCTAATGATTTTGGATGTCTGCTAAAGATATCAAGCCAAGATGAGCCAAACAAGTGGTTGCAACTCTAAAACAACTCTTTCACTTTCACCTAGTAAAATAATTTTACAGAAGGGCAGTAGGGTACAGGTATAGGTGTAGGTATATACATATGTACATATGTAGCATGCTTACATGTGTGCTATATACACTTTTGAGAGCAGGCAAAGAATTTCATTTTTAATGGGTGCCAGTGTGCCCACAGTAAAAAAAAAATGACAATAAAGGTTATCTTATCTTACCTTATCTTAGAGGTAGTCCTTGACGTACAACCAGAATTCAGTCCAATATTTCCAAGACAGTTGTTAAGTGAGCTGTGGCCCATTTTATGACCTTTTTGCCCTGGTTGTTAAGCGAATCCCTGAAGTTGTTAAGTGAATCATGCAGTCCTTAAGAAAAACTTGCATCCTTAATTGACTTTGCTTGTCAGAAGCTCCCTAAGAGCAAATTATAATCCCTGGACCCTGGGATGCTGCAACTATAGGTAGTCCTCATCTTATAACAGTTCATTTAGTGACCATTTGAAGTTACAATGGCACTGAAAAAAGTGACCGATGACCATTTTTCACACTTACGATCATTGCAGCATCCCCATGCTCATGTGATCAAAATACAGACGCTTGGCCACTGACTCGTATTTATGATGTCCTGGGATCATATGATCTCATTTTGCTGCCTTCTGATAAGCAAAGTCAATGTGGAAGCCAGATTCACTTAACAACTGTGTTACTAAGTTAAATTGCAGTGATTCACTTAACAACTATGGCAAGAAAGATCGTAAAATAGGACAAAGCTCACTTAACAAATGTCTCACATAGCAACAGAAATGTAAGAACGTCCTAACTGTACTTCAGGAAACCAAGACACCAGGAACGTTGCAGATTGTAAGAACGTACTAACTGTGCTTTAGGAAACCAAGACACCAGGAACGTTGCAGTATCCAACGAAGTTTAATGCGCTTTGTTGAAAACAAAGTTAGCCCTGGGAGGAGCCCAGCCCCAGCGCCCTAAATACAGCTCAGCACCGCGCCCACAGTACACACCCTAATTACCCCCTTATAACGAAACTCCACCCATGCTACACCCAACCACCCTGCCCTTATAACGGAACTCCGCCCACACCGCACCCAGTCCCTCCGCGGTCCGTCCATTAGTACCGTGAATACCGGCGTTACATTCATACTGCCTTCCTACCTCCCTGCCTCCCTGCCTTCCCAGCGTCCAAACCTGTCAGACCCAGCGTCCCAGTCAAACTGAGTCTCATTGCGCCTGCCTAATATGGCCCCTCTCCACACTAGGTGGTCACATGGTCCATTGGCTCGTCATTGTAGAGGCGCCGGCACCAATCTTGCAACAGCGCCGACGGTGCAGCGATTCCAACGGGACTGACTGGAGGTTCCTGGACCGTCCGCCGCCTCAATTAACGCCGGATATAGGAATACAGACAGGTAGGTATCATGCTGGGTCTGACAAGAAATTTTGGGCTGAATTGTGCTCGTAAATCGAAGATTATATGTGTCTTATAAATACATGCTGGTTGCCAAGCATACAAAGTTGTGGGAATACCGCAACAGTCATGAATGTGAAAACTGGTCATCGGTCACTCTTTTTTTATAATAAATTTTATTGGTTTTCCAGTTTTACATTTAAGTATTTAAAAAGCAGCGTGGTGATTGGGTAATCAATAATTCAATAACAATATCTTTAGTACAGGGCTTTTCAACCAGTGGTACAGGTACCACCTGTGGTACATTGGCACCTGGCAGGTGGTACGCGACCATCCTAAAAAAGTGAGCTGAACCGGCGGCAGCACTGCACAAGCCTGAGCGAGAGATGGCTGGAGCTGCAGGGCTGTCAGGGCTCAGTGGAAGCGCCAGGATCAGCGCTTCTTCGGGACTGTCAGGGCTCAGTGGAAGCACCAGGATCAGCGCCAGGGTCCAGCTGGAGCTCGGCGCTGATCCTAGCGCTTCTGCTGAGCCCAGAAGACGTGCTGATCAGCTGGAATGTTGCAGAATATCCAGGGTCTTGTGATTTACATTCAGATGCTTGGCAACTGATTCATATTTATGATGGTCACAGTGTCCCAGGGTCACGTGAAGTGACCAAAACCTGCTGCAACCACCCAGCAGATGGGGGGAATAAAACCAAACACCTCCCACACACCACCCCCGCTGCCAATCCTCAACAGAAATGCTCACAACAATGAAAACCTCAGACAGGAGGAAGAGCGCTGCCAGGTGGGCAGGCAGGTGTCTTGCTTGGCTGTGGCACTTTTTTCAGTGCCATTGTAATTTCGAACAGTCACTAAGCGTACTGTTGTAAGTCGAAACTAACTGTACTTTATCACTTTTTTCATTTTTTGGAGGGTTTTTTTGGTCATCAAGTTTTTGACAGCTTGCTAGGCGGCTGGTGGTACTCGGGTATTGCCATATCCTAAAAATGGTAAAATGGGTGAAAAGATTGAAAAGCCCTGCTTTAGTACATACAGTATATCAGGTTACATCATCAAAAATTCCTTCTATATTTCCCTTAACATTTGCTATATCTTATTTAAACAAGTAAATTTCTAATTATAACAAGCTCAGTTGAGACATGTATCAATATATTTTTGCTTATGCATATCCATATCCTGTATTTAAGTTTTATCTAATTTTTAAGTACGGTATTCCAATTTAAACTTTAACATCCATAGTATTTAAGTTTCGAGTAACCCAAATTTCCTTTATTTCACTACATAAAAGTTATAATGTCTATGATACACATATTATTTACTTAAATATATTCTTAATTTATTTCATCAACATTTTCTATTTCTCATCCTAGTACATCACCACTTACTAATAGAGTGTCCTTTATTGTCTCAAGTCCATCATCTGTATTATCTGGGCTAAACAATAATTTGAAGTTATTTCCAATAGTTAATTTTTATTTCCCTTATGAATCTAAACCCTAAATATTAAGCCAATCAATCCATTATTTTTTATCGTTTTCCAACAATATTTAAATCTATAATCACATTTCCCTTCCTCTCAAAATCTCCCTTTAGCCCAATAGTTGAGACATTAGGATCTTCTGTCATAAATCAGAAGACTCCATTTTTTAAATCTAACTCTAGTCACTTTTTTCAGTGTAACTTTGAACAGTCATTAAACAAATGGTTGTAAGTCAAGGACTACCTGTAATTCATTCTACCTGTCCCATATGTAGGGGCCCCTCAAATTATGGCTCAGGGTTTGCAATGATCAAATAGATTCACACTTTTCCTTCATGACATTTAAGTCATTCCTCTAAATGCAATCCCAAGGATCAACGTAGTTGGGATTTCCCTTCACAGTTTGTGCGAAGGGATGGTGAGGGAGATACCAGATTTTTTCTGTCTCTCAATGGAGAGGGGGAAAAAAAAAATCTGACATCTTCCCCACAATCCCGCCTTCTGAAAGCCTTATAAATGCTTGGCCATGATTGTATACATGAACCCGGAAGACGCGATGGCTTTGCTAAAAGCTTTCCTGAAACTTTAGCTCTTGGTTAGAAGCAACATTAAAGAGATATGCTCTTCCATCATGTTTTGTCTTTCTTGAAACGATGAGTCCAGACAGCAGTTTCCTTCCTTCCAGGATGTCCTTTGAGAGATCAATATCATTTCTCGGAGTGTTGTGAAATGGAGGAATTATTTCTGGCTTGCAATCAGAGAATTTTTTTAGAGTCCAGAGATACTTGCTGCAGTCCTAAAGAATGTCAGCTATTTGACAGTTTCCGCCATCATCCCTAGTAATCCCTCTTCCCTGCCTCTTTGAATCCTAACCAGATTAAGAATGGACAATTGACTTTCGCATACATTCATCTCCTCTGTGGTTTACTCCAGATGCCTATGGAGATTCCCAGTCATCCAGGTCATGGTTGTCCCCAATGGTGGGATTCAAATATGTGAACAACCGGTTCTCTGTGTGGATGCCGCTTCCGGAAATCCATTCTGAGCCTGGGCAACAAAAAATTAGCTACCAGTTCTGCTGACCTGATGCGAACTGGCTGAATCTCACCACTGGTTGTCCCAAAGATGCTTTTTCAAAAGGCAACTGGACTTTCTTGCTTTGTTAGAAGACGTTTTGCTTCTCATCCAAGAAGCTTCTTCCGTTCTGACAGAATAGTGGAGAATGGAAGGATTTATATTCCTTACAGTGATGTGGGTTGTTAGCTCTCTTTCTGAAAGCTGTTGAGGCCACTTGGAGGTTTATCTGTGCCCTCAGAGTCACCTGAATCCAGATGTTTTTCTCCAGATGTTCTGAACCAGTGTTCCTCAATCTTGGCAACTTGAAGATGTGGGGACTTCAACTCCCAGAATTCTGGAAGTTGAGGTCCATAGATCTTCAAATTACCACGGTTGAGAAACACTGTTCTGGACAAGTCTCTTGTCAATCTGCTCACTATGTATGTATGAGTAAGTGGGGGAGGACAACTTTCTTGGCCAACCGCAACAAAAAATCATCATGAGAAATTGCCACCAATTAGGTTGAACCTCTTGATCTCTCCAGTAGGAGAATCCTCAGGCTTTCAACCTATCCAGGATGGTTCCCTTTGGCTCACATCCCAAAGGAGGATGGGCTTAATTATCCTGTCCAAAGGCCAAAATCCAGAACTCAGTCTATAGGCAGCCAGCTCCAAGAGTTAATCAGCTGTGTGATGGTGCATACCTGCATGTAGGTAGATTTTAGTGAGCAATTCCCTTTGAAAACAATGAAGTGAAATTTCCAGATAGAAGTTTATTGGAAAAGGACGATATGAAGAAAACAAAGGACGGGAAGAATCATACATGGAGAATTCAAAGTAAGATCAATACAGTTAGTTTAGTTTCCTTCTTGAATAAACTAAACTTCAGCTCATATCAGGGAGAAATATTATGGGTCTTTTGCTTGAATGTTCTCCCTCCCTCCCTCCCTCTCTCTCTCTCTCCCTCCCTCCCTCCCTCCCTCCCTTCCTTCCTTCCCTCCTTCCTTCTTCTGTATTTCACTCTTTGGAAGAAATTCCTGAAGAATTCTGCAGTTTTAATTTTCCAGTTTGTTCTAAAATAGACTTCAGGCTCTCTAACTTCTTTCTTCCCATACTACCATGGTGCAGAAGTTTTTTTTTTCTTCTCCCTTGCACAGGTAAAGGGGTCTTTGGAGAGAGTACAGCGTGGGGGCAAAATGGCATGTTCTTCTCATCCTTATTTTTTTCGAATAACTGAAGGTGAAGAATATATTTAATATACCTTCTTTCTCCTATTTCCCCCACCCTGTGAGGTGGGTTGGACTGAGAGAGAATGATTGGTTCAAAGTCACCTAGCTGGCTTTCATGGTGCAGGTGGGACTTCTAACCTTTATTTGAGAACTACAATACGCAAATAACTAGAAAAATAGTTTTTAAGAAATATCAGCAGAAAAATAAAGGAAAAGAAAAATCAGGATAAATGTGCACGTGCTTAAAAGTGAAAAATGAATCAGTGCCTGCTTCCTCTTCACTTGATCTCCTTGGTCTCTGAGCTTTGCAACAGGGAGTTGGAGGGCAACATGAAGAAGTAATAATAATAATAATAATAGTAAAGTTGGAAGGGACCTTGGAGGTCATCTAGTCCAGGGCTTTTCAACCTTTTTACCCATTGTACCACTTTTAGGATATGGCAATATCCGAGTACCGCCAGTCGCTTAGCAAGGTGTCAAAAACTTGATGACCAAAAAAAAAAAAAGGAAAAAAGTGATAAAATACAGGTAGTCCTCAACTTACAACAGTTCACTTAGTGACTGTTCGAAGTTACAATGGCACTGAAAAAAGTGCCTCCCAAGCCACAGCCGAGCAAGATACCTGCCTGCCCACCTGGCGGTGCTCTTCCTCCTGTCCGAGGTTTTCACTGTTGTGAGCATTTCTGTTGAGGATTGGCAGCAGGGGTGAGGTGGGGGGTGTTTGGTTTTTATGCTGGGTGGGTTGCAGCAGCTTTGGTCACTTGACATGACCCTGGGACACTGTGACTGTCATAAATATGAATCAGTTGCCAAACATCTGAATGTAAATCACAAAACCCTGGAGATGCTGCAACATTCCAGCTGATCGGCGCTGCGTACCACCTGCCAGGTGCCAATGTACCACAGGTGATACCCGTACCACAGGTTGAAAAGCCCTGATCTAGTCCAACCCTCTGCTCAGGCAGGAAAACCTATACCATTTCGGACAAATGGCTGTCCAGTCTCTTTTTGAAAACCTCCAGTGTTGGAGCATTCACCGCTTCTGGAGGCAGGTTGTTCCACTGGTTAACTGTTCTAACTGTCAGGAAGTTTCTCCTTAGTTCTAGTTTGCTTCTCTCCTTGATTAGTTTCCATCCGTTGCTTCTTATCCTGCCCTCAGGCGCTTTGGAAAATAGCTTGACTCCCTCTTCTTTGTGGCAGGCCCTGAGATATTGGAATACTGCTATCATGTCCCCCCTCGTCCTTCTCTTCATTAAACTAGACATACCCAATTCCAGCAGCCATTCCTTATATGCTTTAGCCTCCAGTCCCCTAATCATCTTTGTTGCTCTTCTCTGTACTCTTTCTAGAGTCTCAACATCTTTTTTACATCGTGGTGACCAAAACTGGATGCAGTATTTTACCCAACTCTAGAATAACCTTGTAGATCAATTCCAGCAAAATGAGACCCATGGAACCTGAAGGAAATATTTCACGTGCATCTACATAGGGTACTTGTCTTATGACCAAAATGGAGCCTGCCCATCACGGTTTTAAGTGGTGAACGGTTATAAAATGGGTCATCCTCGTGGCTGACGTGATATTATGATTTGTTTTGTGGCAGCTGTTAAGTGACAGCTATGGTTGTTAAGCGATCACGAGGATTGTTAAGCGAACCACTGATTTGCTATGGGCCAGTTTTGCCCAAAACTGGACATAAATGCTAGGTTTTGGCAAAAACATGGTAAAATATGGTCACATGACTGCAGAATGAGGGGAAAGACTGTAAATGTGGGCCAATTGCCAAATGTGGTCATGTGACTGAGGCAGGGGGGAGGCAGCTGAACTGTGTCATAAGTACTGCCAGGGAGGTCCATTATGGAATCTGGAATCTCCCGATTGCAAAAAGATTCTTAAAAAGTTGGGAGGTGATTTCCATTGCTTTTGTGTTTGTGTTTGTGACCTCCTCTCAAAGGTTTCTTCCCTTGGACCTGCAGCAGAAGTGTTCCTCTGTGTGTTACTTCTGCTGCCCTGACAATGCCTGTGTGTCTTGGCATCTTCCTCATGCAAAACTAGAACATAGATGAAAAGGGATTATTCTACCACTCCCACAACAGGAGAAAGTCTGTAGTGGTGCCACCTTTGAGGTCAAGCCTGCTCCAAACAGACACCCCCCCCCCATCTGACCAAAAGTCTCAAAGGCTTGTTTCTTTTTCCCCCAAAAGCCTTAAAGTTTCTCCTGCTAATTATCTCTGCAATTAATCCAAAGTGAATTCTGATTCTGGTTTCATCAAGAATCAATGTGTTTTCCTGTGAATCTACTCTATCACCTTTTCAAATCCTCCACTGATATGGGAACAGAGTGCTGCAATCCAAGGGCTTTTTCTAATGTACAGGTAGTCCTTGACTTACAACAGTTCGTTCTGTGACCGTTCAAAGTTACAACGGCATTGAAAAAAGTGACTTATGACTGTTTTTCACACTTTAATGACCATGGCAGCATCCCCATGGTCACGCGATCAACATTCGGATGTTTGGCAACTGGCATGGGTTTATGACAATTGCACTGTCCCATTGCAAATTTCTAAAAATCAAAGTCAATGGGGAAGCCAGATTCACTTAACAACCGTGTTACTACGTTAACAACTGCAGTGATTCACTTAACCATTGTGGCAGGAAAGGTCGTAAAATGGGACAAAACTCACTTAACAACTGTCTCCCTTAGCAACAGAAATGTGGAGCTCAATTGTGGTCATAAGTTGAGGATTATCTTGTACTTGTAGATTCTGATGAATTATATGAAAAAAAATTATGTGTGTAGAAACTGGAAAAAATATCTGGTGTTTACAATTGACCTCTCCCTCTCCTTCCATTGTTGGCTATCTGGAAGTTTCTTCCTGGAAATGCACCCTTTCTTTATTTCTCAGACCGTTCTTCATTCTCTTTTCCTACTCTTTCTTCTCTCTCCCCCCCCCCTTTCCCATCCATGTTCTTTTCTATCACTGGATTCCTGGACAGAATTCTGCTATTTTTAGATTCTATTCAAAAGTTGGACCAAAACACGCATCCATTTCCTGCTTCCTTTATTGCTATTTCCTATCCCTCATTAAAGTCAGCAGAAGTAACAATGACCCCAAACTAGTAACAACCAGAAACTCTTCCTGAATTTGTTTTTCAGAGAACTTCTGAGAACATGTTTTTAATCATCTTTTCCCCTTTTGGATTTTCTTGGGGAATTCTTCAAAGGGTGTCTCATCTCTTGTCAATCAATTGTTCCCAGACTTCCTCTTCTTAAGGATTCCCCAGTAAAAGATATTTACGATGGACTGTTTCCATTCAGGAACAATCTTCTAACACGTCCGTGATACTGGGAGTTATTTGCCCTTCTATCTACCGAGGACTTTTGAGTTTTAGGGTGAGAGGTTACACCTTCTCAGAGCTTCAGATATAGTACTTGTTTGTATTGTGTCTGTATACACTAAATGTCCAAATTGTGAAGTCAGCAATGAAATAAGAGTTCTCCAGAGCACGGATATTTTCTTAAGAAGGCACGGTCTGACCTCTTCACTGCACAGTTCAAAGCAGTTTCCTTTTTCATCATCTGGAAATATTCTTTGCTGACTCATGAAATATGATTAAATGCCATTAACTTGTCACAATGAAATTGACTACTATATACGAGTGCCGTAAAAATTCAGGGAAAATAACCTAATCTACCACACATTCAGATATGCAAAATATCCTTGTCTCTTTGGGTAACGTTAAAATACTCTCATTCACAGCATCAAGGGAATCTAATGATTTGAGTAATTCTTGAAATCTGCGAAAGGTCACCATTAATTCAGACCCAGAAAAAACTCATCCAGAATAAGAGTCAGTGCACAAACTAAAAGCTTGCCTCAGATCTGTGATATCTGAGCATGTGGCCAGGTGGGTGGTGTGAATAGCAGTGGCAACAGGAACCATGGCAGATTTGGGGATCAATCAATCAGTCAGTCAGAATAGAGCTGGAAGGGACCTTGGAGGTCTTCTAGTCCAAGCTCAAGCAGAAGATCCTATAACATGAATGCTTGACTGAAACTCCCTTGGGGAGGTATATATGCTATCATGGTTTCATGAATCGTAATCACATTAACCCAGGGCAGGGTGGCTTAGATCTTCGGGCTGGATTATTACTCATGAATCAAATCAGAATAAAGCTGGAAGGGACGTTGGGGGTCTTCTAGTCTAATCTTTGCTCAAACAAGAGACCCTATACAATTTGAGACAAGTGGCTGTTTGTTCTCTTCTTAAAAACCTCCAATGATGAAGCACCCACAACTTCTGTTCCATTGGTTAATTGTTCTCACTGTTAGGAAGTTTCTCCTTAATTCCAAGTTGCTTCTCTCCTTGATTAGTTTCCTTCCATTGTTTCTTACCTTGCTTTCTGCTGCTTTGGAAAATAAGCTGACCCCACCCCCACCCCCTTTTGGGGCAGCCCTTCAAATCTCTCCTTCTTTTAATTAAACTAGAGATACCTAGTTCCTGCAACAGTTTTAGTCTGCAGGCCCTTAATCATCTTCCTTGCACATTTTCCAAAATCTCAACGTCTTTTTTGTAATGTGGTGACCAAAACTAGATGCAATATTCCAGGTGTGGTCTTACCAATGTTTTATGAAGCAGTACTAATAGTTCATGTGATTTTGATTCTATGCATGTATATACAAACAAGGATTGTTATTAGCTTTTATTAGCTGCCACACACTACTGGCTTGTATTTAAGTGATCGTCCACTAGGGCTCCATGGTCCCTTTCAAAGACAAGGCTGTACTCCTAGCCTGAAGATGTGAGAGAAGCTTCACTGGTGGTAGGCATATCCTGATAGCTCCATCAATGTCATCTTTAATATAATCCATAACCTATCTCAAAGGTGCTTTTTCAAAAGGCAACTGGACTTTGTTTTTCCTTGAAGACATTTCGCTTTTCATCCAAGCTTCTTCATTTCAGAACTCACCAGAACTGAAGAAGCTTCTTGGATGAAAAGTAAAACATCTTCAAGGAAAAACAAAGTCCAGTTGCCTTTTTGAAAAGCACCTTTAGGACAACCATGACCAGGATAACTGAGAATCTCCACAGACAGTCCCTATCCTATTAATTCTAATGAAGATGCAGAGTCTGAAGAATTTTTTTAAAATCCAGATTGTTCAGATAATATGGCTAAGACACCTTCTTAATTTGCTGAATTATAAGGATGAGGCACACATCAATCAGTCTTATAAGATTCTGTTACTACAGGTAGTCCTCAACTTACGATAGGTCACTTAGCAACTGTTTGACCCACCTGATTTGGATTCAAAGTTCTGATAGTCAAGCGCCACTCCCTGACTTGTGGTCACTTGAGCACTTGGCAACCGAGCTGTGTTTATGACCATTTGCAGTGTCCCATTATCACACGTTTGTGTTCTACGATGGTTTTGTTGAAAATGGCATTTTACTTCTGGGTTATTCTGCAAAATCGCATCCATAGCCAACCATTGGTTTAATTAACAACTGCAGATTCATTTAAAAATCGTACTGATTTGCTTAACCACTGCCACAAAAAGGTCATAAAATTGGTCACCGACCAATTTTACAACCATTATGAGTTACAACTGTGATAGGCAGGCTCCATTATGGTCATAACTTGAGCACTACCTCTATAGCCAATCAGAATAAATGAAGTTTTAGCCATGGTGCTGATTTCCTGGTCTGGACTGTCTATTGGGGCTCTCATAGGGTGAGGAGGCTAAACTATTGGGCTTCAAACGCTGATCTCCAACTCAGATCCCTTCTGGAAAATAAGGAACTTGGTACAGTAAATGTGGTTGGCAAGATCAAATGCCAACACAGCTAGCGGGCATCACATTTTCAGTGGTTGAGGTTCAAACCAAGCTATCCAAGTGGAGAAGGCTGGAATTGGCTGTATGTTTGCCCTATTTTTAAAATGATTTTTAACAAGCCATATTGGCTTCCATATAAAATTCAACCATAGAGGGTGTGTTCACATACAATTGTCTTCAACAAAGAAGCTTTTTTTTAAAAAAAAAATCTGTTAAAGTTACTCAGCCTACCTAAACCAATCAAAGACATTCAAAAGTTAACATTTTATAATTTATAAACAATGCAAGAAAAGAGGACATCTTCTCTCTGCTCAAGTACCCTAACCCATTTCAGACCTGCAGACAGTGTTTCTTGACTTCAGGTACTTTAAGACAGAAACTGGTCCACGCAAATAAGCGAAGCCCCATCCACGAGATGCAGGCAGCACACGAAACCACACCTCCTTCAGTCCGCAGGAAAACCTCTCTCTACAGAACCGGTCCCTGGTGCCCCAAAAGTTGGGGGCCACTTCTTTAAGATGTGTGAACTTCAACTCCCAGAATTCCCCAGCCAGCACGCTGGCTGGGGAATTCTGGGAGTTGAAGTCCACACATCTTAAAGTTCTTGAGGTTGAGAAACACTGATGTAGACAAGCAGCAAGGTTTATTTGGCTGCTTCAGCCAAGCGATTGAAAGCTTGGGACAATGCTGTGACAGTGTCCAAGATCCGACGGCGATCCTGTTCAGCCAAGCGTGTGCCGCAACGTTGTGCAAACTTGTCCGGATGCCACAGAGCCTGCTGACGCCGGAGGAAGCGCCGATAAGCTCTTTTGTCTGAAGGATCTACACCGCGAAGGGCTGCTGCGGCCATTTCCTCAGGAGTCCCAGTCGAACTCGGCCAGGGAATGTCCTTGTAAGACAATGGACGTGAACTGTCTGAGGAGAAGACTCGGCTGCAGCCTTCCTCGTAACGTCTTCTCTTGGCTGACTGAACCTCTTCTTCCTTGGCCTGGGCACGTTTTAGGTACTCTAGATGCTCTTGCTCCAGGAGGTGCTGGAGTTGAATGGAAGATTTTGGAGCTTCTTTTTTGGGCCTTCGGTGACACCGTTCCTCTTCTTGCCTACGTTTTTGCCTGTATTCCCGGTGTAAGCGATCAGCCCATTCCTCGAACGTTTCTGAGTTGGGACCAGTAGAGAAATCCTCTAGAAAAGAACGGGGAAATAAGTCAGGGGGTGCACCCTGCTCCATGAAGGTCCCTTTCAAATCTAGTTATGCCACAACTTTCTTACTTTCTAAGACAGTAGAACAAGTGAGTGTCCAAAGTCTACATGCTACAAATTACTTAAATAATAGCAAAATGGGTGCTTCAGAAAATGAAAACCAGGCAGAACCTCTGGTCAAACTGATTGAGGGAGTTATTTAAATTTTTAAAAAAAGTCTTAGGAGGCCTGAAAACTTGTCTCAGTAGCAATAGCAATAGCACTTAGACTTATATACTATTTCATAGTGCTTTACAGCCCTCTCTAAGCAGTTTACAGAGTCAGCATATTATCCCCAACCATCTGGGTCCTCATTTTACCAAACTCGGAAAGATGGAAGGCTGAGTCAACCTTGGGCTGGTCAGGATTGAACTCTTGGCTTTGGGCAGAGTTAACCTGCAATACTGCATTCTAACCACTGAGCTAACCCTTCTTAGTGGCAACTCTACGAATTCATCTGTCATGATCATGGCTCAGACCTCCACAGAGGAGAGCACCTGATGGACTGTGAGATCTTCACTTCTAAGGAAAGTCTAGCTTCACCTTCATGCTGCCATGGGGTCTCTTGAAACTCGTCCTCCCATTCATTGAGAAGCTTGCATCTCCACTCTCTCTCAGCCTCATGTTCCGCCACATTTTCCTCAAGTGTTTCGTTGGGACACTGTGGAGAATTAAAACATACCACTCTTTGTCTGAGAAAAGGTGACAAAACCAAATCAGTTGATGATCCTTCCCTTCTTCCTTTCCTTTCCTCCCTTCCTTTTGTTTTTTCCTTTCCCCTCCCTTTCCCTTCCCTTTCTTTCCCTTTCCTCCTTCCCTTTCCCCCCTCTTCACCAATAAGAAACACACAAAAAAGTAATACAACAGGGATGGTCCTAAAAACAACACTATTACAAAACATAAAGGTAATAATGATCAAAATAAATGATACAGATCTTTTTCTCTTTCTTCTCTCTCTCCTCACTCTCCATTAAGCTTTCATTTATTTCCAGTTCCAACAATCTCTTCCCTTTGATACGGTTACTGGTGGATTACTGATACCCATTTCTCTTCTGCTGCTCTGTTCAAGAGATCTCCTGGGGTTTTTCCAGCTTTATTCTTGATGCTCATGGCAGATGGACAGTGGATTCGCAAGGGTACAAACAGATCTTCATACACTGAGAAGAAAAAAACAACTTTAATGATTAGCACCATTTAGTGGCTTCTGAGCAAATTGCAGCAAATTGTGTCTGAATATTCATAGTTGCTACACCCACTGTGAATACTGTAGAAAAATCGGCTTCTCTATTTCTAGATTATAAAAACCAATGTGTTAAGACTATTAAGCAAAGTGCTTCACAAACCCTTGAAAACTAATAGTATAACGCTGCATAACTAGCATAACTCTGGTAAACCACAAATTGCTTCTTTAGATGCAGAGGGTATTATATAATCTTTGGATACTCTTTAATAAATCCGATGAATTGGATTATTGTCTATGAAACTTATACTATAATACAGCAGTTTATCTTAAAAGTGTCAGAAACATTTGCTCAGCAATTCACATTAACCAGCATCCGTTTCTATGACACAGAACCAAAAATCTGAAATAAACAAAGAGAAAAACATTACCAGAATTTCTGTTCCTCTCTGAATCTTTTCCTACACTTCAACTTTTTTGGGGGAAGAAGAAAAATACTGAATAATAGGAACTAGGGAAAAATACCCTTGAAAACTGATGGAATATCTAGAGCTACTGTATGTTTTGGCTCCTAATCTTGTAAAGATTTCTATGATTGTGTTCCTATTTTATTGTATTTGCTAGACTTATATGGATAGCCCTCAGCTTACATCCACAGTTGGGACCAGAACTTTCTTCGCTAAGCGATTCCATCATTAAATGAGTCACGCATGACTTTTGAAACAGTTGCTAAGTAAATCATTGTGGTTGTTAAGCAAATCCAGCTTCCCCTGTTAAATTTACTTATTGGAAGGATCCTGGGAAGGTTACAAGTGATGATCACATGACCCAAGGATTCTGCAAATGCCATAAATACATGCTGGTTGCCAAGTGCCTAAATGGCAATCATGTAACTGTATGGACCCTGTAACAGTCATAAATGTGAGGACTGGTCATAAATCACTTTTTCCAGTGCTGTGATAACTTTAAATAGTCACTAAACAAATAGTCGTAAGTCAAGGACTACCTGTAGCTCACTTTTCCTCTAGTACTTGAAGACACCTCATAAGGGGTCTCCACTCACATTATCTTAACTTTTTATCACTCCAATAACAACCTTGCAAGGAATGTTTGGCTAAGCTGGGCACGACAGACTATCGTAAATGCCGGCGTATAAGGCGACTTCCGCGAGCGCTGAAATCGGCGCCAAAGACGGGGGTCGTCTTATACGCCAAGTCGTCTTATACGCCGGAAATACTGGTAGTTTCCGGCGTATAAGACGACGTTCTAGGAATGCGGCCCGGCTATAAAGACGGGGGTTGTCTTATATGCCAGGTTGCCTTGTACGCCGGCATTTACGGTAAAAGTCACTGTTCAAAGTTGAATTCCTAAGATGCCTGCTAAATTCTATTGCTACTCAGCTTGCCACAGAAACGGGGGAGGGGGTGAAAAGCATTGGGAGGAAACAGGAGTCTAAGAAGCCATCCAGGGATCGTGGGAACCTACAAGTATGCCAAAGTCACTAACGCAGATGTCTGACGGAGAGGTGGACCGTTCTCATAATAAACCAAAGACATATGACTGGGCAACATGAACACTCGGTGGGTGGGGGTTAAGGGAAGCTATTGTTAACTAGGCAGATTTTCGTATGGGAAAATCGGAGCTGTTTTCGCTTCTTCAGTTCTGAGATGTGTACTCAAAAAAGATCTATCTTTTATGGCACTTCAAAGCCTTGAAGATTCCTTGGATTTGAGTTTGTTAATCAGACAGCTGACAGTCACCCAATGAGTTTCTACAGCTGAAGAGGGACTGGAATTTGGACCACGAGGAGGCCCAATAAAAGATTGTTGTTGGGAAAAATGTGTAGAAGCGCCATGTACTTTGAGTCTGAGGTACTAAATGAAATACAATCCTCTATGTATTTTTGACAAATAACGAATTTGCTCCAAATGAAGCTACTACCACTGATTCTATTGGGGCCTCCTTGCTCCCACCCAAGTGAGCAAAAAATAGGAATGATTTCCACATGAATCCTCTGCACCCAAGGGGCATCTCGGAACAATAAATTAACTTATTTATTGTGCTCAGAGGGCACTGTCCCACAATATGGCACATAGTCTGCTTCGGAGCACCCCAGCTATATCCCAAAGAGGATAACATTCCCCTTTTATGGAGGACCTGCCATGTTGAGTCCTAATCCTATTAAGGATTGACCAGGTCTTACAGGGTAGATTAAATCCTTTTGGTTCAGCTGTAAAGCAGGGAACATTGTGACACTCTGAAGGAGCAGCAGAGGACCATATTTGTGTCGAAGCCTAAAGCAGATTGAAGTTGTTATCCAGCAAATTTCTAGCTGTCCTAATTTAAAAAAAAAAAAGACTGTGAATGCTCCAACACTGGAAGGTTTTAAGAAAAGACTGGACAGCCATTTGTCTGAAATGGTATAGTTTCCTGCCTGAGCACTAGATGACCTCTAAGGTACCTTCCAACTATTATTATTATTGTTATTATTATTAAACAATCTGTCCTATTGCTATTTACTATCTCCATATGATAGATGAGAGATCTCCATTTTTTGGAAGCAGATGTCCTTATATTTTAACTAAGCAGCATAATAAAGTTATAAAGTTTTGTCTCACCATGGTCTCCTCCATGTGCTACATGCCAGGCAGCCAAATGCAGAGCTGTGTCTCCACGGTGGTCTGGGAGAGAGGGGTCTGCCCCGTACTTCAGTAAAAGGATGGCAGCCTTGTGGTCCAGGAGGGCACAGCATCGGTGCAGGGGTGTGTGGTTTCTGTGTCCCTTCGTTTTGCCCAGGTCCAAGACTTCTCTGTGATGCCGCAGGAGTCTCCGCAACTTGTGACGGCGGCCACGTTCCACGTAGCGCCATAAGCGACGCTGGTACCTCAGTGCCATGGAATCTGATGGGCAACAGAAGGAGCTGCTCAACAACAAGGCTGGGGAAAAATATAATATCAATTCCTCTGACTCAGCCTGACCCATCTTTTACAAGATTGTTGTAGGGAAAACAAGCGGCAGCAATATTAGATATGTCTGCTCTCTTGAGTTACTGTATGTGTGTGTATGTGTGAAGGACTGAGGTTGGAATTAGGAACGTTTGTTAAAGGAATCACTGAGGCAGAAAGTTGCAGCTGCAATGAGTGTACCAAACGGTAGGGACACTACTGCCTAGCAACAAGAAAGTTACAAGTCAGAAGGACGTGCTAGAAGGATGCTAGCTAAGGCACATAGATATATAATTGTAAAAGACACACCTCTTTTGATAAGAAAACTTATTAACATAGATGTGCCATGTATGAAGAAGGAGGGTAAAGTAGAACCCGATCAAAAGAAACATGTGTCAAGGAACCAATGAGTGATTCTTAGGGTGTTAGCTTCCTTAATCATAACTGTATAAAATTTGAGCTTGTGCATTGTTCAAGATCTTGCCTCCTTTAGCTGCTGAGACCCTTTTGCTGGAGTACTCCAAAAGTACAGAAGAAGCTGGAAATGCCATTCATCATATCTGATGGACTTTATTGGCTTTGGCACCAGGCTAGGACCCATTTTGGGTACAACATGTGTGTGTGTGTGTATGTAATAAAAATATAAAATAACAATAAATAGTTCTGCAAGTCATGAAAAGCAGCAATTGTAACCCACTAGGTTGAGTCCTCCAGCTCCATTATCTCTCCGTGCAGAATGCCAAAATCCCTTCTCTGGGCTCAATGATAAGGGAGAAAGGAGAGGGAGTGATTGTGGGGAAAAAAACCCACCTAGAACTAATGAACTCCCAAATTAACCAAAACAGCTTTGATCTTCCTGGACCAGCTGCAAAGAGGGTGACCATTGCCCTTTATAAGAAGCACCATCCTAACTCCTGCTGTTTTGAGAGTTGCCTGTAATTCTTCAGGCACCTTCACCTGTTCCTCCCCATTTTACTCAACCCTCTTCTGCTTCTGAAGCAGAACTCTCAACTCTTCTTTATTATTCTACCATTCTTAGTATAAAATGAGGTCCTGAACCTCACTGAGAGAGAATTGACTCTATTATTGATACAAGGGCTCCGTTCTAACACCAAAGACTTGACCAGGGGTGACTGTGAAACAGGTCATGAACTGCTCCTATGCAAGTACCAAGTGAAGCTGAATCAGCAGAAGAAAGCCAAGTTTCCATGATCTTGAGCATACGGCTACCATTTTCAAGAAGAACATCAGGAATTATTTTGAGGTCCTGAGCCTACTGATAGGGAACTAAAAGAACCGAGGAATGAAATCAAAGTTATTAAGGAGGAATGTGAAAAGGGACTGCCAAAGATCAAGAATTAGGGAAAGAAACCCAAAACACACACAATTACCAGCCTTAAGCAATGACAGTGAAGACACTAAAATGAAACATAGCTAGGTCTTCATTCAGTTTACGTCCATGTGCATCAGCGAGAAAAGGGACGGGGGGGGGGAATGTTGGTAGGTAAGGGAAACGGTAAAACCTCTGTGCTTCTGGTTGCCCTTTCGCCCTACTATTTGTAAAAGGGTTGAAAAAATACACTGAATTGTACTTTTGAACTGATGTCCAATTCGAATTGCTTCCTTGCTCATGAATAATAATTCAGACTGAAGATCTAAACCATCCCCTCTTCCCGTGTTAATCTGATCACGATTCCCGAAAAAAAGGGAAAGGGGCATACTTACCTCCCCAGGGGAGCTTCGATCAAACATTTATGTTATGTTATTTTTCTGCAAGTCCTTAAAATTGTCCCTTAAAAGTACAGCATTATTTGTGCTGTATTTAGTTCGTTGAAATTCACCTTTTCTTTATTCACTCTCACATTGGATTCCCGGACAGCTAAATTCGTCCCCTTTCCCTTCCTGTTCCTTCCGCCCCACCCCAGAGCACCCCTCTCCTTTAATTCTTGCTCCCTTCTTTCGTAAACCAACTCTTCAATACACTCTCCCTTCTTCCATAAATTAAAATTAACAAGTATCCAGCACTATACACAAAAAACGTCCGGCGTTTATAAAGCAAACGGGATAAAACAGCCGCAAGTAAGGGCGGAAGTGCCTTCCATAAGTTCTCTCAACATCAGCGATGATTTCATCATGCCCGTATTTGGTGTTCAGCGTCTAAGAGTCCGACTAGGAAACCAGAGCTGGAAACACAAAGCAAGCGGTTGGCGGAGAGGGGGGGGCGGGGGAGAAGCAGAGAGGTAAGAGCGACAGTATTGTAACCCTACACTTTCTCGAATCGGATGTCCTCCAGATGTACTAAAGTCCAGTTCCCAGCAGGCATATTGTGAGGTGAAAGGAATGGGGATTAGAAACTTCCTGTGTGCCTGAATCACTTTCTTAGCTTTCTGTAGACTACTATAGCCGGAGTGCAAAATTTGAGCAGGAGCAAATTGAGAGGGGAAAAAAAAAAACTTCACTGCTGCCATTTATTGGCTACCCAAGTTTCTTTTAACTCAAATATGGTAGTCCTAAATAGATGAGTTTGGGATTAGCACATATATACTTATAAATATCTGCCAAAATGAAATGTGAAAATTAGGAGTAGTGTGAAATGGGAATTCATACTGAGGACACCTTCTAAGCCATTGTTGCTTGAAATAGCAGATTCTTGTATGTGTGTGTGGTTCAGGCAGACAAACACACAAACCCATTGTACTATTTCCTTTCGGGACAGGCAGAATTGTGTAGAACAGTGGTTCTCAACCTTTTTAATGCCGCGACCCCCCAACCGGTCCTAAGTCGAGGACTACTCAACCGGTCGTAAGTCGAGGACTACTCAACTGGTGCAGCACCATTTGCAGAATGGGACTTTTGTCGGGCTCAGCAGGGCAGAGACAGCCTGGACAATTCCTATTGGCTTTTGAAAGCCAATAGAATTAGACTCTATTCAAGAGAGTCTATTCTATTGGCTTTCAAAAGCCAATAGAATAAAAGGGAGTAGCACAGCTAAGGAAAAGGGGGAAAAAAATTGCAGACTGCGTTGTTTGGCGACCCCCGTGAAATGGTCATTCAACCCCAAATGGGGTCCCGACCCACAGGTTGAGAACCACTGATGTAGAACATAGAAAAGGAATAAGAAACAGTAAACCAAAGAAACTAAATGCCTGAAAGAAGAAAGGGAAGAGAAAGAGAACGGAAAATATAACTAAAACTACTTTACATCAACACAATTCACTATATCTCTACTTTTCTATCCTTTCAAATAGCCTTAGAATGGAATATTCTTTCCTTCCTGGCAATCAAGAACATGTTTACCATTTTCTACACTTGCATGTCTTGAATTTTTTTTTCATTTTTTCATTTACCTGCTCTATTTTTGCCATTTATATTAATTAACAATATCATCTCAGTTTGAAATGATAAATTTCCAGATTCAGATTATTTTATACAGTCTGAAATACATAGAACTTAAAGGTCTTATCAAACAGTGTAAAAAACATTTCGATGTCTAGGACACATTTTATCGAACGGTATTGTATATATTATCTACTCTTCCAATTCTAAGTGGTTTATAACCTGAGTTCCAGGTTAAAAAAGGTATTTCCAAGTAGCTGAAATAACATGCAGTAGGTCAACCCACTTCTTCCCAATTGTACATTATTTTCCTCCCCAATTCCACAACATAGTTCAGCTTGTGAAGTTTATTATTTATTCATTTTTAAGGCATGTAAAGTATATGTTAAACTGTATGAAGTCAAAGAACCAGTAGTTTCTTCTTTCTTTCTCCTATAGATGTCTTCCCTGTTTCATTCTGTTCTCTGCGACATATTAGTCCAGTGCTTCTCAACCTTGGCAATTTTAAGATGCATGGACTTCAATACCCAGAATTCCCCAGCCAGCATGGGAATGCTGGGAGTTGAAGTCCACAACCTCACAGTTGCCACGATTGAGAAAGATTGAATAAGACTAAAAAGAGAACAAGGACTCAGTGGCTGGTCACACTACACATTCAATAACAAAGTGGCCAAGACTGTTACAGTACACAGAGCCAATGTTAATATATTCAATAAACCATGATTAAGCTACACTTTATTATGATGTATAACTCATAGCTGGATATGCGATTATTACGATCACCGCTTGTCCAAAACTATTCAAAGATCAAGGTTCATGTAGGTACGGAGGTTGCGTTCCCAAGCGGCAGCCTTGGCCTCCCTCCGGCGGGCCTCCCGTTTTCCCACGGTTGCTGCTCGTTCTTTTCTGGATTGCCGCTTCACAGGTTCCTCTACAGCACAACGGTCATTAGGTCTGAAGTGGGTAACCTTGGGTTTAAGGTTACTGCAGAAGCCGAGGCCTTTCTGATCTCTCTTGAGGACAGTCTTAATAGGGAACTTGCGACCAGCACCATTGGGCCCCAGTCCAGTTTCTTTATCCCAGCCACCTTTGACCATCAATTGGAAGCCCACATTATTCTCAGGGATGCAGTACCGGGTGGAGGGTAACGGGTCACGTCGATTGAAAAGGTGGGCCGTGGAACGCTGGTGGAGATCCACAGTGTCTTCGCTATAGTGTGCCTGGCATACTTCACAGTATCTTCTCTCAACTGGTAACTGTAAACTGCAGAAAGAAGGGAAATCATTGGAAACAAGGCAAACCGGCGTTTACACAAACTGAGTCAAGCTGAAAGATGGTAATGGGGGATCGAAGGAGGGCTGTAGTTTTTTTCTTGAGAAAAGTTCATCTCTTTTCTGAAATTCTATCTAAGAACAGCGTGAGAGGAGCATGGCAATCTTTTTCAAAATTAACTTTGCTTAGTCCAGAGGCCTCTGATATCCTACATTGGTAATAATTATACAGCACAATAAGATTCACCCTTCAAGAGGAGAGAGAAAAGAGTAAAGGAGGGGAGAAGGAGTAGGAAGGTTGGAGGAGAAGAGGAAAAGTGGGGAGAAAGGGGAGGAGAATGGTGAAGGAAAGAGAAGAGGAGAGGAAGAAGAGGGAAGTAGGGAAGAGAAGGAGAAAGAAGGTAGAGAAGAAGAGTGTGGATACAGTGAAAGGGGAAATGGGCGAGCAACACCAAAAGTTATGTGTATGTATTTATTTCATTTTATTAAAAATATCTTATATGTGAATGTAAAAAGAATGTATGTTAACATCTGTTAAATATCATGGTATATGTATGAGGGAGAGTTTGGAAAAATTAAAAAAAATAAGATTCACCCTTCAGAATTACTCCAGGGGAGAAATTAAATGCTACTTACTTTTATCTAGCCAAACACTGCCCCAAGTTCAGTAATAAAAAAATGTAATTAATCTTCATTGATATAGTAGATGCAGCTGACAGTTACAGGGAGGGCCATAAGGTCTTCTATCTGCTGCCACCCTGGAAAATCTATTTATATCTGGAATATTCAGCGATCGGTTTTCATGGTTCGGTAGCCTGAACCAGTTTAGAACAACCTTACACATATTTAGGGTGCTAAGATTTTCACTTACAAACTTGTAAATGTTACTGAATAGCGTTTCAGAAGGAAGCGATGGAAGAAACAGATTTTCTAAAGGTCTGGCTACAGTTGGACACTGGTTACAGGTAGTCCTCAACGTGTAACAGTTCATTTAGTGACTGTTCAAAGTTACAACACTGAAAAAAGTGACTTATGATCATTTTTCACTACTTACAACCATTACAGCATCCCTAGAGTCATGTGATCAAAATTCAGATAATTGACAACTGACTCATATTTATGATGGTTGCAATATCCTGGGGTCATGTGATACCTTTTGTGACTTTCTGACAAGCGAAGTCAATGGAGAAGCCAAATTCCACTTAACAACTGTGCTATTAATTTAACAACTACAATGATTTACCTAACAGCTGTGGCAAGAAATGTCAGAAAATGATGCAAAATTCACTTAACACCTTTCTCCCTTATCAACAGAAATTTTGCACTCAGTTGTGGTTGTAAGTCAAGGACTACCTGTATTTGAGTTATCTAAAACTATTTGCACTGTATTTGATCATTTTTCTTGTGGTATATTTTATTTATTTATTCATTTTATTTAAATTTTTTGGCCACCCAACTCCGGAGGACTCTGGGCAATGTACAAAATATAAACAAACAAACAAATAAATAAAGCAAGAAACATTAAATCAACATAACATATTAAGGCCTGAAGAGCAGAAAAACTGTTCATGGCATAGAATGGATTTAATGGTATTGGCTTGTAGCCTGTAGCCATTAATGCAATAACTATAAATCAATATTAGGGCAAACTTTTAAAATTTTGACGATATTTGACTTGCTTTTGGCCTACATTATGTCAGTGAAATAATGCATAACAACATTCAGAAACCTATCCACTCAAAGCATTTTCTCCTAGAGGAAAATTGGATGAACTCAGAAACAGGAGAACTCACCTAGAGGATTCATTCTTCGCTTGAGGCCTTTTGCTCTCCCGAAGGATGCTGATCACCTCTTCATGTCCAGCTTCTTCAGCTAGATCCATAGCATCCCGGCCTTGTGAATCACAAATCCCCACCCAAGCAGCCTCACGATTCAAAAGATAATGTACCGCTTCCCCTTGTCCAGCATAGGCTGCACACATGATAGCTGTCCAATAAAACCCATCTTTATAATTCACATCACACCCTTCTTTCTCCACAAGCCTCTGGAGAGACTTCATGTTGCCATCTTGAGCAGCTTTCAAGAGCTGATTCCCTTTGTGGGTGTCGGTTTGTCCTGGGCAGTTTGGGATGCAAGGAGACACCTGCGCTGGCCGATGGAGCACATAAGTTACAGTTGGTTTCCTCTGTAACACTCTTTTAGAACTACTTGTAAGTGCCAGGCTCTCATAAAAGTTACGCACGGCTTCACCAGCTGCATTCTCTTCTTCCTGGTTGGTGAAGCAAGAACTTCTGTTTTTTTTCTGAATGTGTCCATCTCTCCAACGATCTGACTCCTCTTGGGCACGAGTGAAGGTGATCAGTTGTTCACCATGGTTCATACTGACGCAGAATTGTTCTGGCTGAAAAGCTGTAACTACACAAACTGTTGAAAGAAAAAAAACGAAGTATTTACATAAAAAGATCAATTATTTACTACAAACATGCATAATCCTTACGTTTTGCAGTAGTGCAGAATGTGGCATCAAGCACAGAAGCACATGAAGATTGTTCTTTCTTTCTCTAACTAAAAGTAAGACTCTAGCTATTGTGGTTAGCTGGATTCAGTGAGAATTCAAACCGAACATTTCTAGAGGTACTGCATAGGCATAGTTATAGTCAGTACATTTAATTTCTTTGATCCTTTTTGGGACTCCAAACAGATGCCATCCAGAAAAGGGTCCACAAACTACTCTAGAGGACTGGACATGGATGAAGTAAGTAAAGAAAACCCAGAAAAGAAAACAACCTAGTCTATCATTTTGCTATCCCTAACTTTGTTTTTATTGACCTGTTTTTCTCTTTTAAATCATGGGACTCAATATTATTATTAAAACTAATAATATCAAATGGGAGTCTATAATATTAATAATCATCATGTGTCTGAACTGCACCATTTTGTTGAAAGGCAGGAATCCCCAACCCCTAATCCATGGACCAGTACCGGGCCGTGGCATGCCAGCAACCGGGCCGCACAAGAAAGGAAAGCCCCATCCACAGGATGCAGACAGCACACAAAACCACGCACCCTCCAGTCCGTGGCAAAATCTCTATCCATGGAACCGGTCCCTGGTGCCCAAAAGGTTGGGGACTTCTGTCCTAAGGGATGTCAAATCTTGGCAATGTTAAGATTTGTGGACTTCAATTCCCAGAATTCCCCAGCCAGCCATGCTGGCTGGAGAATTTTGGGAGTTGAGATCCACAGGTTTTAAAAATTGGTGATGTTGACATCCCTGCCCTAGACTAGAGCAATCATTCTCAACCTTAACAACTTTAAGACAGGTGGACCAACTCTCAGAATTCTCCAGACATATCTTAAAAGCTGTCAAGGTTAAGAAACTCAAACCTAGAAGAGCAGAGTTGAAGGGATCTTTGAGGTTTTCTAGTCCAATCCCTTGATCAGGCCGGAAGCCCTGGCCTATAACAATACAAACGGAGAAAAATAATTGCAATTCCCCCTTAAATTGTAAAAGAACAATGGGTAATCTTTTCTACAATATGGAATGGCAGCCCTTTTCTTGCACAGCAGGAAGTGTTAACCACAGTTATGAAAAGTGGAAGAATCCTACGAATTCCACATTATCCCTGACAGCGGATCTGACAAATTTTATTGGAGAAAAAAAAAAGGTCTCTCTTAACGCTGAAGTTTACCCTTGCGTGTCACTTTAAATTTCTATCTCTCGGAATTCACGTTTAGACTTCAGAGCAGCACGCGACCTTCAGAGGATTTTTCAAACGGAAGCGCCCGATTCGGTCGCCTGGCAACGGGCAGGAACGCTACGCAGGCGCGGCGGAGGTTCAAGTTTCCACGGAAGCTCGACTTGCCCTCCAGCGCTCTTTGAACGGGGTGGGTGGATTAAAAGCACAAAATAGTATAAAGAGTACGAATGTAAAGGGAGCCTTCCACATAGCAAGGGAAGGAGCTTGAATTGACGGATCCTTAGACGCCGTTGATGCTGTAAGTCATGCGCAGACATCACGCGTGCTTTTCTTCATGCGCATGCTCACTTTTGCCTACTTTTTCCCGCTTTTTTCATTTTATTCTTTGAAGGTTTATTTATTCTGAGTCGTACTGCTCGGCCCAGTTTTCCAATACTATGCCTTCTTTTCAAGCATCGCTTTTCTTAATTGAGATTTTAAGAGAGCAATCACTCTAAAAAGTCGACCCTGGGCCACCTTTCACTTGTAAGAGAATAGATTACCAAATGTTTTAAAGATTATCGTCTGCATCACTCCTCAGGTGCTTCATAACACATTTTCTGGGAAAAAAATAAAGAAAAAAAAACAGAAAAAGGGGGGAATCTGATAAAGATTCATGAGGATTTTAAAAAACGTTTATGTTTATAGCTTTGGTTTACAAAGGAAAATTCAAGAGCAAAAGCCCCCCAAATAAATAACAATAAATTAAAGTGACATCTTTCTGAAATAGAGCTGGAAGGGACCTTGAAGGTCTTCTAGTCCAGCCCCCCTGCTCAAGCAGGAGAACCTATACCATCTCAGACAAGCAATAATAATAATAAAGTTGGAAGGGACCTTGGAGATCATCTAGTCCAACCCCCTGCTCAGGCAGGAAACCCTATACCATTTCAGACAAATGGCTGTCCAATCTCTTCTTAAAGACTTCCAGTGTTGGAGCATTCACAGCTTCTGGAGGCAGGTTGTTCCACTGGTTAATTGTTCTAACTGTCAGGAAATTTCTCTTTAGTTTCTCCTTAGTGACTGTCTAGTCTCTTTTTAAAAACCTCCAGCCCACAATTTCTAAAGGCAAGCTGTTCCACTGGTTAATTGTCCTCGCTGTTAAGAAGTTTCTCCTTAATTCCAGGTTGCTTCTCTCTTCGATCAGTTTCCACCCGCTGTTTCTTGTCCTGCCCTCTGGTGCTTTGGAGAATAGTTTGATGCCCTCTTCTTTATGGCAGCCCCTCAAATACTGGAAGACTGCTATCATGTCACCCGTTTCTTCTTTTCTTTAGACTAGCCAAATCCAAGTCTTGCAGTTGTTCTTCATATGTTTTAGTCTCCAGGCCTTTGATCATTTTAGTTGCTCTTCTCTGAACTTTTTCCAAGGTCTCAACATTTTTTTGTAGTATGGTGAACTGGGGTTTTATAGTACTGGGCCTAAGACGGAGCCTTGTGGTACCCCACTGCTTACTTCTCTTCATGTGGATGTAGTACTATTGAGGAGTACTCGTTGAATACAGTTTGTCAGCCAGCTACACATCTATCTGGTGATGATGTTCTCTAGCTCACCTTTTTCTAGCTTACTAAGCAGCAGGTTATGCTCTACTTTGTCGAATGCCTTACTGAAATCTAAGTGTTCTATTGTCCACAGCATTTCGCTGGTCTACTAATTTAGTCACTTTATCAAAGAATGAGATAAGATTGGTTTGACATGATCCGCTGTTAACAAACCCATGCTGGCTACTAGTTATAACTTTGTTTGCTTCTAGTTGTTCGCAAGTCTGTTTTTTGATTATCTTTTCCAGGATCTTCCCAGGTATTGATGTTAGATTGATTGGTCTGTAGTTTTCTGGGTCTGTTTTTTTCCCTTTCTTGAAGATGGGAACCACATCAGCCCTTTTCCAATCCTCAGGTACTTCCCCAGTGCTCCAGAGGAAATAAAGGGTTGTTCTATATAATAATAAAAGACATATGGCCACTGTAGCCACAAGCCACAATTGATTACTAATTTTTTGAATCTTTAATTTTAAAAAAAAACCCTCTCAAAAACTAAAATTTTGAGCAGAGTACTACAATTTTTAATTGCCTGATTTTCAGGATGAGACGTCCAAGCAACGTGCAATATAAGCTTGCACGTCTAGAATCCATCTCAGCAGTTGGTGGTTAAAAATGTCCCAAACATTACTTATATGTGATAATTGTACCTTACTGTACATATTGATGATAGATCTTTTTCCCGATTTTCCATCAAACAGGCATGGCTAATTAATACCGAAAACATGACAGCCATTTTGAGAACTACTACTGCAGATAGGATGAGCCGGCGAAGCAGCACCAGCATCCGTGATGGTAACTTATTGGGGAAGGGAAGTCAGCACTGATTTGGGGGAAATGGATTTGCTTCCTTCCTATATAGTCTTTGGATTAAAAGTGGGACAACTCTGATTTTTGTTATCCCTCTTAGCTACTGTATTCTAATAATAATGGTTTGTGATTTCAATAAAGGAGAATATTTGTAGCTCAGGGTTGAAATGAGGGGTCCTTGGTGCTCTCTGAGCTTGTTTTCTTGCAGACATTTCATTACCTAAACTAGGTAACTTCATCAGGGCTAGTCAGTTGGCTATCTGTTTACATCAGGGGTGTCAAACTTCTGGCCCGCGGACCGGATGCGTCATGCAGAAGCTGCGCCCACCCCAACTTCGGCAAGGGGAAAAAAGTCACGATATATCACGACATGTTGCGTGATATGGTGAGTTTGACACCCCTGATTTACATTATATTATATTCTAGAATTTAAATAACAGTAATCTGCACTCCTTACCAGCACTGATGATGTTACCTAGTTTGGATAATGATATGCCTGCACAAAAAAAACAAGCTCAGATTCATGATTTGCTTAATTTGCACTGTAGGGGAGGGAGCTTTGGATTTAATTCAAGGCGCCCCATAATTAAAGGACTACTCATTCAAGCATGATATCTTTTTATGGACCATTTCTGTTTTGGTCCACATAGATATAACGTTGATGATAGAATCATGATGAAGAAGGAATGGGCAAAGAAGTGAAAATAAGCTGCAAGGGGAACTAGCACTGCAATATTTGATTTTGCTTTGTAAAATAGTGTTAATTCTTCAAAAGCTAACTATTTTGAAAACAGCACATCCTGTCTTGCATCTCTATCTCATTCCATTTTTTCTGTCACATTTTTGGAACTAGGCAATACAGGTAGTCTCCGATTTACAACTTTTCATTTAGTCATTTAGTCACAACAGCACTAAAAATGTGACTTATGGTCATTTTTCACACTCACAGCTGTTGGCATTATCCCCACGGTCACGTGACCAAAATTCAGACACTTGGCAACAGGTTCATATTTAAGACAGTTGCAGTGTCTCAGGGTCATGCAATTCCCTTTTGTGACTTTCTGACAAAATTAATTGGGAAGCCAGATTCACTTAACAACCTTGTTACTAATTTAAGAACTGCAGTGATTCACTTAACAACTGTGGCAAGAAAGGGGGTAAAATGGGGCAGATCTCACTTAACTGTTTCACTTATCAACAGAAATGTTAGACTTAATTGTAGTCGTAAGTCGTGGTTTACCTGTATCCCACATCCAGTGCTATTTACTGCTTTCACTAATCTTGATATAACACCAAAGTATTATAAGGTACCCCCTTTTTTGGTCCATTGTGTAATATGGTGGGTAGTGGGAGGAGTATTCAATTGTATTTGGCTACCATTGTGCACCCATCACCCCACAAGTCCTGCTATACTGCATCAAGATAGTGAGGTGAGGCTGGGAGAGTTGAGCGAAGAGTGCCAGGAGCCTAAGCCAGAATATAACATCCCAGCAGGATTACCAGCAGTGTCAAGCTGATCCCTGTTGACCAGTTAAAGCAGCCAGGCACTTATATTCAAAAGAAGTGATATAAGGAGATCCTGTAAGGCAGATGAACTATTTAGTGGCAACCAAAATAACATCTCTGTACATGAAAATCACCAAATGGGACACAGATAGTCCTTGACCTTCAACCATTCATTTAATGACCAAAGTTACAACAGCACTGGAAAAAGTCACATGACCAGTTTTCACACTTGTGACCACTGCTACATCCCCATGATCACATGATCAAAATTCAGATGCCTGGCAACTAACTCATCTTTATGACAATTGCAATATTCCCAGCCAGGATCCCTTTTTGCAACCCGACAAGCAAAGTCAATGGGCAAGCCAGATTCTCGTAACAACTGTGTGACCATCTTAACAGCTGCAATGATTCACTTAGCAACTGTGTCAAGAAAGATTGTAAAATGAGACAATATTTCTTAATGTCTTACTTAGCAACGGAATTTCTGGACTCAATTGTGGTCATTAAGTCAAGGATTACCTGAAACAGATTGACTCTATTATTACAGTATACAAGGGCTCCGTTCTAACACCGAAGACTTGGCCAGGGGTGACTGTGAAACAGGTCATGAACTGCTCCTATGCAAGTACCAAGTGAAGCTGAATCAGCAGAAGAAAGCCAAGTTTCCATGATCTTGAGCATACGGCTACCATTTTCAAGAAGAACATCAGGAATCATTTTGAGGTCCTGAGCCTACTGATAGGGAACTAAAAGAACCGAGGAATGAAATCAAAGTTATTAAGGAGGAATGTGAAAAGGGACTGCCAAAGATCAAGAATTAGGGAAAGAAACCCAAAACACACACAACTACCAGCCTTAAGCAATGACAGGGAAGACACTAAAATGAAACATTCTGTTTACGTCCGTGTGCATCAGCAAGAAAAGGGATCAGGGGGAAAAAAACTGTTGGCAAGAAAGGAAACGGCAAAGCCTCTGTACTTCTGGCGCCCTTTCGCCCTACTATTTGTAAAAGGGTTGAAAAAATACACTGAATTGTACTTTCGAACCGATGTCCAATTCGAATCGCTTCCTTGCTCGTGAGTGATAATCCAGCCTGAAGATCTAAGCCATCCCCTCTTCCCGTGTTAATCTGATCACGATTCCTGAAACAGGAAGAGAAAGAGGCATACTTACCTTCCCAAGGGAGCTTCGATCAAATATTCATTATTTTTCTGCAAGTCCTGGTGTTCGTTGTCCCTTAAAAATATAGCATTATTTGTCCTGCATTCAGTTCGTCGCGCCGAGCGATTTTTGGGAAAGCTACTTGCTTTACAAATGGTTCTTCTGAAAACAGCTGCGATTGAAAGGAAGTTAGGACTAGCTCTCCCCCCCCCCCCGCATCGTCCATTTCCTTCTCTGTTGCACTCTGGGACTAGTAGTTTCCCGTTTCCTGCTTGTCCATTTTCTCCTTATTCTGAAGTACTGCAATCCCGTGATGCCGTTTCATCGGCGAATGTAGCGCGTGCGCCGTTGAAGCTGACAGAGGCCTTAGCGGTCCAAGGCTTGATTGTGCTCCGCGTCCCTCTCCTTGAGGCAGTTGTGCCTTTTGGGGTGAGTTATTGGGCTGTAGATTTAGAGAGTTATTGGCCAAAAACATAATGGGAAGGAATGGTCAGGTAATGGAGCTCTCCAGTGAATATTCGGGGAAGAGCGGAGGTGGAGGCGAGGGTGGCAGTGAAAATGTGTGCCGGGCGTTTAAAAAAAAAAAAGAAGAAGAAGGAAGGAAGAGTGTCGATTGCATGTTTCTTGCAAAATGGTGCGGTAAGGGAGATATTACTGCTGTGAAGAAAAAAAAAAGCATTTTTTAAGTGGTAAGTCGGAAGTGGGTATCTATTTGCAAAGAAACAGCTTATGGGATTCTTATGTAGCATTGGTTCCCATGCACAGATGCAAGACGGTAGTTTATCGGCCAGCGTAAAGTAGGGTTGGGGAACGTGAGCTGAAAATTTTATGTCTGTAGATTGTTTTGTGTAGAGAGTTTTTCCACAAAGAATGTTTTTTGGTGAGCCATCACTGTTAACACTGACGATGTTTCTGTTCCTCTCTTTCTCTAGAGGACGGGAAGATGAGTAGCTCTGAGGAGGTATCTTGGATTTCCTGGTTTTGTGGTTTGCGAGGCAATGAGTTCTTCTGTGAGGTGAGTTGGGAAGCCTTGTCCACTAAATGTTTATGCAGACGTTTTCAGTGGGGGCTGGAAATTAGGAGGGTCTCTTTTAAGAAAAGATTTGATTTGAACATCATATTGAGAGAGACGATAGAACAGTGGTTCTCAACCTGTGGGTCAGGACCCCATTTGGGGTCGAACGACCATTTCATGGGGGTCGCCAAACAAGGCTGTCCGCCATTTTTTCCCCCTTTTCTTTGGCCACGCCCCTGGCACCCAGTGATGTATAAGTGGTCGGGGGTCACCACAACATGGGGAACTGTATTATGGGGTTGCGGCATTAGAAAGGTTGAGAACCACTGCGATAGAAGATTTTAAATAAATAGGAGCTGCAGGCAATTTCAGAAATGTGTTACTTGGGTCGTAATGTACCTTGAGAAAGTAAAGTATAGGCACTTGAGAAGTCAAGGTCAATTGATCCTGGTTTCTATTTGTTTTCAGGTGGATGAAGACTACATCCAAGACAAGTTCAATTTAACTGGCCTCAATGAACAAGTTCCTCATTATCGCCAGGCTTTGGATATGATCCTCGATTTGGAACCAGGTGGGAAACGATCTAAATCTGTTTGTATGAGGGGTTACTTGACATTACAGGGACTTTTGAAAATATGATTAGTGGGCTGTAACCTCTTGACCTTGCTGTGCCTCGATGTTGGTATGCATGCTGGCAATGTGCACTTGGCAGGAATATAATAGCCATTATTCAGAAGACATTTTGGGGAAACTAATCAGGGCCCATTGGATATGCCACTGGGAACTTTTCATAGATATATAGCCAGGATCACAAACATGACTTGCTACAGGTTGATCAAATGGGAAGCTTTTACTAACCAAGGTAGAAAATGTTGGGATTCATAATCTTCAGGCATCTTTTTTCTTCTTTCCAGTTTTTCAAAACAGACTTACCACAAGTGAGTCCAAAATTTCCATTGATAAGCAAGGCAGTTAAATGGGTTGTGCCCATTTTACAACCTTTTTGCCACAGTTGTTCTAGTTAAGCAAATCACGCGGTCATTAAGCAAATCTGGCTTCCCCCATTGGCTTTCCTAGTTGGAAGCCAGCTGGGAAGGTTACAAATAGTAATTACGTGTGCAACTGTCGTAAATACATGCCAATTGCCAGTCACCTGAATTTTGATCACTTGACCATGGGGATGCTACAGCAGTCATGAGTGTGAAAACTGGTTATATGTCACTTTTTTCAGTGCCGTTGTAATTTTGAACAGTCACTAAACAAATAGTTGTAGGTTGAGGACTACCTGTACAACAGATGGAATTCTCTCTTGTTTGACAATTTATCACCAGAATCACTCTCTAAAAACAAAATAGAATGGGTCCATATTTGGTGTATGGGGTCCAGGGCAGAAAGCCAACAAAAGGAGATTGAAAATGGGCTGGATCCAATGTAAGGTTTTGGAGGAAAGTATTCCTCCAATTTTGGAAGATGTAGTTGGGCAGCAGCATGGAATGCTGTTGACTGCTCCCTTCTAGGCCTCCATCTTTTCTTCCTCCCAGTCACGTGACTGACAACAGAGCATTTGTAGCCTGGGCCGCCATGTCACAATGGACATGCACAGAGGCAGTAGGCAGAGAAAGCAGAAAACTGCAATCACAAATTACTTCCTAACAGAAAAAAATACAGACTCCATCTATGGCAGGGGTGTCAAACTCAATTTCATTGAGGGCCGCATCAGCATTGCGGTTGCCCTCGGGGAGGGACGGTGGTGTGGCCGGAGGGGGGCGGCCTACTGGGTGGGCGTGGATGGAGTGGGTGTGGCCTACTGGGTGGGCATGACCAGCTCTACATTGTTCGCGTCAAGGGGGCCTGGGCAGGAGTGGGACAGATCTGAGGGTCTCTGGCAGAAGGAGGTGGGACCAGGGCAAGTGCCAAGGCGTGGTCCACTTGAGGAGCCTCACCGTTCCTCTCAGGCCACGGGGGGGAGGGGTCTGGATGGTGGTGCGGGCTGCCCGGAGCCCTGGGCATCAGAGGTCAAATGCCCAGCCTGGCCCTCGAGCACCTGCGGCACCAAGCCCAGCCCCACTTCCCCAGGAGGCGCACAGCTGCACTTACCTACTCCTCAAGGCGGCTGCTGCTGCTGTGCTTGCTCTCCTTAGCCAGGTTGCTCATGATGGGTACCAGGGCAAAGTCAGAGGGAGGCCCATTCCATCTCCATGGGAGGAGACCCGGCTTTGTATCCAAAGCTTCCTTAGCCATAGGATGGGAGACCCCAAGATAGGCCAGGAGGAAGGGGCAAGGGGATGGTGAAAGGGCAGCAGGACCGGACTAAGGCAGGACTTTCCTCAGACCCTCCCTCTCCTTTCCTTCTTTCCTTTCTTCCTTCCTAAGTACAGAGTGGTGGGAAAATATTTGATATGAAGGAGAAAGAAAAACAGACAAGAAACACAGCCAGGGCCAAGGTAGCGGGGGCCGTTCTCTCACTGTTTCCAGGATGGCTTTGCGGGCTACATGAAACTACTTCGCAGGCCGCATCCGGCCCCCTGGCCTTGTGTTTGACATGTTTGGTCTATGGCAACAGCTAGTAAAGAGTTTGGAAAGAATTCCAGGAACCACACTTTGCATACTTTTTCCTATTTCATGTCATAAGAATAGAAGCCCCGGGTTATACAGTATGCTATTATGAATCACCCTGTGTTCAACTGTCTTCATAAATGTTAATACTCTAAGGACCTGGTAATCTGAAATGAATCCTGCTTCAGCACCCAAAAGCAGGATTTTTAATTATTTAATTTTCCCGTTTTCTATTAACATTCTGCAGGGCACTAAAAATGTCAAATACTGTCTCTTGTTTTCCTCTCTGTTTTGTGCCTTCAAGTTAGTCTTGATTCTTGGCAATTACACGGGCAAATTCTGACAGTTTACTTGGCAATGTTTCTGGTGTTGGTTTGCCATTGCCTTCTTTTTAGGGTTAAGAGAAAGGGCCTGGCCCTAAGTCCCCAAACACTTTTTGTATCTAAGGCAACACTAGAACTCACAGTCCCCTGGTTTTTAGCCTGGTGCCTTTAACCAGTAAACCAGTTCACCCTCTCTCTGATGTTAATATGTATAAAGATAAAAATTCTAAGGCTTGCTAAGAATAACTAACAATATACTGTAGAAAGAGTAGGAGAAATATACATTTAAAAATACATTGATTTGAAACATCTGAGAAATGACATAGACAGCTATCATGTTTGAGAAATAGATAACAGTAATTTAAAAGTTTCTGATCTTAATTTGTTAAAGTAAACCTGTCAAAATATTTTACCAGTTGTATTAAATTGGATTACAATTTAGCGTGGCAGGAGTAGTGAAAGACAAGATGGTTAAGAAAATACTGGATAAATAAATGAACAAAGTGAGATAACCATGTAGAATCAGTTAGTGCTTCCCAGGAGAGTACAACTTTCTTCCTCTTTGTCAATGTCACAGTGCATTACAGCAGAGCACTTCCTTCCCTTTCTCTTGCAGATGAAGAGCTGGAGGACAATCCTAACCAGAGTGACTTGATTGAACAGGCAGCTGAAATGCTCTATGGACTTATTCATGCCCGCTATATCCTCACAAACCGCGGTATTGCCCAGATGGTAATTATCCATGCTATTTAGTAAGCGGGTAGTCTATAATTTTTTTGTTTATGTTGCTGGACAAATATTCCCAATCAGAGTTTATAAAACCTAAAAGAGAGTAAATTTTAAACGTATCCTGCAGATTCATGTAGATCAGCGGTCCCCAATCTTTCCGGCTTTGGGGGGGGAGGAGAGGGGATGATTCTGCACGAGTGGTAGGTGAGCATGCGCATTCACACAGCTCCATTTGTGCAAGCAGTGGACATGCATGCCTGCCAGTCACATAAATGGAGACTTGCACACTTGAGCATGCTCACCCACCAGTTCCATGGCCCGGAGGTTGGGGACCCCTGATCTAGATGATTTACGTTAGTTGGCAAGTGCAGCTTCCTTAAAGATTTTCCTTAAAAATTTCTCTGTCCCGAGTCAGCAAATTAGTTCTTTACAGAAAGATTCTATTTTCTATACTTTTTCTCCTTCTCTATTTCTAGCTTGAGAAATACCAGCAGGGAGACTTTGGATACTGCCCTCGAGTTTATTGTGAGAATCAGCCTATGCTGCCCATTGGTGAGTATATTATGGAAGAAATGATTCAGAGCTAACGTAAGGGGTCTGTTTTATAGTAGGAGATGAAGAAAAAAAAATTAGACTACAGAATCAGGGTGAAATAGTAGACAGATTCAATCATAGGATGCTTTCGGTTCAGGCACTTTTATAACTAAATTCTTGAATCATCTGTTTTGGAAACCTGCAAACTATAGATCTGGGGACTATTGATGGAAATCAGGTTGGTAAGTCTGTTCTGGAACCCATATCAAGTAACTTCTTTAAATGAATTTAATTTCTGAATTCTATCTTACTGTTGTTTGTCTTCATTGTTAGGTTTGTCTGATATCCCAGGGGAAGCTATGGTCAAACTGTACTGCCCCAAGTGTATGGATGTCTATACTCCCAAATCTTCCCGCCATCATCACACAGATGGTGCGTATTTTGGAACTGGTTTTCCTCACATGTTGTTCATGGTGCATCCTGAATATCGGCCGAAGCGACCAGCCAATCAGTTTGTGCCCAGGTAAGGCCCCATCAAATGTGTAATAGAGTATATTGAATAAAAGTTTGGTATCCCTAATGTTATTGCTGCCACCCAAAGAAGAAAGGATATAATAGTTCCCTAAATGAAGAATCATTACATTATTAAGGATAGAGTTGCACTAGAGACTTCTCAGACAAGTGGAAATCTCTGTGCTGCTGAAAAGACTTGAAAACAGATCTATTTTTGTGTTGTCAGGGCTACTTGCCTCTGTTGTCAGAGCTCATAAATTCTCATTTCATTACTAGCTAGAGCCTGTTATGTTATTGTTATGGTCTCCAGAGATTCGGTGAATGTTGAAACATAGCAATGTTAAGCAATACCAACAGGCTCTCTATAAGGGCTGGCTATGCTGCTTCCCAATACTTCGCTCCAGAAGAGGTGCAATTCAGATCACTGCTAAGTGTGACGAAACAGTAGAATGGAAGTAAAGAGTTAATAGGATGCTTCCCTATAAAGAAGGCAGGCAGGTAGGCCAGAAGCTAAGAGAATAGACAGCTAGGGAGTGTAAGAGAAACAGTCGACTATGATAGGTTAAAACAGTGGTTCTCAACCTATGGGTCGGGACCCCATTTGGGGTCGAACGACCATTTCATGGGGGTCGCCAAACAATGCAGTCTGCCATTTTTTTTCCCTCTTTTCCTTAGCCGTGCCACTCCCTTTTATTCTATTGGCTTTTGAAACCAATAGAATAGACTCTCTTGAATAGAGTATAATTCTATTGGCTTTCAAAAGCCAAAAGGAATTGTCCAGGCTGTCTCTGCCCTGCTGAGCCCACCAAAAATCCCATTCTGCCGACGGTGCTGCACCAGTTGAGTAGTCCTCGACTTACGACCCGTTGAGTAGTCCTCGACTTACGACCAGTTGGGGGTCGCGGCATTAAAAAGGTTGCGAACCACTGAGTTAAAAGCAAAGAAATGGAAAGAAGCAGTATATATAAAACAGGCAGATACTGATAGTTCTTGTGACAGTTTAAACAATTATTATATAATGAACATATATTCTATAATATACAGAATAGTGTGTTTTATTAGATCAAATTTTAACTGCTTATAAAAAACTAATCCTCTGAATAAATATAACATAATAACAACTCTCCTCCTACTCCAAACCCAGTTTGAGATACTATGCTGCCAGAAAAAGAGAAGAATCTCACTATCATTATGGGGAAGGTTTTAAAGTATATATTTTTTTCCTCAAAACAAAGTCACAAAGTACATCTGAGAATGTTGCTTTTTGAGAAGTGTAATAAGACTTTATCCAGAGAAAATATTTTATTTTCTTCTAAACCACATGTGCTTTTCCTATCCTTAGGAAGTTAAGTAACTTAAGCTAAAATTATTTTCCTGAGGCTTTTAGATATAACATTGAGTCGATTCCCACTCCTATCAAATTTCACAGTTAAAAAAAAATTCTAAGATTCCTTATTTGAACCAAATATTTAGACTGAAATCTAACAAAGTCTATATATACCTTAACTGAAAATATATGTTGGTTATTTGGGAAAGACTTTTAAATCTTCCATCCCATCCTACTTTATTTTAACTCCTTTATTTCTTTCAGACTTTATGGATTCAAGATTCATCCTATGGCTTATCAGCTGCAGCTTCAGGCCGCCAGCAATTTCAAGAGCCCGGTCAAAACTATCCGTTGATCTTCTTTATCCAGGTGCCCAGGATCCTTCCCTGAAAACTTACTTTACTCCATTCAGGGCTGCTCATACTTTGATTTTTGGTGAAGTCCCCTATGGACTGTTTGTCACGTTCAGCCTGATTTTTAGTCTCATTTCTGGTGCGTGGTTAAAATGAATAATAAAACAATTTCTGTTAATTCCCAGAAACACAGACTGTGACAGATACATTCAGTAGTCAACTTGAATGTCATGATTTTGTGGGGCTTTTTTTTTTTCTTTTTTAGGAATAAAAAAATAAAAAATGTAAAAGGTTAGAATTAAGGGTTGTTTTTTTTTTGTCCAAGGGAAAGGATTAAATTGTGGCAAGGAATGCTATAGAAAAAAGTAAAGAATCAAAAAAATATATATATGATTATACTAGAAATACAAATCTGAAAGCACTGAATTAGTTTGGTAGAATCTCAGGTTCTAAATTGTAAATGTAATATAACCTACCACTCATGCATTTTTATTTCACAATAATCGTCCACTTGAGTATTTTTATAAGCGAGTGAAGGAAGATGAACTCTTTGCATAAATAGACTTTTAAATAAATAAATAATTTTGATCGAGTTAGAAATACATTCAAATAACTTTATTGTTGTCATTAAGCAGCAGAAAGGAGTGTTAGTGGATCATGTGATTAGGATGCTGGGTTGGAGGTTAGCAGGCCCATGTTCGCAACCTGAGTGCTGCTGTGTGGCAAGGTGAGCTCCCGTCATTCGCTCCAGCTCCTTGACAGGGACATGAAAGAAGCACCGCCCCCAGGGATGATGTCACCGGCTAATCCTTCCACCCCAGAAGCGCCTTGAACTCTGACATGAATGGGACAGGAGGACCAGAAGAAACAGTTATATAAGATTTAACTTGGAAAGGAAAGATCAAAGTAACAAGAAGTTCTGCATTCTGGGCACTCTGTGAATTGCCATGAGGGAAAGGTGAATTAGACATATTTAGTGAGAGAGTATTTCTAGCAGAGCGCATCATCATTCATATGCCCAACCTATTTGACGTGTGAGCTGCTGTTATATTAAAGAGAAGCTAGATTTCCTGTCAAATTATTAAATGTTTAATTGTACATCCCTCTAAGTTACTATTCTTCACTAACTTATCCTGGGAAGCACTATGCTTTAAACTACCTCTTCACACTTTATACAATAGGAAATTCAATGGCCTACAACGCTTTTGCTTTATCCATATTCTGCAATGGTGCTGTTGCCATCACATCTATTGTTGCTGACTGTGCTTTCCAGTCACGTTGCCCAAGTCACTTATGGTGACTCTGGGTGGCTTAGGGAAGTAAACTCTCAAATACAAAAAGCATCAAACTCTCATCTCTTTAGTGACAACCTTTTGCAGAAGGTAGGTATGTGTTTTAGCCAAGTGACTTCAATCAGGTACTAGGCCATTAGAATCTTTTTTTCTCCCCTCCAATTCCATAGAAATGTTACTTTTGGTAATTGCTATAATTGCTCTCCCTTTTTTCTTCCCCAGCTTTTCTCATATTTTCCCAAAGTGAGTGATATTGCCATGTAGGAAGATTTCAGGTTATCTTAATTCCCACAAACAAGGTTTATCAAGTAGGAGGCTAGGCTCCACCTCAAGACTGCAGAAAGAAGGAATAACTGGAAACTAGAGAGATGAAGGGTGCAGTAATTCATAGGGATAACATCTCAGTTTTTAATAAAATAAATACCTGCTAGAAGAAGGGCTGCAAATTCCTTTTATGATATTTTTGCTGATCAGCCTTCTTAGCTAAAATGAACTAAAATAATCCAACACACACCTTCCCTTCAGGAAATGCACCGATGCCACTGGATCATCAATCTAAGTGGTTCTGCAACACTGTTCATGCAATTCCAACTTTCTGGTATCTCTTTTCTTGTGCATTCTTGAGCTTTGTAAGGGTATCTCCCTTATCATAACCAGTAGAATTTGGTCTCAGATTTCACCAGGGATATTTTTAACTTATCCCAGGCCCCATCTCAAGGGTTAAACAGAATTCTAAATGTCTAAAGTCAGAATTTTTTCTTTCTCAAATATACAAATTTAATAAATTAGACAAATAAAGCTTTAAATACATCTAAATCATGAAGCTAAAAACTATTTCACATGTGTGAAGCTTGTATACTGGGGAGGAAGTGGTCTGCATTCATCTGAATAACAGAATTTTTGGAGTATACAATCACATTTCAAATTAGACTTCTCCCATTGGCTCTTAATTTTTTACAAAAAAGCACAGGAGGGGAACCGTTCCCCAAATGAAGTGAAAATGCTTCCCATAATTTAAGAAAGGCCTTTGAGCTTAAGGATAACAATTACCAATCCTAATAGGGCAATTCAAGACAGATAATGATAATGATTTTTCTACAGTCAAAAATACTCACTTTATGATTTTAATAAAAAACTTTATCAAGCTCAGCTCAAGTGTTTAATCTTTAAGGTTCCACGATTGATTGAATTGTAGTAAATAGTAGAGCAAAAGCTCAGCCTGAATTTCAGTGTTGCCTTGCTGAATCTTTGACCACAAACAAAACCAGTTTTGCAGGATCTGAACTTGAGTCCGTCCCTGGGACCAGAGGTTTGTTCTTCCAAGCTTTGAGACTTGTGCTTAGAGTCCATCCTCAGGGAATTTCTTAATCTCCAGCATGTGTGCACACATCCTGGAGATTAAGAAGTTCATGAGGATGGGCTCCAGCACCAATCCAAAAACTTAGAACAAAAAACCTCTGATCCCAGTGATCGATTCAGATTGGATCCTGCAACATTTTCCTGGGACATATATATTTGCCTTCATTTGCAAAACCAGCTTTATTTCTAATGGCAAAAGGAAGTAGGAATTAGAAAATAAACTTGTTTCCCCCAGGTGTTTGATATAAAACTGGTGCAGAGCTGCAAACAAGGATGGCTTTATTATTTGTTTTCTACTATAAAACTACAAACCCTTGGGGGGAAATAGAAGATGGTAATTGCATTTGCTTTTATTCAAAAATAGGAATATTTTATTTGTAATAACGTTCTCCCATTCAGATCATCAAGTCTTGAGCTTTTTTCAACTTCGTTGCAAGCATAGATGCTTATATAGTGATAGCCAGTAGATCAAACTCTTTAGGTGTACTTTTTTAATGTAGGCTGGCTAATCCAATCTTAGTCATAAATATAAATGCGGTATCCACAGTGCTGCAAACTGGAAATTCAGAATTCACTCTGCTAAATAAATACCTAGAACTTAAATAGCAACCAGTGTTTTTATTTTTGCATTTTTGATGGGTGTCTTCTAATTATTGTTGGCTCTTGGTAGGTGCCTGATGCATCTCCCAGCCTGGTGCCTTAAGCTCTACACTCAAACTATTTTTTTTTAACATTGTGAGCATTTAAATGCACAGTAGGCAACCTATTTTGATTTCAGTTATCTTAAGAGTGCAGCTTCCACAATCACCACTGTGATTGTGCTGATTGAAGCTGATGGTAGTTGCCCAAAACACACGGACAACACTTGATCTCCAGCAAATTCCAAAAAGAGTTGAACATACGTGGATTAGTGATCAACCAAATAAACCCAAAACACTTTATTTAAACGTGTCTGCAAGATTTGTAGGTGTATCTATGTGCAGGAGATAGTGTAAGAACAGTTATAGGGTGCTTTCAGCTACTGGTCTTAATTCTTTCTGGTCACTTGACTGAGCAATTGCCCCTTAGATTTCAAATTGAAGGCACGAGGGAGATTAGATAGATTATAGATGGATAATTTTCAGCAACGAAGTGTGAGCAACAGCATCTTTGCGTCTAATAACTGAACTGAAACAGTGTGAAAAGGAAGGTGCCTGGAGTGACAACTCCCAACATACCCCGTGATTAGATTTAAGAGCCTTGTTGCTTTCAACACAGCTAACGGGAAAGGAAGTATGAATCTCAGCAACCTGATCCATTTTTCTTTTGCTTGGCGGCCAATCGTATCATTGTGCTTCAGTTGCTCGGACAATCAGAGGAGGTGGAACCACATGGACTGGGGAAGCCCTGAAGAGAACGGGGCAATGTGTACCTGGGATGATTTCCTGGCCTGCAGCAGAGAAGCACCCTATGCAGGATTTGCACCTGACTGAAACTTAGAGTCTTTCACACCATGCTGACCGGCTTATTTGGCTTTCAGGCAATTGCGGATGGACTAATATCTCTTTCTCTCTATAGCCAGCAATACGTCTACCATTTTTATACACCTTGGCAAAAAGAAATCTGTAGGGCAGTAGTGGCGAACCTATAGCACGGGTGCCAGAGGCGGCACTCGGAGCCCTCTCTGTGGGCACGCATACCATGCCCCGGAGATGGCAACCATCCCTCTTCAACTAGCCGCCTGCTAACTCACCGAGGTCCCACGTGGCCGGATGCATCCCAGCATGGCTGGTTTCCCCCCTGTCCCATCCCTCCTGGCCTCACATGCTCTCTTTTTCCTGGGCATGACCCAGTACATCGCCTCCTCAGCTGTCGGCCATCTGTCCAGCTCAGAGGCGGCTTCTCTGAACTTCTGGTGGCGGACTACGGAGCCCCAGAGTGCGCCGGTCGAGGATCCAGCAGGCTTTGGATGCTGACAGACACTGTTGGCCCCCATACACTCGCTGGCCTCAGTGTGCGAAGGCCGATGGTGGGAGCCTCCTGCCCACTGCCCTACCTGCAAGAGACCCCCTGGATTTCCCCGAACCCGGCCCGGCCCCCACAGGCATCCCTCCCCATGAGCAACATTGAGGTGACCATGCCCACCATGGCCACGCCTACCCAGTCTGCCATGACCACCACAGCCACGCCCACCGAGTGGGCCACACCCACCTGGCACCCGGTAATAAATAAGTGGATTTTGGGTTGCAGTTTGGGCACTTGGTCTCTAAAAGGTTCGCCATCACTGCTGTAGGGAATCACTTCCAAAATTTTCTGTGCTGTGTAAATCCCTTTTACTCTAAGCCCGTCTCAGCGATTCAGCAGATAAATATTGAATGTGTTATAGTTTAAATCTGCAAATCTGGATTTAAGGTCTTTATTTGCCGTGAGAAATCTTAATGATAGCACTAATATTTGGAGGGAATTACAAAACATTAATTTTTAAAGAAATCTTGGCTATTTTCCTTATTGTCTTTTTCCTGTCCGCTAACACTTAATTGAAGTTTGCAGCTGAGGTGTCCATTTGCTTGTAGTTCTGGCTGCAGTCTCTTCATAGGGTTCCCTTGTAATTATTTCATTTAATAGGAATAATTAACATTTCCACCTCTGATCTGCGTAAAACCTGGTGCCCTTTGCAAAAATGCACCCCCTCCCCTTAAGATGCGGGTCGCGACCCCTTTCAGAGGGGTTCCCCAAGACCATTGGAAAACACATATTTCCAATGGTCTTAGGAACCGAGACACTGCTCTGCATCCGTCTCCGCATGGCCTCCTCTGCCATTTGCAGAGAGAGAGACAGAGAGGCACTTTCGCTTCCCTTCTCTCTCTCTCTCTCTCACGCGGACTTACGTCCTGCACGGCTCCTGATTGGCCCTGTGCTCGGGTGCCCCACCCCCTGGGAGAAGCTCGGCCAGGGCCTTGGAGCCGCCCTGGGAAGCCCCGGGATCCCTGCTGGGAGCAGCCCACTGGAGGCTCCGCTGAGCGGGCCAGCCCTCCCGCAAGCCGCAGCCCAAGGGAGACCAGCCCCTGCAATCCCCAGCCAGCCTGACCATTGGACCTGCTGCCCGAGAAGGTGCGCTGGAGTCCAGGCTGCCGCGAAGGAAGAAGGAGATGCAGCAAAGATAGGAGAGCCGTCTCCTAGGGCCCGGTGCTAGCGGCGGCTTCCTTGCCCTCCACTTCCTCCTCCCCTTCTTCCTCCTGCTGCCCCCAAGGCGGCTCGCGCGGGCGTCAGGGCAAGAGGGGTGCCTGGGGGGAGCAGCCGGGCTGGCAGGGACCGCGCGGGACCAGCCCCCACTGCGGCTACATCGATGGATGGAGGATGAGGCTGGGCAGCGCAGAGTCCCAGCGGTGGCGGCAGCTGGGCTGGGGGCGGCGGGGACCCCCGACGATGCTGCCATGCTGCGCCAACGCTGGAGCCACTGCCTCCCGTCCTGCTACTCCTCCCCACCTGTTCGGCTGAGGACACGGCGGGGGTGGCGGCGGGGCAGGGGTGGCAGCAAGGAACCCCGATGATGCTGCCGTGCCGCTGCCAGAGCCACTGCCTCCCGTCCTGCTCCCCCTCCCATTTGGTTGAGGACGCGGCGGGGCAGCGGCCAGGCCGGGGGCGGCAGCGAGGAACCCCGATGATGCTGCCGTGCTGCCGCCGGAGCCTTCTGTCCTGCTTCCCCTCCCTGCCTGTTCGGCTGAGGACACGGCGGGGTGGCCCGGGCCAGGGTCGTTGGTGAGGAACCCTGATGATGCTGCCGTGCCGCCGGAGCCGCTGCCTCCCATCCTGCTCCCCCTCCCAGCCCGTTTGGCTGAGGATGCGGCCGGGCCAGGGCCGGCAGGGACCCCCCGACAATGCTGCCATAAGAGAGAGAGAGAGAGAGAGAGAGAGGGAGAGGGAGAGGAAAGAGAAACAGAGGAAAAGAGGAAAGAGAAAGAGAGAGAGGAAAGAGAAAGAGACAGAAAGAGGGAGGAAACAGAGAGAGGAAAGAGAAAGAGAGGAAAGAAAGGGGGAGAGGAAAGAGAAAAAGAGGAAAGGAAAAGGAAAAGAGGAGAAAGAAAGGGAGGAGAGAAAGAGGAAAAAGAGAAGAGAAAGAGAGAAAGAGGAAAGAGAAACAGGAAAAGAAAGGAAAGAGAGAAAGAAAGAAAGGGAGGAAAGAAAAAGAGGAAAAAGAGAAGAGAGGAAAGAGAAAGAGGAAAGAGATAGAGAAAGAAAGAGAGGAAAGAGAAACAGGAAAAGAGAGAGAAAAGAGAGAAAGAGAAAGAGAGGAAAGAGAGAGAGAGAAAGAGGGAGAGGAATGGGAGAGGAAGAGGGAGAGGAATGGCGCTTCTCCCAACCAGGCTGGGCAGAGCTGGATGGGGAGGGGTTGGGGGGGGGGTCACCACAACATGAGGAACAGTATTAAAGGGTCGCGGCATTAGGAAAGTTGAGAACCGCTGCCTTAAGAGGTTCTTCTTGAGCCCTAGGATTGCAAATCTAGACCCGCCCCCAATGCAGCCAATCTGCAACACGCTCCGAAAGTCTGCTGGGAACTGTAGTCATATGGCTCTCCTTTTGCCTCCCCAGGCCATAAAAAACATTCCTGGGTATGATCAAGAGGAATTCTGGGAGTTGTAGTCTAAGTGGACCTTTCCCTCTCTCTATAAAAAAAAAAAAGATTGATTTTTCTCCAAGCCAGGAATAGGTCGTAGAGATTGCAAACACTTTTATTACTTCTATTTTTTAATGTCTATTTAACACACGTGCAAGCACACGCCCTCTCACCGTTCCATTCACGAACGCTCGTATCTCACCTGGAAAACGCTGTAGATCCGTTTCTCCATCTCATTAATTGGTGCTCGGCGTTTCGCTCCTGATTGGCTGGTAGTAAAAAAAAGCACCTGCAGCTGAAAGCTATTTCAAGATTGCGGGAAAACAGCCTGGGACGATCACGGGTGTTGGTTTGATTTGCGCAGCGTGCTGCGACTTCTCTGAGAAATCGACAAAACGATGGCAGCGGTGAGTAGAAAAGGCAATGTAGGGTTTGTTTGTTTTTTCCTCGAGTCCAGAAGTGCTGATGTTGCGCAGCTGAGAAGTGATGGGAGTAATATGATTATCCTGTTTAGAGCGGTGGTTTTGAGGCTTGGCAACTTAAAAACGGCTGGACTCCAACTCTCAGCATTTCCTAGCCAGCATGGGAGTTGGAGTCCACCAAACCTTCAAATTGCCCAAGTTGAAAAACATTGCTTTAGATTAGAACTTTGGTGTAAAAGAAGTTAGCATTTTTTCAGAAGTGCAAAAGTTACATGGAGCTCCTGTTAAAATATACGGAAGAGAACATTAAAGGGAGTGGTCCATCTCGGTCAGATTTTTGTTTTCCCAGATTGGAGAAAAATGCACCAGGGCAAATTTCTTCTTCTTCCACAGCCCTGGTGGGAGAGTCTACAATGAAGTGTTTCTCAGTTTTGGCAACTTTAAAGTGGGTGGACTTCGACTCCCATCTTAAACTAACCAAGTTGAGAAACACGGCTGTAGTGCAGTGTTTCCCAAACTTGACAATTTTAAGGCATGAGGACTTCAACTCCCAGAATTCCACAGCCAGCAACGCTGGCTGTGGAATTCTGGGAGTTGAAGTCCACATGCCTTAAAATTGTCAAGTTTGGGAAACACTGCTGTAGTGCATCAGACACTGAGAGTAATTGACCCAGCCTGTTGGGTTATTTTTCCACCTTTTGATCCAATCCATTCTGAGAGTGTTGTGAATTGAATATTATCCTTATGTGGGGGGTAATTGGATTACGTAATGAAAAGATATTGCCCACTGCTTTGGATCTCTAACTGTTCTCCTTAGCAAAACTTGGCTTCCCATTGTGAGAAGAGGAGAAAATATTTTTTCTCTGCAATATGCATGATATGTAAGAACTTTCTCCTAAATGCCTTTGCATAAATGCTTTATACTTTCCAAGCTAAACCAGTGGTTCTCAACCTGTGGGTCGGGACCCCATTTGGGGTTGAACGACCATTTCATGGGGGTCGCCAAACAACGCAGTCCGCCATTTTTTCCCCCTTTTCCTTAGCTGTGCTACTCCCTTTTATTCTATTGGCTTTTGAAAGCCAATAGAATAGACTCTCTTGAATAGAGTCTAATTCTATTGGCTTTCAAAAGCCAATAGGAATTGTCCAGGCTGTCTCTGCCCTGCTGAGCCCGCCAAAAGTCCCATTCTGCAAACGGTGCTGCACCAGTTGAGTAGTCCTCAACTTACGACCGGTTGAGTAGTCCTCGACTTACGACCGGTTGGGGGTCACAGCATTAAAAAGGTTGAGAACCACTGAGCTAAACTATCTGAAATTGGCCCAATTACTTGATCACTTGGCTTTCAATACAGCTGCTGTTTCATATTGAATTGCAAGCTTGTTTTTCCTCTTTTCCTTGCATAATCTTTAATGGAAAGCTGTTTGTATTGAGTGTCATGTATACTAGATGTTTTCTACCTATCTAGGAAACGTTATTTATGAGCAATTAAGTTTACAGGACTTAGCCTAAACAAAACCACATTCATGCATTACGCTAAACTTTAATTAGGTTTGCTTAGCTTTAAACATGTCCAACCCAAACATTTGTACAGCAAATTGTAATAGAATGTGAGAAAGACCTTGAAATGCAGAATGGTCAGATAAGGGAGGGCATATCCTGTAGTCCATAATGGGCAGAGAATGAGGCTCAGAGGAGACCTTCCTTAGTTTCTCAGGCTGTAAAGGAGACAGAGAAAATTCCTATTTTCAGAATTGCAAGATTTTACAACAAAGTATGACTAGCTATCTAGTCACGTCTCCTCTCTGGTCTCCCTGGGAATACTAAGAAAAATAGGTTAGTATGATGTACAAATCTAGTCAGTTGTGGTTTATTCATGAAACCATGTGAAATCAGTGATGTGAAAATCTGGCTATGGTCTATAGCAGAAATAGAACATTTGTAGAAACTCTGAAGTGGCTGGAAAAACAATCTTAGGTTTCTGGGAAAACACTTCCAGAATTTGTATTGCATGTAATTTTTTAAATAACACGTGTTTAGTGTCTTTTAATCTCTAAACTAAAAATAACAAGGGAAGCACGTCTAAGCATAAAGGAGGAACAAGTGCTTTTTGCATGAAAGCTATTTTCCTAAAAACAATCAAATTGAAAAGTGCTTAATATATCATCATCTGCTCAGTAAAATCCTGCATGTTGTTTTACATAGAAGGTTTGTGTAAAGAAAAAAAAAAACATGATCCCTTGGGGAAGTTTTCTTTCCTGATTTCCCCCTCCCCTTCTTTCAGTTTTTTTTATCACTGGTCATGAGCTAATTACAGAATGTTGATTAATGTTCTTTTATGTTTTGGGCTGGAAGTTTGGCTATTCTCATCCCATGCTCTTCTTTTTTAGCAACTGGTTGCTAACATGAAAATCAGGTCTGGTGATTGCATCAAAGTAAAAGCCAAGATAGAAATAGATGCTGAAAGGTTTGTCAATAATAGAATTGTAGTTACATTATGAAGAATGTGGGGTTGAATTATTGGGTTGAATTCATTCTGTGATACTCTGAATCCATTTTTGTTCAGTGGATAGCTGGCCCTGTACATGACCTTTAAATGTATCATTCCTTTGGTGTAATTTTTTTTTTTTTTGAGAACCTGGGTAGTTTGTTTTTTTTTAAATGTCACAATTGTCTTTACATATGTAATGATATTCCCTTAATGAATGCCAAATAATGTAAAATCCTTCAAGGACTATAGTTCCAAGTCATTTAAAACACAGAGAAAATGAATCATATCGGTCTTTGTTGTGAAAAAAAGTTTGATCTTGGAATTGTTCTGCAATTCAGGGTTGTTTTTTTTTGCACGTGCATGTGGAGTACAAGCATGATGCGATTTTTCAAACTTGCCAACTTTAAGAAGTGTGGATTTCAGCTCCCATGTTTGCTGGCTGGGGAATTCTGGGAGCTGAAATCCACACACGTCTTGCTGATATTGAAAAATACTGATCCAGGGAAGGCAGGGTGTTAAAATTTGCCAGGCACATAGAATGAGAAGGTGAACATGGTTTGGCACATCAGATCTAACCTTTGAATGACTCAAAGGTCCAACATGTATTCATAAATTGGATAGTTTTGGATCAAATCCCAAATTACTCTGAGGTTAATTGCTGGATAGTTATTCTAATGCAGTCGGACTGTATTTTCTACTCTGGAAGAGAAAAGCTTAATTCTCTCCTGTGGAATTGGGAAATAAAGATGAAAGTACAGAGTAGCCTTGCAAATAGGGCTGCTCTGGACATCTCGTCTTTATGGTTTCTTTTTTATACTTGCACATGTACCATGGCTGTAGAGGTCTGAATATGACAATAGAATTCTTGGACTCTCTACTAATAATCAAAACTTGTTCTTCCTAGTTTTGCCATCAACTTGGGCAAGAATGAGTCTGAGCTGGTCCTTCACTACAACCCCCGCTTTGAGAGCCAAGGGGATGTTAGGACCATTATTTGCAATTCCAAATCGTGTGGAGAATGGGGTATGGAGGTCGGGGATGCAGCGTTCCCTTTCCAACAGGGAGAAGAATTCAAGGTAAGAAAAACTTACCCCTCCACTTGGAATCTTCCTGATGTGTTGACTTCAAACACCAGCATGGCTATCAGACCTGGAGGGCACCAGGTAGAGGAAAACTGAACTCTACAACTGATCATGCTCTGGCCTGTTTCCCAGGGCTGAGAGAGGGGGACTGGCCCAAAGTCACCCAGATGACTTTGTGCCCAAGCTGGGACTAGAGTTCACAGTCTCCTAATTTTTAGCCTGATGCTTCAAAAATGACACCAAACTGACACTCTCTACACTAAACTCTCTACACCAATGATGGCAAACCTTTTAGAGACTGAGTGCCCAAAAACTGGCCCCGCCCCCCACTCCACCCCGTTCCCCGCCCCTGCTCTGCTCCCCCATCCCCCACCCCGCCTGCCCACAGGGCCACTCACTGCCTCCAGGGCTTGCTGCAGATCGCCCAGGCAGCGCTATGGCGGTCACGCCCTCTGCCCACGCCCTGCAGCATCAACTGTGCATAATGGGGTGCAAGGGAAGAGTCTTGTCTACGCTGCCTGGCTGCCATGTCCTTGGCTGCGCTGCTCTGCGTGGACAACTCTCCTCCAGGGGGGTTGCTGGTGAGGAGGGGGTCATGGGGGGAGGCGAGGCTGGGGCAACGGCACATGTGCCCACAGAGAGGGCTCCGAGTGCCGCCTCTGGCACCCGTGCCATAGGGTTCGCCACCACTGCTCTATACACTCTCTCATGAATCTTATAGCAGCTAACAGTATAATAAACCATCTGAAGAGATTTCCTTTTTGATTTCTTCCAGCTCTTTGTCTGCTTTGATGCCAAAGAAGTCACTGTGAAAATGCTCAAGGGCGAGGAAATGAAGATCCCAAATAGGTTGAAACTGGATACAATGGAATACTTCTCTATTATTGGTGATGTTAGAATTAAATGTGTCAGATTTGATTGATCCCAACCCTTGTTTTGCACCCAGAAATAAAACTTGCATGAATAAAATGAAACTATCCTGGCATGATTCTGTCATTCAGTCTTTGCTTGTCTGTAACAATGCTGGTTTTTATTTGTTTGCATGCAGTAATTCTAATTTTGCTTCCTGTTCAAATGTGAAGAAAGGTCTGCTGGGATCTTTTGAAACTAATTCTGTGAAGCAAGGCATCAAATGCACATGCAGTTCAGGAAAACCTATGCCTTAAATAAAAGGGTTAGTTTTAAAAGATGCCACCAGATTCAGAAGCAGATCTCTTCCATGGCCCAGGTGTGAAACTTGCTGAGGTAACTCAAGTTAGGACAAATTCAAACCACATAGACAATTCTACTTGGTCAACAGAGTTTGCTTAAGAGGGAGCAAAGAGTCTGAGGTTGCTTTATGGCTGGGGCTGCTGGGAATTACAAGTTCCATACTCCTGGGCATAATATATATTTTTGATGACATGATGCAGGAAGGGTCAACTATAGATCTGTGGAGTAGTTTGCCTTTAAATGGGGAAATGCTGGGTGTAGATTCAATGAGCTTCTTTATAGTTTAAAATATTATTATAAATATTGTGTTTTCTTCTGTTGTCTTCCTGCCATTCCCTCCCCCTCTAGTGGAATAGGCTAGCCTGGGGTCCTGCAATCTTCATAGCTGAGTGGAGATTTGAATTGTGGACTTAATTTTAGGTTATTCCCGACCACTCACAGGCTATTGACCCCTGGAGGTTTAGAATGGAATGGAATTGGAATAAATCTTGGAGGTCTTCTAGTCCAACCCCCTGCTCAAGCAGGAAACCCTACAAATGGTTATCCAGTCTCTTCTTAAAAACTTCCAGTGTTGGAACATTCACAACTTCTGGAAGCAAGTTGTTCCACTGGTTAATTGTTTTCATTGTCAGGAAATTTCTTCTTAGTTCTAAGTTGGTTCTGTCCTTGATTAGTTTCCATCCATTGCTTCTTGTCCTGCCTTCAGGTGCTTTGCAGAATAGCTTGACTCCCTCTTTGTGGCAACCCCTGAGATACTGCAACACAGCTATCCTGTCACCCCTAGTCCTTCTTTTCATTAAACTAGACATACCCAATTCCAGCAACCATTCTTTATATATTTTAGCCTCCAGTCCCCTGATCATCTTTGTTGCTCTTCTCTGCATTCTTTTTTGGTGAGAGTGTTTCTAGCACAGAACATCATCATTTATATGCTCAGTGTATTTGATGTATGAGCTGTTATATTAAAAAAAATTGGATTTCCTTTCAAACTACAACCCTTGGGGGGAAATAGAAGATAGTAATTGCATTTGCTTTTTTATAAAAAAAAATTAGGATTTTTTATTTGTAATAACTTCCCCCCAGTCAGATCATCAAGTCTTGAACTTTTTTTTAACTTTGTTGCAAGTATAGATACTTATATAGCGAAAATCAATAGATCAAACTGTTAAGTGTAGTTTTTTTTAATGTAGGCTGGCTAATCCAATCTTAGTCATAAATATAAATAAATATAAATGCAGTATCTACAGTGGTACAAGTTGGAAATTCAGAGTTCAAACACTGTGCTAAATAAGTACCTAGAACTTGGATAGCAACCAGTGTTTTTATTTTTGCATTTTTGATGGGTGCCTTCTAATCATTGTTGACTCTTGCCAGGTGTCTGATGCATCTCCCAGTATCTAGCATGATGCCTTAAGCGCTACACTCAAAACTATTTTTTTTAACATTGTGAGCATTTAAATGCACAGTAGGCAACCTACCTTGATTTATTTCAGATATTTTAGAGTACAGCTTCCAATAATCACCACTGTGATTGTGCTGATTGAAGCTGATGGTAGTTGCCCAAAACACATGGACGACACTTGATCTCCAGCAAATTCCTTAAAGAGTTGAACATACTTGGATTAGTGATCAACCAAATAAACCCAAAACACTTTATTTAAACATGTCTGCAAGATGTGTAGGTGTATCTATGTGCAGGAGATAATGTAAGAATGGTTATAGGGTGCTTTCAGCCACTGGTCTTAATTCTTTCTGGTCACTTGACCTGAGCAATTGCCCCTTAGATTTCAAATAGAAGGCACGAGGGAGATTAGATAGATGATAGATGGATAATTTTCAGCAACAAAGTGTGAGCGATAGCATCTTTGCGTCCAATAACAGTGAACTGAAACGGTGTGAAAACGAAGGCGCCTGGAGTCACAACTCCCGACATACCCCGCGATTAGATTTAAGACCCTTGTTGCTTTCAACACAGCTAATGGGAGAGGGAGTACGAATCTCAGCAACCTGATCCATTTCCGTTTTGGTTGGTGGCCGATTGTATCATTGTGCTTCAGTTGCTCGGACGATCAGAGGAGGTGGAACGACATGGACTGGGGAAGCACTGAAGAGAACGGGGCAATGTGGACCTGGGATGATGATGATGATGATAATAATAATAATACTAACCAGGTTAGTAATAGTAGTAAAGTTGGAAGGGACCTTGGAGGTCATCTAGTCCAACCCCCTGCTCAGGCAGGAAACCCTATATCATTTCGGACAAATGGCTGTCCGTTCTCTTCTTAAAAACTTCCAATATTGGAGCATTCACCACTTCTGGAGGCAGGTTGTTCCACTGATTAATTGTTCTCACTGTCAGGAAGTTTCTCCTTAGTTCTAGGTTGCTTCTCTCCTTGATTAGTTTCCACCCGTTGCTTCTTGTCCTGCCTTCAGGCGCTTTGGAAAATAGCTTGATTCCCTCTTCTTTATGGCGGCCCCTGAGATGATTTTCTCGCCTGCAGCAGGCAAGCGCCCTACACAGGATTTGCACCTGACTGAAGCTTAGAGCCTTTCACACCATGCTGACTGGCTTATTTGGCTTTGGGGCAATGGCGGACGGAGCGCCAAAGAAGCTATGTTTCTTAAGGCCCTTTTTAAAGCCGTCACCGTCTTTTAGCTGTTGGCCTTGAAAGTTGCAAGATGCGCAATACCGAATTACTCCTTTTCTTCAAGGGGAGGCAATTTTAGCAGATCAAGCAATTGGGGGGTGGAGTGGGAGACATGCAAGGGGGCGGTGATGGAAGAGCAGCGTTTTGCGGAGGGAGATACGGTGGAAGGGGTGATGGTGGTTCCCTGAGTGGGATTGGATCCATCCTTGTAGCGTCCAGAAAAAGATGTGAGGATTAAATGATCGACCTCAGTAAATTATGCTAGCAGGAGACAGGTGTTTTGAGAGGCACTTTTCATTTGAAACGCTGAGGAGAAATTCCAAAAGTTGCGGAGGTGCCCGGAATTCTTAGCTAAGCTAACCCATTTCTTCTGAGCGAAATCCTAACCGTTCTCAATCACGTTTTGGTTCCCCATAGTCTCTTTTGTCTATAACTGCGTTATGCAAAATCTTGTCTCTGTGTGCGTGCGTGGTGGACAGAACCCTCCACTATCTCTTGCCCAATGTGTATTTCTGTGAGATTTTCTTTGGCCAATGAGAGCCAAATATGGCTCCAAGGCATGTCCCTTGGTTTTGCTAGATCCCAATTAAGCAACCAAGACAATCATTTAAGTCAGGATTTATTTGAAAAGTTTCAATTAAAATGATTTCCTTTTTAGAGGAGATGAACCTGGTACAAAAGCTTACATTTACTTTTATTGTTTGCAAACAAAAGAAAATCTTCAAAGAAAATGTTGATTGGTTTAGGAAAAGTCATCTGTCCAATTACATCATGAAAAATTAGACATCCATTAATATGTAAGCATAAGGATCGAAAAGAGCATTGTCTTCTGAATAAAAGCAAAAGAAACAGGCTGAACAGGAAATTGTTTTTATCTGCAGCGTATCAAGCACTTTGGCAAGGTCTTGATTTCTAAAAGTCTTTTTACATTCTTGTTAAATTAGACTTAATTTAATACATTTAAAAGATAAGATAACCTTTATTGTCATTTTTTTTTACTGTGGGCACAACAGCACACATCAAAAATGAAATTTAGTTGCCCGCTCTCAAAGTAAACACATACATGACACACACCTAAACACAACATATGTATAGACCCACACCCCTACATATGCATAACAAATAAATATTAAATACTATCCATCTTGAATATATAATGGAAGGAGGAAGCTTGAGAGTTCACAAGTTTAATGCTGTATGGAATGAAACTATGGCTGAATCTGGATGTTCTGCTTCGGATACCACAAAGTCTCCCAGAAGGTAGCAAGGAAGAGAGAATGAAATAAGGCCAATTAAAATGTAAGAAAATCCATATTAGTTAGCCAATGCAGTAGGACTACAAAACCCAATTGCAAGTATCACAAAGTCCATTCTATGTGGCCATCACCAAAGACAGGCTCCCAACATGATATTTTATCTTGAAAACATCCACTTTATAGTACGTTGGGGTCTCAGACTGCTTTATTCTATTACTATACTGTTACAAACTATTATTCTAAATCAGTCCTTCTAAATGCCAGAATCCTTATCACAGCTGCTGGATGTTTTGTGTGTGTGCGCGTGTGTGTGTGTGTGTGTGTGTGTGTGTGAGTGAGTGAGTGCCTGGAGTCAGTATTTTTTTTTTTTAACTTATGGAAACTACCTGAAATGGTTCGCCATTACCTGCTTTCTAGGGCTGAGAGTGGCTGGCCCAAGATCACCCAGCCAGCTTTGTGTCTATGGTGGGAACTCCCAGTCTCAGGGTCTCTAGTCTGGTACCTTAGCCATTAGACCAAACTGGTTCTCCCTGATGCTTTAAATCATGAAAAACCTACTGTATTGCATCCCCTTAGAGAAGAGCTGACTCCCTACTCCAGTGGTTCTCAACCTGTGGGTCGGGACCCCATTTGGGGTCAAACGACCATTTCATGGGGGTCGCCAAACCATGCTGTCCACCATTTTTTTCCCTTTTCCCTAGCTGTCCTACTCCCTCTTATTGGTGGCCACACCCAGTTGGGGGTCACCACAACATGGGGAACTATATTATGGGGCCACGGCATTAGAAAGGTTGAGAACCACTGCCCTACTCAAATGTACATATTACTTGTAAGGTTTTTAAAGAGTGGGCAGAAAAATGCTTCAAATAAATAAGGATGCACATGGACTAGCTAGCATCTCTTTCCATAAGTCAGCAATATGTCAACAATTTTTATACACCTGAGCAAAAAGGAATCTGTAGGGAATCACTTCCAAATTTTTTCATGCTGTGTATAAATCCTTTTCACTCTAACCCTGTCTCTGTGATTAAGCAGATAAATATGAATGGGTTATAGTTTAAATGTGCAGTTCTGGATTTAAGCGATTTACTTGCCTTGTGAGAAAACTTAATGATGGAACTAATATTTTGAAGGGAATTACAAAAGAGAAATTTTTTAAAGAAATCTTGCTGCTTTCCTTTTTGTCTTTCTTTTCCTACGCGCTAACACTTAATTGAGTTCAGCTGAGGTGTCCATTTGCTTGCAGTTCTAGCTGCACTCTCTTCACAGGGTTCCCTTGTAATTCTTTCATTTAATGGGAATAATTAACATTTCCACCTGCGATCTGCGTAAAACCTTTGCAAAAACGTGCCCCTTCCCCTTAAGAGGTTCTCTTGGGCCGTAGAATTGCAAATCTAGACCCTCCCCCAATGCAGCCAATCCGCAACACCACACTCTTTATCCACAAATCACAATTGCACCATGGCTAAAACCATTGGTTAGTCGTGTTCCGAAAGTCTGCTGGGAACTGTAGTCATATGGCTCTCCTTTTGACTCCCCCCCCCCGCCATAGAAATACATTCATGGGTCTGATCAAGAGGATTTCTGGGAGTTGTAGTCTAAATGGACTTTTCCTTGCATACGTTCAAAAAGATAAGTTTCTCTCCAAGCCAAGAATAGGTCGTGCAAACATTTTTATTACTTCTATTTTTTAATGTCTATTTAACACACGTGTATGCACACGCCCTCTCACCGCTCCGTTGATCAACCCTCATAATCCGCCACAGATTCGTTTCTCCATCTCATTAATTGGTGCTTAGCGTTTCACTCCTGATTGGCTGGTAATAAAAAAAAAGCACCTGCAGCTGAAAGCTATTTCAAGATTGCGGGGAAACAGCCTGGGGCGATCAAGGGTGTTGGTTTGATTTGCGGAGCGTATTGCGACTTCTCTGAGAAATCGACAAAACGATGGCAGTGGTGAGTAGAAAAGGCAATGTAGTTTGTTTGTTTTTTCCCTGGAGTCCAGGAGTGCTGATGTTGCGCGGCCGGGAAGGGAAGTGAGAACAGTAATATATGACTATACTGTTTAGAGCGGTGTTTTTGAGGCTCGGCAACTTGAAAACGGCTGGACTCCAACTCTCAGCATCTCCTAGCCAGTATGGGAGTTGGAAGTCCACCCATCTTCAAGTTGAAAAACATTTCTTTACAACTTTGGTGTAATAAAAGAAGTTAGCATTTTTTTAGAAGTGCAAAAATTACATGGACCTCGTGATAAAATATACTGAAGAGAACATTAAAGAGAGTGGTCCATAGAATAGAACAGAATAACTGAGTTGAAAGAGACCTTAGAGGTCTTCTAGTCCAACCTCTTGCTCAGGCAGGAAACCCTATACCGGGATAGGCAACCTTGGCTCTTTTGTGGACTTCAACTCCCAGAATTCCTGAGCCAGCCTCCTTTCTATTCCACAGTCCTGGTGGGAGAATCTACAATGTGTGTTTCTCAATTTTGGCAACTTTAAAGTGGGTGGACTTTGACTCTCAGAATTCTGGGAATTGAAGTCCACCCATCTTAAACTAACCAAGTTGCATCAGATGCTGAGAGTAATTGACCCAGCTGTCGGGTTGCTTTTCCACATTTTGTTCCAATCCATTTTGAATATTATCCTTATGTGGAGTGTAATTGGATTATGTAATGAACGAAAAAATATTTATTTTCCACTGCTTTGGATCTCTCACTTATTGCTCTCCTCTGCCAAACCTGGCTTCTCACTGTGAGAAAAGAAGAAAATATTGTCTTTTTTCTGCAATGTGCACAGATATGTACAAACTTTGTACTACATACCTTTACATAAATGCTTTGTACTTTCCAAGCCGAACTATCTGAAATTGCCCCAGTTACTTGATCTTCTGGGTTTCCCCACAGCTGCAGTCCCATATTGAATTGCAAGGTTGTTTTTCTTCTTTTCCTTATATAAAATTTTTATGGAAAGCTCTTTGTAATGAGTTTAATGTATACTAGTTGTTTTCTATCTATTTAGAATAACTTTATTCATAAGCAATTAAGTTTATACGACTTAGCTTAAATAAAACCAGCTTCATGCACTATGCTAAACTTTAATTGGGTTTGCTTAGCTTTGGTTTAATATGTGCAATCCAAATATTGTAGGTTGCAAAATACAGCAAAATGGAATGGAATGAGAGGAAGTCCTTGAAATGGGGAATGAAGAATGGTCAGATAAGAGAGGGCATATCCTGTGTAGTCCATAATGGGCAGAGAATGAGGTTCAGAGGGGACCCTCCTTAGTTTCTCAGACTCTGAAGGAGACAGAAAAAAATTCCTATTTTCAGACTTGCAAGATTCTGTTATAATGCAGCTTTACAACAAAATAGAATTTGCTATCTAGTCCTGTCTCCTCTCTGGTCTCCCTGGGAAAATTAAGAAAAATAGGTTAGATTAAAATATTAATAAAATATATTTAAAAAAAGAAAAATAGGTTAATATGATGTGCAACTCTAGTCAATTCACGAAATCATGTGAAATAAATCAGTGATGTGAGAATTTGGTTATAGTCTGTGGTGAAGATGGAAAATTTGTGGAAACTCTGAAGTGAATGGAAAAACAATTTTAGGTTTCTGGGAAAACACTTCCAGAATTCGAAATGCATGAATTTTTTTTAAAAAATAACATTTTTTAATCTAATCTTTAAAAATAACAAGGGAAGCACATCTAAGCATAAAGGAGGAACAAGTGCTTTTTGCATGAAAAGAACTTTTCTCCTAAAAAAAAAGTGCTTAATACATCATCTGCTGCTCAGAGAAATCCTGCATGTTCCAGTTTACATAGAGGTTTTATATAAAGAAAAAAAAAAAAACCAAGATCCCTGGGGGAATTTTTTTTTCCTGATTTTTTTTCCTGTTCCTTCAATTTTTATCACTGGTCATGAGCTAATTACAGAATGTTGATTAATGTTCTTTTATGTTTTGGGCTGGAAGTTTGACTATTCTCATCCCATGCTCTTCTTTTTTAGCAACTGGTTTCTAACATGAAAATCAGGTCTGGTGACTGCATCAAAATAAAAGCCAAGATAGAAATAGATGCTGAAAGGTTTGTCAATAAGAGAATTGTACTTTGATTACAAAGAATATGGGGTTGGATGGATATTGGGTTGAATTCATTCTGTGATAAAGGGACTGAATCCATTTTTGTTCAGTGGAAAGTTGGGCCTGCACATGTATCATTTAAATGTATCATTCCTTTGTTGTAATTTTTTGGGGAGAACCTAGGTCAGTGATGGTGAACCTTTTAGAGACCAAGTGCCCAAACTGCAACCCAAAACCCACTTTTTATTGCAAAGTGCCAAGGCTGCATCAGTATTGTGGTTCCCTTGGGGGGGGAGTGGGGTGTGTGGCCCACTGGGTGGGTGTGGCTGCATTGGACACGGCAGACTGAGTGAGCGTGACCAGGGCCAGGGTGGCAGGGGCCAGTCCCTCACCATCTCCGGGGCAACCCTGGGGGCCAACACCACTTGCTCGCTCACTTCCTACCCTGTCGCTTCCAAACACCACGTGCTTGCTACTCTGGCAAACTCTGCTGGGGCAACAGTGCACATGCCCACAGAGAGGGCTCTGAGTGCCGCCTCTGGCACGTGTGCCATAGGTTCACCACCACTGACCTAGGTAGTTTTTTTTTTTTAAAGTCACAATGAATTGTCTTTGCATGGTTATATAATGATATTCCCTAAATAGAATGGAATGGGAATGGGAATAGGAATGGAATTGGAATTGGAATTAGGATAGAATAGAATAGAATAGAATAGAATAGAATAGAATAGAATAGAATAGAATAGAATAGAATAGAATAGAATAACAGTTAAAAGGGACCTTGGAGGTCTTTTATCCAGTCTATCCCCTTGCTCAGGCAGTAAACCCTATACCATTTCAGATAAATGGTTGTCCAATATCTTATGTTGGAGCATTTACAGTGAAGGAATGCCAAATATACAATCCTTCAAGGAATTATAGTTCGAAGTCATTTAAAACACAGAGAAAATGAAGCATAATGGTCTTTGACTTGAAAAAAAAGCTTGAGCTTGGAATTGTTCTGCAATTCAGGGTTTTTTTGCATGTGGAGTACAAGCAAGATCTAAGGCAGTGTTTTTCAAACTTGCCAACTTTCAGATGTGTGGATTTCAGCTCCCATGTTTGCTGGCTGGGGAATTCTGGGAGCTGAAATCCACACACGTCTTGCTGATATTGAAAAATACTGATCCAGGGAAGGCAGGGTGTTAAAATTTGCCAGGCACATAGAATGAGAATGTGAACATGGTTTGGCACATCAGGTCTAACCTTTGAATGACTCAAAGGTCCAACATGTATTCATAAATTGGATAGTTTTGGATCAAATCTCAAATTACTCTGAGGATAATTGCCGGACAGTAATTCTAATGCAGTCGAACTATATTTTCTGCTCTGGAAGAGAAAAACTTAATTCTCTCCTGTGGAATTGGGAAATAAAGGTAAAAGTACAGAGTAACCTTGTAAGTAGGGCTGCTCTGGACATCTCGTCTTTATGGTTTCTTTTTTATACTTGCACATGTACTGTGGATGTAGAGGTCTGAATATGGCAATAGATTTCTTGGACTATCTACTAATGATCAAAACTTGTTCTTTCTAGTTTTGCCATCAACTTGGGCCAGAATGAATCTGAGCTGGTCCTTCACTTCAACCCTCGCTTTGAGAGTTATGGGGATCTTAGGACCATTATTTGCAATTCCAAATCGTGTGGAGAATGGGGTATGGAGGTCAGGGAGGACACTTTCCCTTTCCAAAAAGGGGAAGAATTCAAGGTAAGAAAAACTTACCCCTCCACTTGGTATCTTCCTGATGTGTGGACTTCAAACACCAGCATGGCTATCAGACCTGGAGGGCACCAGGTAGAGGTAAACTGAACTCTACAACTAATCAAAATAAAATCAAAGTAGCTGATCAAGATAAACAGAAAGGTTGACCTCACTAGACAACATTGGTGGAGGTTGTATTGGAGGGAATGGCTTTGCTTGAAACAAATTAATGTCTTGTGGATTACGTTTTTTAAAAACCCTATTGCACTAGCGCAGTGGTTCTCAACCTTTTTAATGCCGGGACCCCCAACTGGTCGTAAGTCGAGGATTAAACCGGTCGTAAGTTGAGGACTACCCAACCGGTCGTAAGTCGAGGACTTTCCCTGCCCGGGAGCGCCGCACATGCGTGGTGCCGCCCCCTGCGCCGGCCGAGGCGTAGCTGGTAAGCGGCAGAGACAGAGCAGGCTGACCACCGGCTGGGCCACCAGCTGGCCCAGCCCAAGGGAGGTAAGGCACCTGCTGGAAAAGGGGGAAAAAATGGCGGACAGCCTTGCTTGGCGACCCCCCTGAAATGGTCGATCGACCCCAAATAGGGTCGCGACCCATAGGTTGAGAACCGCTGCACTAGCGGTTTAACCATTACAAGATGCTTCAAAAATGACACCAAACTGATGCGCTCCCTCTCATGAACTTTAATAGCACCTAACAGTATAATAAACTATCTCAAGGGACTTTCTTTTTGATTTCTTCCAGATCTTTGTCTGCTTTGATGCCAAAGAAATCACTGTGAAAATGCCCAAGGGCGAAGAAATGAAGTTCCCAAATAGGTTGGAAGTGGATACAGCGGAATATTTCTCTATTGTTGGCGATGTTAGAATTAAATCTATCAAATTTGATTGATTCCCAACTCTTGTTTTGCACCCAAAAAAAATAAAACTTGCATGAATAAAGTGAAACTATCCTGGCGTGATTCTGTCATTCAGTCTTTGCTCCTCCGTAGAAATGCTGGTTTATATTTGTTTGCAAGCAGTAATTCCAATTTTGCTTCCTATTCAAATGTGAAGAAAGGTCTGCTGGGATCTTTTGAAACTAATTCTGTGAAGCAAGGCATCAAATGCACATGCAGTTCAGGAAAATCGTTCAGGTTTTTCAGTTCAGGGTTAGTTTTAAAAGATGCCACTAGACCCTTCCTAAATTTTGGCTGCCTGGGAGAGCAGAGTAAGAAGCAGATCTCTTCTCTTCCATCGTCCAGCTATGAAACTTGCTGGGGTAACTCAAGTTTGGACAAATTCAAACCAAGTGGACAATTCTATTTGGCCAACAGGTTTTGCCAAGAGGGAACAATGTGTCTGAGGTTGAGTATGACTGGGGCTGCTGGGAATTGTGGTGTTCTACAGGCTGCTGAATTACAAGTTCCATACTCCTGAGCATAGTGTATATTTTGACTGACAGGATACAGGAAGAGTCAACAACGTATATAGAGTAGTTTGCCTCTAATGGGAGTTGCTGGAATTAAATTCAATGAGGTTTCTTATAGCTTCCTTATAGCTTATAAATCTTGTGTTTTTCCTCCTGTTGTCTTCCTGCCATTCCCCCCCCCCCCCAAGCTTGTGGAACAGGCTAGCCTGGGGTCCATAGCTGAGTGGGATTTGAATTGTGGACTTAATTTTAGGATATTCTCTACAACTCACAGGCTATTGACCCCTGACAGTGCTAAATTTCTATTGAAGCCAGGCTAGACCTGTATATTAATGTAAAATGGTTTGTCTGGATTTGGCCTAGAAGGCTGGGCCACTCCAACCACAGGTTGTAAATCATGCCTTATGGTTTGGTGTATTGATAAAAGACAATATGTGTAGCTCAGGGTTAAACTGTGTGGTCCTTGATGTTTTCCAAGAGCTTGGTGGTTTGCTTGCAGACATTTCATTACCCAACTATCATCACTAAAATCATCTGGCACTGATGTTACTCAATTTTGTAATGAAATGTCTGGAAGAAAACCAAGTTCAGAGAATACTAAGGACCCTCATGGTTATGTTAAAAGCCAGCTAATTATGGCTTGTGTAATCTGTAATTAGTTTTTAACAGGTGTGAATGAAGCCCAAGTAATTCTGGCTTGCCCCTCACCACTCTCCTACTATTGGCTTCTGGTGGTTCATTCTGCCCCTGAAACCCTAGTTCCTCTATTGTTTGAACCCCATTCTGTAATGTATAAGAAACCACATTTTCCTTATGGATGGGTGTCTGAGGGAATCTTCAAGATTTATGGAAGATAATAAAAATGGATTATGGGCTATTAAGTTGCTGTTTATTCTTAGTAGCCATATAGATATTCTCCATGATGATCCATCCTTAACCTGGTCCCTCAGATTTTGCAGAGGTGCCCCTATTACCATTGTGCTCATCCCCTTTGCTGCTGATCTTCCTGATCATTTATACCTCAGCAAGAACTCGAATTGGTTTGTTTTTCAACCGTGGCAATTTTAAGAGGTGTGAATTTCAACTCCTATGCTGGCTGGGGAATTCTGGCAGTTGGAGTTCACACAACCTGCCTCCAGAAGTGGTGAATGCTCCAACACTGGAAGTTTTTAAGAAGAGACTGGACAGCCATTTGTCCAAAATGGTATAGGGTTTCCTGTCTGAGCAGGGGGTTGGACTAGATGACCTCCAAGGTCCCTTCCAACTTCATCATCATTATTATTTATTACATCTTACAGTTGCCAAGGTTGAGAAAAACTCTTAGGTTATCCACTGTTTTCTTGGCTGTCTACGAGTCCTCAGAAAACTTCTCCAACACCAAAGTTCAAAGAACTTTAAAGAACAGGAGAAGGCAGACTTTCCAAGCCTACTTATTGTGTTTCTTGGGGGGGGGGGGAATACTGCTCCTTCAATATTTCCAATTTCCCCCGCAGAAGAAAAAAAAATATGAAAGCCTAAAACGGGGAAAAGAAGCGCTTTGTCTGTGACGGGTGTTGGCAATGTGCGCCAATCGCGACTCCAAGGCCACCTGGATCAGGAGCACCGGTGGGTGGCGGAGGTAGTCAAGATCTTGGCTAGAGACTCCGCGTGGGTGGGAGGGGCAAGAGGCGGGGAAGGACGGGGAGGCTTCGACTCCTATGAAAGAGGATTCTAGGTGGGCGTGGCCAGCGGCGGGTTGGACGGGGAGGCTTCGACTCCTATGAAAGAGGCGGTTCGGTTTCGCGGCGATTTCGATTTTTCTGTGCAGTTCGCCGGTCCTCCTGGAGCCCGTGTCATCCTCCGCGTCTCTGAACGCGCTTGCCCTTCTCTTTGCACCAGCCGTTAGCTGCTCGTCCGACGTTTTGCTTCTGGCTTTGAGTACATAGTAAACAGGTTTCTCTCTCGTCTTAAATCTGGTTTGTTTAATGACTCGGGGTTTTCTCGCTGCCTTCTGCGGAACGGTTTTGGAGTCGAAATGAATTGCCTCCGAGTTGGTCGGCCCACGGGGTAATGATGTGCAACGCAGCGTAATTAAGAAATTAATTGCAATTTTATTTATTGGCATTGCTGTGGGAGATGCCATGGCGTTAATTAATAGTAAATATTAATTAAATATATTATTTAAGTAGTGTTTAATAGCTAAGTGCTTATTTAACATTTAGAACCAAGTATATTTGGTTTTAATATTTTTTATTTTAAATGCTCTATTTTCCGGTTGTGCACCACCCAGAATTTGGTACAAGATGGAGAGGCCATATAAACCTTTTCAATAAATAAAATGCTATCTTATGAGGGGACTTTCAAATGTCAAATTCAGATTTTCAAGCATCCTTTTTGACTAGTGGAGTCAAATGGTGAATGGAAAGTACTGAGGTTTTTTTTTTTTTTTTTAATTTGCTCCAGTTCTGTCCCCATGGAGTTGAAGGAGTGGTGTCTAAAAAGTGTGAAAAAAGTTTTCTCCCTTAAATTTTGAGCAACTACCTTGTGAGACGGTACAAGAATTTTTAATTTTTTTTAAAGATGGAAAAACTTAACTGTGCCTGAAAGCATTTCATCAGATGTATGTACTCCGATATGTGGGTGGAACTCATTTCGTGGCTTGTTGGGGATAATGGACAGGGATTGTTTGTAAGCCTTTTAAAAAAAAATCAGGAAGTACAACTTAATTATATCAAAATTACTAGAAAGAGAAAGATACAGGTAATCCTCAACTTATAACAACTGAGCCCAACATTTCTGTTGCTAAGTAAGACAGATGTTAAGTGAATTGTGCCCCATTTTACATCCTTTCTTGCTACAGAAAGCTGGATGAGCATCACTGATTTATGCTGCTGGTGGTGTTGGGGGTGACACCAGTACTGTATTATATCTACTGCCTCTGCCTTTACATTTTGCACATTTGCCTGGTACAGGGGTCTGCAACCTTGACAACTTTTAAGACTTGTGGACTTTGGCTCCCAGAATTCCTCAGCCAGCATAGCAAGGTTGCGCGAATAACTGAAGCAGCAGGCAGAAGGCAAACGAGCCTGCGGAAAAACATCAGATGCCTTGGAAATATTTATGCAGGAATCACCAAGCCCTCATCTGCAAGTGGTGTGCTGGATCCAGAGTTCACAAAGATCACATCTAGGTCTCCGTGGAGCAAGCAGCCCAAGAATTTAAGGTGGGTGGATGGGAATCCTCTGTTTCTAAAATGCTGCTATAAGAATGGTCTGTTTTTCAAAAAAAATTAAAAGAAAATGTGGACAAAACTTGGGACCAGAGCTGGCTGTGGGATTCTGGAAATTGAAATCTACAGATCTTAAAGTTGCCAAGGGGGTGGGATGGGGGGAAACATGGACTTAAATGTTCCAGAAAATGGATTTCTTTTAAAAAAAAACGAAACTTTTAAAAAAATTGAGCTCTTTTCTATTCAGTTAGTAAAAAACAAATTGCCATGTTGGAGAGCAGAGACTTCCTTAATTGCAATGCATGAAAGACAAAAAGTCAGATAATCTGTTGCATATATTTTTCCTTCCCGAAGTGTCTATTAAATTGTGGTGGAATGATTTGACAACCTGATGGGATAATTATTGGTACTGAAGGACTGAAAAGCTTAGTTTTTAATTTATTAGCTTTTCTTTCAGATAGACAAGGTAAATATATAGTGGCATTTTCTCCCATTATTTGCCCTAAACCAGGGGTAGGCAACCTCGGCTCTTTTATGACTCATGGACTTCAACTCCCAGAATTCCTGAGTCAGCTGACTCAGGAATTCTGGGAGTTGAAGTCCATGAGTCATAAAAGAGCCGAGGTTGCCTACCCCTGCCCTAAACCATGGTTGAATTGAGGCAGGTTTGGACAATGTGTAATCCCCATATGTCGCCAAATTATTGATCCCATTTTAAGTGAGCTACAGCTTGCAAAATCTTGTATCTTTTAATAAAATAAAGGTAGTCCTCGACTTACCACCACAATTGACCCCAACATTTATGTTGCTAAGTGAAATATTTGTTAAGTGAGTCTTGCCCCATTTTTACGACTTTTCTTGCCACATTTAAGTGAATCACTGCAGTTGTTAAGTTAGTAACATGATTGTTAAGTGAATCTGGCTTCCCCATTGATCTTGCTTGTCAGAAGGTCACAAAAGGTGATCACATGACTCTGGAACATTGCAGCCATCATAAATACAAATCAGTTGCCAAGCACCCAAATTTTGATCCTGTGACCACGGGGATTCTGCAACATTCGTAATTGTGAAAAATGATCATAAGTCACTTTTTTCAGTGCCATTGTAACTTTGAATGGTCACTAAACAAACTGTTGTAAGTCAAGGACCACCTGCATGTTAGTCAGAAACCCTACCTAACATGGCTCTGCTCTTATAGTGTCTCCCTCTTAACTCTTGGTCCAGCTACTATGGGCTCTTGGATGCTGCAGTGTCGTCCATAATACCTGGAAAGCTATCAGCTCCTCATTTTTATTGTAACTTTGTGTGATTCTTTGACGTTCAGTTGGCCACAAGTGATGGGAAACCAAGAGGTCTTGAGAACGAAAAGGTAAAAAATAGACCATCATTCAAGAAATGTTCATCTGAGACTGGTGAAGAAAGTGGTGGCTTTATAGAGAAAGCAAAAGGGATGGAACCAAAAAATTTGCCTACTAATGAGGGAACCTGTTATTAATGACAGATGACCTTCTGTTTTTTTTTCAGAATTATTTCTGTGAGTTCCTTGATTATATGGAGCAGTGATGGTGAACCTTTTACAGACCAAGTGCCCAAAAACCGCCCCACCTGCCCGCAGGGCTACCCACCGCCTCCACAGCCCGCTGCAGCAGATCATTCAGACGGTCCAGCAGCACCATGGTGACCATGCCCTCCACCCGTGCCCTGTAGCATCATCTGCGCACGACGGGACGTGAGGGTGAAGTCTTTTCTCCGCTGCCCGGCTGCCATGTCCTTGGCTGCGCTGCTTTGCGTGGGCTGTGCCCGGGGGTGACTCTTCTCCGGGGAGGCTGCTGGTGAGGAGGGAGCCACAGGGCGAGGCAGGGCTGGGCGATGGCGCCCGTGCCCACAGAGAGAGCTCTGAGTGCCGCCTCTGGCATGCGTGCCATAGGTTCACCACCAATGATATAGAAAATCATCAGAAAAGTGCAAAGAAGTATAAAACACGTATAGAAAAAGGAAGCCAAGATGTAATTGTAAGTGTTGATATTACTGGCAAGTCACTATGTAAGATTTTTTTTAAGTGAATCACTTTAATTCATAAATGTGTAGGATGGCATCCTTTATTTGGAAGAACATGGTCCCTGCTGTATTCAAAATCTGATGTCTGATATGGGGAAAATCTAAATCATGGAGACTGATAAAGAATACTTGTAGCTCAGGGTTGAAATGAGGGGTCCTTGATGCTCTCAAAGCTTGATTGTTTTCCTGCAGACGTTTCATTACTCAAAGTAGGTAACTTCATCAGAGCTAGTTTAGCCCTGATGATATTACCTAGTTGGGCAATGAAATGTCTGCAAGAAAACAATCAAGCTCAGAGAGCACCAAGGACCCCTCCCTATGAAGACCATAGAGTTCTTTTAAAAGTTTGACCAGTAGGACTCAAACAAGGAGATGTCTAAATCTCGCTTAGTGAGTTGGGTAGACTCAGCCATTGTTATGGCTAAACCATGGATTAAGATTTAGTATGTTATGAGAATAATAGAATAACGTAGTTGGAAGGGACCTTGGAGGTATTCGAGTCCTAGAGTCCCCAATTCCTGGTCCATGGATAAGTGCTGGTCCACTGAATGACTGAAACTGGGCCGTGCAAATAAGCATAACCTCATCCTTGGGATGCAGGCAGCACACAAAAGCACATACCCTCCGGTCCATAGTCCCTGGTGCCCAAAAATTTGGGGCCGCTGTTCTAGTCCAACCCCATGCTCAAGCAAGAAACTCTACACATCATTTCAGACCAATGACTGTCCAATCTCTTCTTAAAAACCTCCAGTGTTGGAGCATCCACAACTTCTGGAGGCAAGTTGTTCCACTGATTAATTGTTCTAACTGTCAGTCATAATGGCCACTTATAGTTTATTCCATAAATAATTGAGCAAACCATGACATGTGAACCAACCCATTATCTCCTATCTTCCTGGGGTTATAAAGTTTGATCCAGTCTTTCCTGAACTTTCCATTTATTTAGACCTATATAACGTTTCAACCAGATTCAGCATAACTAAGATGCTGATTACAGGCCAACATATGGGGGAATTGTGGTTTGCTGAAAGATGGACTTTTTGGCTCTCAGAATTGTTAAGAGTTTGAGGCTGTAGTAGATTATCTCTGAAGGATATTAGGTTGAGTATGTCTGCCCTGTGAGTACTGAAAATGCTTTGGAAGTATTTTTATTATTTGCCTCCTACCTCTTCTATTGATTCATCAAGTATCCATCCAGAATCGTATCACAAAAAGCGCCTGAAGGCAGGACAAGAAGCAATGGATGGAAACTAATCAAGGAGAGAAACAACCTAGAACTAAGGAGAAACTTCCTGACAGTTAGAACAATTAACCAGTGGAACAACCTGCCTCCAGAAGCAGTGAATGCTCCAACACTGGAAGTTTTTAAAAAGAGACTGGACAGCCATTTGTCTGAAATGGTATAGTGAAATAAAAAATAATGTATTTAGAAAATGAGCAGCAAAACTAAAAGGTGGAACAGCTGAAAACCCCAATAAAATATACATGGACATATTATTTATTAGCCTAAAAGCTGTAATGACAGGATGGTCACAGATAATAACATAAGAAAACAAGAACTTATACTACATCACTGACTATTACTATCATTTGTGGCTGGAGTTTTCAGAAGTAAACATTAGTAAACTAAAATATTTGTCATTGTGCTGCCACCCAGTGACCAACTAGGGAATAGCAGGTATAATAGAAAATTTACTTACAGTAAATTGCCTCCCCTCAAATTCTGTGTCATTGATTGGACAATCCTCGCTTCTTTCGGAGGGTGACTATTTAATACAAAGTGGGCAAAGGGCAACTTCAGGATGATACAGCAAAAGACACAACCTGGCCAAAGTCCCCAGAAATAAAATACCCAGGCAACAATCACTTTCAGAATGATCAGCAGCACTTTTCTTTTGGACTTTTCAAGTCAGTCTTAACTCCTGGCAACTATAAAGGCAAGTTCCTGCAGTTTTGTTGCCAAGGTTTTGGAAGTGATTTTTGCTCTTGCCTTTTCCTTAGGGCTGAACGAGAGTGACTAGCCCAAAGTCACGCAGGAGTCTCATGGCTATGGTGGAACACTTGTGGTTTCCTGGTTTGTAGTCTGGCAACTTAACCATTACACCGAACTGGGGTTTATTTCATTTTGTAAACTTAGATAAGTAGAACTCTGCAGTATCCCGATGTAATCTAACAAAGGATTAGAACAGTCCAATGTGTATACAGGGAGTCTTCAGCTTATGACAGTAATAAATCCTGAAATTTCTGCTGTAAGCTGAGACATCTACCTGACTAGACCTTGTAATGGTTGTTAAACAAATGCCAAAGCAAAAACTAGGATGTTTTTTTTGTTTGTTTTTTGCCAAAAATCAGCCAAAAAGTCAAGAAACCTGGAAAACAAATTGTAAATTGTAGTCACGTGACTGCAGAACACTCAACCAATCATAAAGGTGAACCAGTTGCCTGAAATATGATCTATATGTGTGTGCGCGCATGCAGCCATTGGAGCTTTGGAACTCGGCTGTAATTAGCTTTTGGTGATCTGTTGTAACTTTGAATGGTTGCTAAGCAATTGGTCTTTAAGCAGGGACTACCTATATCTAAGAAGAAAACCAGAAGGTATTTGAGAAGAAGAAGGCCACTTTCAAATATGTTGCTAGAAAACTGGAGGGACGCGTTCAGGTTCTTGCCAGGAGTCAAGATTGTTTATCTAAGGGCATTGTTGGTATTTTCATGTTTATGTGCAGCAGTTGCTGCTTTTTCTTTCCTGCTTAAGGGACTGACAGCATCAAAGAATCAATCACACTTGTAAAAACTGCTCATTTTGGAAATATAGAGAAAGGAACTCCAAGGGGGTTTTCTTTTAAATTTAAATATTTTAAGTAACATGTTTAGAATTGTGGGAGGCTTAAACATACACACACACACACACACACACACAAATCACTTATGCCTGTTTCACTGGGAGATCATGCAGCCTCCTTTAGAGGAACATCTTTGTGCTGGACCAGCCAGTTAGCTTAACAACTGTATTAGAGTGTTTAGCATTTACAGGGTTAATGTAGCATTGAGAGAACTATGTTAGAGTATTTAGCATTTAAAGGGTTAAACACTGTTTCCTTAAGAGATGGCTTATGGGCAATGTAGTTTTAGCTGCTAGTTAATGTTATAGCTTATCTAGTTAAGTGGGAGGAGTTTCAAAGTTTATAACTGTACTTCCTGGCTTTGTGCCATTGTATCATCTCTCTGCATGGATCCCGGCCGCCAGGCCAGAAGCTCCGTGCCAACATGTAATTTTACGCAGGATGGAGGAATCCATTATTTCTTTACCTATGGGAATGGACAATATCCTAATGATTCAGATGTATCTTCTGCAAAGTAAATCTCTGCTAAGGATTCCTGGATAATAAATATTGTTTTAAAGCTGTTCTCATTGAGTTTATGCTGTCCAGACCAGAACTACAAGGCATCAAGTGTGCAGTAGCGTAACTGGCTTACAGAGAAGCAAACTGTTTTCTTTGACCCTCACCAGCCTGTATTGAATCCATTAAGGGTGATTTGTATTAGAGAATATAGTTTTGCTTTGAAACCCTCATCAGACTCTTGGCATCTATCACTTTTATTTTGCTTTTATTTCTGCTTTTGGGTCTGTCATTATGCTGGGAGGGGGAGGATGGCCCTTTACTTTCAAGTGGGGAATCTGTGTTTCCTCCACTTTGTTCTTTACCCCCTTCATGGCTCTGGGTGTGAACGGAAGAAGGGATATGCCATATAGGTCATTTGCCTTATCTCCATTCCAATGGGAGGAAGCTGAGAGGGAAACAAAACCCCAGGAACTACACCTGGGAACTGCACTTATTACTTCAGTTCCCATAACAGTTTTGCACTTGGGGATTGGGTGAAATCAAACTGGACATTTGGCCATTGAGATGGGGCTTGTAAGGGGAGGTTTAAATGCAATGTTTTGCACAGGAAAACTTTAGATCTTGCTTTGCTCTCTTGCTATACTACCCCTCAATAAAAGTTCCTTTTGAGACAATGCCTGTTTCAAGACTTTTGCTTTCTTGGGAAGACTAGTCTAGACAGGACAGTACATTAAGCAAGACCTTACACTGTCCTTCGTGCAACGGCTGCTCCTGATGTTTTTTTCTGAGTTTGGTCACACTTTCCACAGGATTCAGTGTTAGGATCCTCACCAGACTGTATTGAATCCGTCAAGGATGATTTGTATTAGAGAACATAGCTAGTTTTGCTTTGAAGCCCTCTGTCCTTCATGTTCCTGAGGTTCTTTCTGAGTTTGGTCACTCTTTCCACATGATTCAATGTTAAGATCTGGATATTTTCTTTTGGATAAAGATAACTTGCTCATATTTAGATCCAGGACTTAATTTAATATGATAAGACTGAGTGATTACATCAAAGGTCTTTTTTCAGAAAGTCCCTCTTTCCCTTTATTGCTGTTAAGTATTCAGAGTTTGAAACTGCAATCTCATGAAGCCAATAAACATTGCTTGGATACTAACTAACTCTTGTCACTTTTAAGACAATTTCCCAGGAGGCTTTTTTTTGACAAGGGCAGCAGATGAATAGAGCAGCTGCCTCAAGGGAAAGAGCTTTTAAATCTAGAGAGCATGGACTTTAATTCCTTACTGTGGAAATCAATTGCTGGCTCACACTCTCCATTTGCAAGATCCACTCCAGTACATCCAATTTGTTTAATGAAAGCCCAAGAGACTTGTTAACACGATTACTATTATTATTTTCATCACAATTCCTCTTCTGAAATCCTTTGAGTCGGTCATTTTACTTGGTGGTTGGATATCTTGTGTACTGCCTGCACACAGAGTTCATTTTCTGTAAAATCCTTCTTTTTCTTCTAATCAGTATCTCTCATACAAAGGAAGTGCAGATAAAGTTAAGTCTTACCTTGGAGGATAAGACTTAATTGTATACCATTTCTTTCAGGATCTGGAGAAATAAAACTAATAAAAGGTGCTTAGAAATAACAAGAGTGCTTTAATAAAAACATGTTTGCATTTCATCATTGTAACTCTGTCCCTGAGATCTCAAGGCTAAAGAAAGTATGTTCCAGCTGCATTTGCTGGTCTGTGACAGTAATAAAGATGTTACAATTGCACATTGGAAGGTTGTTTCCATAATAAATTACATTCACTCCTGGCCCCTCACCCGGCAGAAAATACAAAGAACTCCATTTTGTGCTCCCCAATTTAGTGACCCCTAGACTGAATAATTGAGGGAAAAAAAACCTATCAATGTGTCAACTATCAATGAGCTGGATTATGGTCCATACTTTCAATGAACAGGCCTTCATTCAATACTGGATTGATTCAGGCCAATTCAACTCTATAGATACAAAGTGACTGAAGGATTTTAAATATTTACATATTCCACCCTTCAAAATACTGCCTTGCAAATCCCAGTTGAAAGGTTTACAATAAAAAAAACATTAAATATCACTACTAATTGTTGCTAAAGCAGTAAATCACAAATAAAAAAATGGAAAAGTTCCAAGATTTATATTCACATAATTTATCATTAAAGCCATTCTAAATTATCCCACACATTTTTATGTATATATTCTGTTTTCAGGATAATGTATCCCCAATTGAGTAAAGGGAATCGGATACCTCGTGGAAGTGACACAATTACCATTTTTTTTAAATTGTTCATTTTAAATTTTTGTCCACTGCTCCTCAGAACAAAGTTGCAGTAAAGGTTTCCTATAGCAAATAAAGCTGTTACTCCCTTGCACTAATCCAGATATACTCTTATGTTTCCCATCAGAACCGCTACTTAAGAGATACAAAATAAAAGCACCTACACTTGTCTTATGAATCATCCCACGCTATTTGTAACGTTTTAAAATCTACTGTATGCAAAAGCTGTATGCAAAACTCCCCCCCCCCATCAGGCAAACTTTCGCAAAACCGAAAGAACCGGCAAAAGAAAGACAAGGCTCTCCTCAGCACTTACTACCAATTTCAGCCAATCATAATTGTCCTTTGCTCTATTATCTTGTTAAAGTCCCAATTCCATTTGGCGTGGACGAGATAAAGTGGGTGGGGTCAGACGCAGCAGAGCTTTTCGGGAATGGTAGTTTAATGTTCTTTTTCCTATAAAGGCAGGGAAAGGGACTTTTAAAGTAGGGAGGAAGAGCGCCGCCTTGTAGGTTTGTGATGTCTGTCTGTACTCGCGTCTCCCCTTTGATGATCTGAAAACCTGATTTATAAAGCTGGGTGGCTTCATAAAAGGCTATTTTTTAAAAAACAAAAAACCGAGAAGTGTTAAATTTGGCTCTTTCTGTTTTGGTTCTGTTTCCTTTAGTATCTCTATCTTTAGTCTAAAGAATTAATGCTTTAAATCACTGCCCTCCCAAGATGCTTGCAGAAATTGTTCCTGTTGTTATTGCTGAAGAGATGTTAGTTTGTGTTCCAAGGGAACTAACTGTACTGGCATGAGAAAGTTCGGGCTTTGTTTCTGCTATTTCTAGGGCAGTGTTTCTCAACCTTGACAATTTTAAGGCATGTGGACTTCAACTCCCAGAATTCCACAGCCAGCATTGCTGGCTGTGGAATTCTGGGAGTTGAAGTCCACATGCCTTAAAATTGTCAAGGTTGAGAAACACTGTTCTAGGGAGACCTAAAATTTGAGACAGTTTATTTATGAGTACCTCCGTCTTTATTTTGCAAATAACTCAAGGTGGTAAAATATATCCAACACACCTTCCTCCTCTTATTTTCCCCACACCAACTAATCTCTGAGGTGGGTTGGGCTGAGAGGGAGTGAAAAATCACCCAGCTGGTTTTCATAGCTAAGGCAGGACTAGAACTCTGGGTCTCCTGCTTTCCAGACCAAACTGATTGAATTACTGTAAATTTGGTTTTGTTTTGGTTTCTTTGTTTTTGCTTTATTTTATTGTATTTTGATTTTTTTTATCCTGCCTTTATTATTTTTTCAAAAAACCCTCAATCCTAGATCCAGTCCTATTAATGTTGAGCTCAAAAGGAGAATATATTCTTAACTCCTCTTGGTGGTGGCTGTTTGAATTGCAAAAATCTAAATGCTACTTAGGAATACCGACTGAAAGATGCCTAATAGGACTGAGATGATTTAGTAGATTTTAATCTCTTTGATTTGTGTTACTCATGGGTCAAATGAAGAGAAAACTAAGGGTTGACTGCTTTATCAAATAATACCCATGACACCTTTGGGTGTTTTGTGAATGGTTGTTATTTACAGATAAGGCAGACTGCAGTGCCTCTGTTTAATGGACCTTGTTTTTACAAATTACTAATTTCACCTCCCAAAAGGAAGGGGTGTGGTGGTGGGGAGGGTAAATTTAGTTAGCATCGTTTCTAACTAACCATTTTGATTAAAAGGCAACACACACACACACACACACACACACACACACACACACACACACTAATACTTCATGGATTTGATGAAATGGAGTAGGTTCCCAAAAGTGACACTATCACATAATTGGTCTTTAAGACACTACAAAATCTTATTTTTGCTGCAATGAGAACAAAATATAACTTTCTGAACTCTATTGTTTTCTGAAATTATGTGATACTGTTACTCAAGCTAGTAATAAACTAGCTTCTCTGGGTTTGTGGCAGGGAGATTGATAAATGGAAGCCTTCAATGCATGTGAGTGAATTTTACATACATACAGAAACTTGTGAACCTTCAAGTTTTGGAAGAGGAGCAACTTTGCATTAAATTCAAAGGAGCAAACAAGGGACAACTTTCAAAATGGGGATTTTCCAAATTGATTTATTGAAACGTCATAGAGTGAATGCTAGTTGCATATTGACAGGGAAGTATGAAAAAAAAGGAAACAGCATTTTGGAAAAGTGTGGTTGTCTGGAATCAAGTTATTGATGATTTATCTCTCCCCCCCATTTATGTAGCTGTGTAAATAATGTAAAGATTGTAGGAAGGGAACCACAATAATCTTTTGTAGCAAAACATCAGGATTCTGAGACCAACTTTTCTGCTTATTTAGCATAGAACAAAATAACAGAGTGGGAAAAGACGTTAGAGATCTTCTAGTCCAGGGCTTTTCAACCTTTTCACTCATTGTACCACTTTTAGGATATGGCAATCGCCTAGCAAGGTATCAAAAACTTGATGACCAAAAAAAAAAAAAAAAAAAAAAAAAGGAAAAAAGTGATAAAAGTACAGGTAGTCCTCAACTTACAACAATTCGCTTAGTGATTGTTCGAAGTTACAATGGCACTGGAAAAAGTGCCCCCCCCCCCGAGGCACAGCCAAGCAAGACACCTGCCTGCCCAGCTGGCGGCGCTCTTCCTCCTGTCCAAGGTTTTCATTGTTGTGAGCATTTCTGTTGAGGATTGGCAGAGGGGGTGGGGTGGGGGGGTTGTTTGGTTTTTATTCCCCCCGTCTGCTGGCTGGTTGCAGCAGGTTTTGGTCATTTCACATGTTCCTGGGACACTGTGACCGTCATAAATATGAATCAGTTGCCAAGCATCTGTATGTAAATCACAAAACCCTGGAGATGCTGCAACATTCCAGCTGATTGGCGCTTCTTCTGGGCTCAGCAGAAGCACCAGGATCAGTGCAGAACTCCAGCTGGACACTGGCGCTGATCCTGGTGCTTCCACTGAGCCCTGACAGCCCTGCAGCTCCAGCCATCTCTCGCTCAAGCTTGTGCGGTGCTGCCACCATTTCAGCTCATTCCCCTCCCCCGCTACCACTTTTCTAGGATGTTCGCGTACCACCTGCCAGGTGCCAATGTACCACAGGTGGTATCCGTACCACTGGTTGAAAAGCCCTGTTCTAGTCTACCCATCTGCTCAAGCAGGAGGCCCTATACTATTTCAGAGAAATGGTTGTTCAGTCTCTTCTTAAAAACCTCCAGTAAGGGAGCACCTACAACTTCTGGAGGCCAGCCATTCCATTGGTTAATTGTTCTCACAGTCAGGAAATTCCTCCTTAATTTCTTGATTGCTTCTCTTCTTCCTAAGTTTCTATTTGTTGCTTCTTGTTCTGCCTTCAGGTGCTTTGGGTTGTTGGGTTATTCTAGCAGTGGGAGAGGCCTAACGCTTGGCTCTCTTTCTTTTGAAGCCAAAAGTTGGCATTCCATCAAAACACTGAAAATGTTACTAATATATTTTGGGAAATCACATATTCTAGGGATGAGGGATGAGCTCTCCAGTGGCGATTGTAATATGCTGATGCTAGTTCCTTTCTCTTCCATACCAGAAACTGTTCTTTTTCTGCAGCTCCAGAGGACAGGATATTGCTATTAACTCCTTCAGCTATTGCCTTTTGCCACCCCAGTGAAGAAGCCGAATTAGCCTTTCCTGTTCCTGTGGAAGAGCCATGGAGCTGCAACACATTGTAAAGAAGCTGCAGCGGGAACTAACCTGTTCCATTTGTAGCAAGAGTTTCTTAAATCCGACAACGCTTGCCTGCGGGCACAATTTCTGCCATGCCTGCATTGTGAGTTACTGGGGACAATTTCCCCTTGAGATTGCTTGCCCTCAGTGTCAGGAGAAAATTCCTCGGCTGAACTTTATACCAAACGGGCAGCTGGCGAATATTACAAAACTGGTCGAAGAGTTGAGCGTTGATATAAAACAAATCAGAGAAGAGGGCCAGGTGTGTAAGGACCACCCTCCGGCTCTCAAGGCTTTCTGCAGGGATGAGCTCGTCGTTTTCTGTTCGATGTGTGACAGATCACAGGAGCATCAGGCTCATAACGTTGTCCCTGTGGCTGAGGCTGCCGAAGAGTACAAGGTGAGAACCTTTGGCGCAAGCTGTCCGTGTCAGCTTCCAAAGGTGACTTTTTTCAAGATGCAACTGGAAAATATTAGGGAAAATATTGGAATGTGCAGAAATGAATAGACTAACAATGACAATTAAAGATAAGACAGAGTCAGACTACTATGAAATTTGGGGAACTTTTTATGATTGGCTGAAAAGAGAATACAGTTAAAAGATAGTTAACATCAATTTAGATGGAAGAAGAAGGAGCAGATAAGGAGGGAGACCCAGGCGACACAGTATTGAATAACTGCAGGCTGTATAAATGTTTATAGAAGTATATACCGAGAAGGTTAGATAAATACAAGTATTAATCTTATTGTATATAATACAGATAGGGAAATTTGGAGAGAGGAATTGCTCGGACATTACCCCTGAATTGTATCTGAAGAGAGATAAAGAAAGGAGAGGAGAGAGAAAAGAGTAAAGGAGGGGAGAAGGAAGTAGGAAGGTTGGAAGAAGAGGAAAGGGGAGGAGAGTGGTGAAGGAGAGGAGAGGAAGAGGGAAGTAGGGAAGAGAAGAAAGGGAGAAAGAAAGTAGAGAAGAAGGAGTGTGGATACGGTGAAAGGGGAAATGGGCGAGCAACACCAAAGTTATGTGTATGTATTTATTTCATTTTGTTAAAAGTATCTGTATGTGAGTGTGGAGGGAATGTATGTTAACATCTGATAAGTACTACGGTATATGTATGGGGGAGAGTTTGGAAAAATAAAAAAATTATTAAAAAAAAAAAAGGTGAGAACCTTTGGTGCAAGCTGTCCATGTCAGCTTCCAAAGGTGATTTTTTTCAAGATTCAACTGGACTTCCTTGTTTTTCTTTGAAGACGTTTCGCTTCTCATCCAAGAAGCTTCTTCATCTCTGACTGGATGGCGGGGAGCACAAGGATTTATACTCCTTGCAGACAGCTGGTCATTTGCATTCTTTTAGGGAGTCATTGAGGTCACTTGGAGGTTTATCTGTGTTCTCAGAATCACCTGAGTAGTGTGAATGGGTGTGGAGCCTTCTTGGCTGCATGATGTTTTCTGCCCTGCATGATGTTTTCTGCCCGATTTTTGCTGTTGAAGATAGGTGGAGGCTACTGGGGATGAGTCTGTGATGTCTGAATCTCAAACTGAAGCACAAATGGTTCCTGTAGTCTGCAACAGTGAAGGGACACAGGATGGAAAAACATCCTGCAGCCAAGAAGGCTCTACACACATTTGCACTACTCAGGTGGTTCTGAGGATACAGGTAAACCTCCACATGGCCCCAACAACTCTGTAAAAAAATGCAAATGACCAGCTGTCTGCAAGGAGTATAAATCCTTCCGTTCCCCCACCATCCAGTCAGAGCTGAAGAAGCTTCTTGGATGAGAAATGAAGCATCTTCAAAGAAAAACAAGAAAGTCCAGTTGCCTCCTGAAAAAAAGCACTTTTGTGACAATCATATCTGGATGACTGAGAATCTCCACAGTTGTCCATGTCAGCTGTTGAGGTAGTCTAGACAAGAAGGATAAACGATGATGATTAACACTATCTTTATTGTGAGAATATAGAATCTTGCAAGTCTGGAAGTATTTCTCCTTTCTTTTGCTTTTATTTTCAGAAAATTAGGAATGGTTCCTTTTGAAATGCTTCCCATGGCTTTTTTTTAAATACTATGGGGTGATATTCCTTTTGCTTGATGATTATCTATACCAGTGATGGCGAACCTTTTAGAGACTGAGTGCCCAAACTGCAACCCAAAACCCATTTATGTATCGTCAGGTACCGGGTGGGCATGGCCCATTGAGTGGGCATGGCTGCAGTGATAATAGCAGACTGGGTGGGACTAAAAAGTTCAATCAATCAATTCCAACTTTGCGAGATCTTTTTTTTTTCCGTGAGAAGTTGAAATTGATTGATTGAACCTTTTTTTTTTTTGCACATGGCAGCAGAGGTCTAAAGCGAAAAGGTTTTATAAAACCTAGCTGAAGGCCTAGGACTGGGGCAATGGCGCACGTGCCCACAGAGAGGGCTCTGCGTGCCGCCTGTGGCACGCATGCCATAGGTTCGCCACCATGGATCTAGATTGTATCTCTTCCTTCTGTCTCCCAAGGTCATTCTCACATGACATTGCATCCAAAAGTACAGGTATTCCTTGATTTACAACCATCATTGAGCCCAAAATTTCTGTTGCTAAGTGAAACATTTGTTAAATGAGTTTTGCCCCATTTGATGATCTTTCTTGCCACAGTTGTTAAGTAAATCACTGCAGTTAAATTAGTAACATGGTTGTTAAGTGACTCTGGCTTCCCCATTGACTTTGCTTGTCAGAAGATTGCAAAAGGTGATCACATGACCCCGGGACACCGCAGCCATCACAAATATAAGTCAGCTGCAAAATATTTTAATTTTGATCACATGATCCTGCACTGATTCTAAGGGTGAAAAATGGTCAGAAGTCATTTTTTTCAGTGCCATTGTATTTCTGAATGGTCACTAAATGAATGTCGCTAATTCAAGGACTACCTGAATCTCTTCCTTCTATCTCCCAAGGTCCTTCACAAAGATCATTACATTCAAGAGTACAAGGTGGGAATCTGTGGGCAGAAACTGCACAAGCACAGAAGGGGGGAACTTATAGCACTATGGCATTGGGAAAAATAGTTGCTTCTTTCCTTTTTTAAAAACAAAAGCAGAAGAGGGGAGAAAATCTGCAAAAAAAAGATGAAAGCAATGAGACAGGCAGTTTGCCAATGCTATATGATTTATTTGTACATGTTGCTTAAGATTTAAACCCATATTTTGGCCACTGTTGACCAATTAATTTTTCCTTGAAATAAAGATAGTTCATTGGAAACCATCTCTATATAGGTAAAAGATATGTGAACAATTGGTTATCAAATGGAGAATTTGAACTGGGAAAAAGGTGTAATTTAAAAAAAAAGACCAATTTCAAAGTATTTCTGAAATAATAATTCAGAATAGTAAGTTTGTTTCTTCTAGATTTGAAATAGTTATCATTTTATTTATTAGATGTTATTATTCCTTAGTAATAGAACACCTTTTCCCAACTATATGGTTTGTATTGGAAATGAACACGTGAAGTTCCCATGAATCACAAATTTTTTACATGACCCTTCCTCTGCCAGCATTAGCTGTGCTGGTTGACTTGATGGGAGATTGAATTTAATGCAATGAAATGTTTTCAGCATGAAAAATTCTGAAATAAAGCTTTCAGGCCAAGACAGAAAATCGGCAATCTTGATTTTTCTCTCTTTTCACTTTATGCCAGCAACCATTTACACTCCTGTGCAAAGTACATAAACATTTACTCTACAATGGGTGGAAGAGACCGGTTTGTGAGTTTAGGTCTTTACAAGCAGGGAGGATGTTGTGTTTGCAAACACTGTACTAGTGATTTGTGAATAAAGCAACTATGGCTTATTTCACAAACTTATGCTTGCAGTTTCCCTACTTGTGCAACATTTAACTTCAAAGACAGAACCCAAGGGTGGTTTTTCAAGAGGCAACTACACTTACTTTTCTTCCCCTTGAAGACATTTTGCTTCTCATCCAGGAAGCTTCTTCAGACTGAAGAACTGAACTGAAGAAGCTTCTTGGATGAGAAATGAAATGTCTTCAAGGAAAAAGAAAAAAAAGCCCAGTTGTTTTTTGAAAAAGCGTCTTTGGGACAACTATGACCTGGATGACTGAGAATCTCCATCGCCATTTAGAGTCAGAACTTAAAGAGGAGGTGAAGTGAGGTGGAGGAAAAAGAGTCAGAACAGGGACTGTTACAATCTTTGATGATATCCTCCTCCTATTTGGTAATTACCTTGTGATGATATCCTCCTTGTTGTGTCCTGAGCCTGCAGAAGGCAGGCTCGGGACGTTGCAACAGTCCCGGGCAGTTGCAAGCTGCCCGGGACCAGACTGGCTGGCGCCAGCACTCGCACGCATGCGTGAAGTGCAAAGCGTGCCAAATGTTGCCGTTTGGCCCGGGGATTGTCTTTAAGAGGAGGAGAGAGGCTTGTGTGCCTCGGCGTTGTAACAGAGCTGCTAGTCACCAATAAAGAGGCTCCTGAGAACTACCAAATGATTCCTGAAGTTATTGCCTTTCGCGAAGGACTCAACACTCCTAGTATTCAATGATTATTTCGATATCTTTTTTTCTTTTAGGGCCATTTGTTAACTGTTATGGGGACTTTAGAAAATGAGAAAGAAAAGATTTCAAAATATCACTCAGAAGAAGGAACTGAAGCTGTGGCCCTAATTGTAAGTGTTACTAAGAAAAGGCTTTTCTTTTTAATGTTGTTTGGAATATTTACGGTATTTTCCGGCATATAAGACGACTTGGCGTATAAGACGACCTCCGACTTCGGAGAACATTTGCATGGTTTAGATTAGAAAGTCATCTTATACACCAGAAAATACGGTACCTAAAATAGTTTAGTCTTCTCCAAGGATATTTTTGCAAAGTTTCCCTTGAGTTTGATTCCTGGAGACTACATGGGCAGTTCCATATTGTTTTCAACCATATGGAAATATTATCCCATGGGTGTTTGCCAAGATGAGATTTTTAAAATGATTATTTTCCAATCTACAACCATTGGATTCTTTAGTGTTCTTCCACCCAAGGGTGCTTTTTCAAGCGGCAACTGGACTTCCTTTGTTTTTCCTTGAAGGTGTTTTGCTTCTCATCTAAGAAGATTCTTCAGTTCAGTTCAGTTCTTCAGAACTAAAGAAACTTCTTAGATGAGAAGTAAAGCATCTTCAAAGAAAAACAAAGGAAGTCCAGTTGCCTCATGAAAAAGCAAACATGATTAAGAATCTCCAGAAACATCCCATCCAAATTCTAACTAAGTGCAAACCTGCTTAGTTTTTTTTTTTTTAAGATTAGTAAGACTGATGATGCTACTGTCTGCTGGGAAATTTTCTGTAAAATGTGATGTGTTTGAAAAGCCACTAAGGCTAAACAAGGAGTAGATAACCTTTGGAAGGCTGGTAGCATATTAGGCATGTTAAGTATGCCATAAATGCCCCATAAAAAGATTGCCATATGCTGTGTTGCCAACCACTACTTCCTGAGTGCAAATATTCCATGATGCTTGTCAGCCTTGCAAGGTAGACAGGAGGCACAACCAGATGACCTAACTCTACTTTGTTATAAATTTACATTAATAAAATCTTGCAAGTCTGAAAATACAATTCTCCCCCATCACCTTCACAGCCTAAGAAAGGAGGAAGGGCCTCTTCTGAGATATTTGCCACATCCACATTCCTTCTGTGGGCTAAGTTGCCTCTTTTCCAACTGTTCTATTGGTTGTACCTTTTTTCATGTTTCCCAAGGTCTTTTCCATGTATTGTCACAATGCTTTATCCATTCCTGCATATCTTTGCCTCTTCTTTTTCTTGATAGGTAAGGATCCTTCCAGACATAGCAATGGATGGTGCTCAGTACTTTTAATATTCTGTGAGTGCCCTTGAGGGGCCTGGAGACATTCTTACAAAAAATGTTTTAAGGGTCCAAATCAAATTATGAGAGGAAATATAAATGATAATGCTTGAAAGGCCACATTTCTGTGGATGAATGTCTGTAGCAGGAAGCAAGTAATTGTCAGCCTTTCCTCCTAGTGATGTGGACTAGAAGCAGTTTATCTAGAGCAGGGATCCTCAACCTGTGGGCCACGGCCTATTGGCCACTGGGCCGCATGAGTGGCTGGCTGGTGTGTGCATGCACATGGCCCCACTCCTGCGAGTGTCACTGTGAGTGTTGCAGGTGTTTTGAGCCCCATTTGTGTGTCGCTGTGAGTGTTGCAGATGTTCACGGCCCCAGCTGTGTGAGCAATGGATGTTTGTGTGTGCGCACTCAGGCATTCAACCATCTCTTCTTTCCCTCCTCCCCCTGCTCTAGCCACCAACCCGGAAAGGTTGGGGAACTCTGATCTAGAGAGCATGTCTTTTCTGATTAATGACATTTATTAGAAGGAAGGTAAAGTTTATAACACGAGTTGTAGCAAATACAGGTAATACTTTACTTACGACCAAAATTGATCCCAAAATTTCTGTTGCTAAGCAAGACGGTTATTAAGTAAATTTTGCCACATTTTACAACCTTCCTTGCCACAGTTGTTAAGTGAATGACTGCAGTTGTTAAATTAGCAACATGATTGTTAAGTGAAATCTGGCTTACCTATTGACTTTGTTTGTCAGAAGGCCACTAAAAGTGATCACATAACCCCGGGACATTGCAACTGTCGTAAATATGAATCAGTTGCCAAGCTCTGAATTTTGATCACATGACTATGGGAATGCTGTAACGGTGGTAAGAGTGAAAAATGGTCATAAGTCACTTTCTAAAGTGCCGTTGTAACTTTGAACAGTCATTAAATGAACTGTTGTAAGTCGAGAACTACCTATACTGTTTTCAAATGAGAACTCTATTGGCACTTTGATCTGCTTTCATACACTCTCACTTCAAAGTGTTGTGGAAAAAACCACAATACTTACATCAGAAGACAAGACCATGAAGGGTTGGAGAAAACAGGCTTTATTTGTGCACAATGGTTCAGAGCATTCACATGACAGATTCTGAACCCTGAGTTACTCTGAGGGTGTCATTTTTATACAGCTTGCCGCCCACGCTTAACCTAATAGATGACTTCTTATCTACCTTTAACACACTAAAAGAGAGAAGTTCATATCTTGAGATAACACACATAGGAAAAGGGGAAGTTTATACAATGTGCAGAAAACCACACTCCCCTACACATGTAATATCTTACACCATTTGTGACTTTCAGTTGGCACTTCTTGTAAAAATGTTTCTTCATAGAATTGCACACAGGTCATCACACTCAGCCAGTTTATAGTATTAGTTAATGCTTTCAAAACATCACCTCTGTTAATTAAAATATAATTCAAAAGTACTTTATCATTTCTCTTAATGGCAATTTTTCATCTACCTCAAAAGGAGAGGTGTATATTTTGTGAATTTGCATCTCTTGTTTAACTGATGCTATATCTTATGAGAAGTTAGTTATTCTCACAGTGGCAACATGCCCAACAAGACATTTGTGAGACAAATGTCACAAAGTACGTACTTTACACTGTTTATGATGATGATATCCTGGATATCATTGTGGCACCTAAGTGGTGTCTTTGTCTGACACTGAATGCCTTTTCTTAAACAAACATCTTTTCCTCTTTCCATCTGTTGCTTGCAGGAACAAATAGAACAAGAGAGACAATTGGTTATAACTGAATTTAATTTAATACGCCAATTTTTGGAAGAACAAGAGAACTTTCTGCTGCTTAAAGTTATGGAAACCTTAGAGAAGGGAATATTCTGGAAAAAGACTAAACATGCAGCCATCCTCTTCCGGGAAGTCTCAACTTTTGATGATCTTATCCAGGGACTCAAGGAGAAGTGCCAACAATCAGCAGTTGAGCTTCTGCAGGTAAGATCTTCCAAACTTGGGATAAAGACATCTGAGAGAACAGCTTTCCCTAAAATAGATCTGCCTGACTGCTCTAATTCTCCTTGAAGGCCTTCCTGATTCTGCAATAGCCTTCCAATATTCCTTTGCAATTCGCTAAGACATTTTTTGTTTTGTTTTCATCGCAAAACAATCTGGGTTTGTTTTCTCTTGAGTTCTTTTGCGCTGAAACCTGTAGTTACTGCAGTTATCCTGCTATTGCTGTTTTTTTCTATGCTGTCTCTTGATTGCTTTCCTTGATATGAAGAGCAAGGCATATAGCAGGCTTTAAATCCATGATTCCAACCTATGGTCTGAGAAATATTGATGGACTGTGGGAGTGTGGTAGGTGATCCTTGGGGTACATCCCTTAAACCCTAACCAACCTTAGTGCAATCCAGTATATATGGAGGACATTCGGTTACAAAAAGCTGTTGAGGCTTTCCCCCCATTTGGACTTAACTGTGGCACAATCATGCTGTAATAGCTTCTATTTTTATGCTTTGTCCTCATGATGTTGCCCTCATCTCATTCTCAACCACTGGAGAGACAGATGCAGGGCTTCCTTAGCTGTTAAAATACAGTAGCATGTTCCCCCTTATTCTGACACTATCCAAGAGTAGCCTCAAGGTGTATAGAATCTGCCAAGATTTTTCACTAATGTTCTATAAAGGGAGAAACAGATAACCCAGAATAGAAGGAGAATAGTCATCAGCATAGAGGGCAGACAATTTCATGGGTATATCTTTCTGCTGAAGAATGATTGGAGGACCTTTCAACTTTTTCCATGGGAAAAGGTCCATGGAAGTGGCTAGACAATATTTCTTGGAGAAGTTATAGAAGACTTCTGCATCTAGTATGGAACTATCTTGGCTTGGACAGGGTGTGCATTGAGTGCCCCAATATGTCATCTGTCCAGTGTATAGATTAGGATACAGTCTAACTGTCAATGCTGTTAACATTGGATGTTCTTGCTTTGACAACAGATGGAAATGTAGTCATCTTTTCTCTATCGCTTTTAGAGTTTGTTGATGCAGGGAGGGGGAATGTGGTAGAGAATCCAGCTAGTCATAACAATAATAACTCAGCTGTGGGAACCCAAGATTATTAGGTCCAGAGTTGATAGAAATTTGGCAGGCAGGAGAGATGGGGAGAAAGCCTGAGCTTCAAGTTAATTGGGGAATGTGATTTGGAGAAGGGAATTGCGCTTTACTACTTTGTGCCAGGAGAAGGGAATTCAGTTTTTGGTTTCAACTATGTAATGCCGATACTTTGTTTCTCAAATAAAAGATTCTTTAAGGAAAACAATGCCTCGAACTTCTTTTGAAGAGATTCATCTGTCGGAACCATGACACTAACTTTGATTTTCTCAATTGGACAGGAAAAGAGTAAAATAAAATGAGAAAAGCAGAGTCATGCTAGAGTCGAGCTATCATTCTTTATGCAATTATATGTGACTGGAGAAGTTGACATCATTACATCCCTCCAAGCAGAGTCTGTATAAATGGGAGGATCTGTAAATTGTTGATAAATGCCTGTTTTGCATACTGAACTGTCTCCTTTGAGTCAACTCCTTCAAGATGTGTGGATTCCCAGAATCCCCCAAGCAGCATTGCTGATGCTGAGAATTCTGGGATATGAAATGCCACATATCTGGAGAGGACAGAGGCTGGAGAAAGTTGATATAAAACAATACAATGGTAACGTTTCCAGATATTATTCCAGTCTGGGATTTGAAAGGAATTTTTAGTATGAACAATCACCTAATTCCTTTCCACCTTAATTCTTTCTCTCTTCTAGGATGTGGGAAGCACTCTTAAGAGGTAAGCTGACTTGCCTCTAAATTGGAATTGTGGATGCAAGGAGAATGGCTAGGCACAGAGGACAGTAAATTTTGTTTTTATGTGTGTTATTAGTACAAATTAGTGGAATAATAGAAACCATTTTTTTTTTGCTGATGCTCCAATTGTTGATGCTCCAATTGAGACCTTTAAAAAAGAAATTGTGAAATCATGGATTCCGTGATTCTTTTGTTTTGACATGTCAAAAATAAAAACAAGTGTATTTGATTATCACTGTAAAATATTTGCATCATAGTTTGTTTAGATAATACAAATTGTATTGCATTATTCAAGCCCAGTTACTTTAATAGAGTTAAGTTAGCAATATTCAGTGATGATCTTAAGAGAAGTCAACAAAAATTATCATTATACTAGATAGCTAAAAGATATGCATTGGGGTTCACCTTGCATGTGGTTCTGGTTAAATATAAAATCTTGAGGGACTTTGGATTTCCTGAGTATTCTTCATACTAGTTTTCTTCCTTCTAGTTTTCCTGCTTTTTTGTTTTTGCCTAGGATTACTAGACTTTCTCCTGGTCCCGCTTATCTTAGTAATAGTAGTAAAGTTGGAAAGGACCTTGGAGGTCATCTAGTCCAACCCCCTGCTCAGGCAGGAAACCCTACACCATTTCAGACAAATGGCTGTCCAGTCTCTTCTTAAAAACTTCCAGTGTTGGAGCATTCACCGCTTCTAGAGGCAGGTTGTTCCACTGGTTAATTGTTCTAACTGTCAGGAAGTTTCTCCTTAGTTCTAGGTTGCTTCTGTCCTTGATTGGTTTCCATCCATTGCTTCTTGTCCTGCCTTCAGGTGCTTTGGAAAATAGCTTGATTCCCTCTTCTTTATGGCAGCCCTTGAGATATTGGAATACTGCTATCATGTCCCCCCTTGTCCTTCTCTTCGTTAAACTAGACATACCCAATTCTAGCAACCGTTCCTTATATGTTTTAGCCTCCAGTCCCCTAATCATCTTTGTTGCTCTTCTCTGTACTCTTTCTAGAGTCTCAACATCTTTTTTACATTGTGGTGACCAAAACTGGATGCAGTATTCCAAGTGTGGCCTTATCAAGGCATTGTAGAGTGGTATTAATACTTTAATCTGCTTCATCCTAGATCACCATTCTTTGGCGGAATGGTGGAATGCAAATTCCATAAATAAAATAGGCTTATTATGTAGACTACCAAGCCTCTTGTGATTTCTCAAAGGAAAAAGAGTAGTCAGCTGGAGCTCTTCACCCAAATGTGGGATCATGGATCAGAATTTGGGGCAGGGATGAGCATATCTTTAGAGTCTGAGATCACATTTTGTCTTCATATCTTACCTGGTTGATATGACTTCACTGGAGTGATTGGAAGAAGGATAGTTGAAGAGTTAATATGGATGCCTTGTAGAGTATTTACTCCTTAAATACCCTTTTTTGGCTCATATTTAAGGCTGGGTGGTTTTAAAAGGCCCTAACATTCTCATCAACCAATTGATAATTGTAGTCCCCACACTTCAGGAAAGACTCTGGGAACCATAGTTTTGGGGCTGGCTCTTCTAAAATATATTTTTGATTGCCTATAATTTCAACTGCAACCTATTCACTTCCCTCTTTTCATCTACCATAGAGCAGAGAACAATGTTCATTTTTCATGTGGGTCTACTGGGCAGTTTTGGATCTGAGGATGTTCAACACTATAAAAATAGATCTTGTCTCAGATTTTTCCATTCCTCCAAAGATGACCCATTGGTTTATTTCTTCTTAGGTGCAAGAATGCAATTATGAATCCAGTAACGCTTCCTCCATGGATGAAACTGGAAGTCTGGGATTTATTTGACTTCAGTGCCTTTCTAGGAACTACCATGAAACAATTCAAAAGTAAGTAAAGGACTGAAACAAAACACAAAAATTGGTGATGGAGAGATATTGAGTAAGAAGTTGGTGTAGGCAAATACTGGGGCCATTGAAAAACTAGAAAGGCCTGATCAGTAAGGAATGTAAAGGTTACTTGAGAAGAAAGTTTTAATTATCTGAGGAAGTTGAATCAGTCACAATGGCTTAAATCAGCTTTCGTTTCAGAACTCTGCTATCAAAGTTATTAAGTGGAAATAAGATTGGAATGAGTGGTCTTGGGGGAAGGCTGGAGAGGTAGCAAGGATTTTTTCAGACTGAGATCCACATAATGCCTTTAAGAGACCCACTGACATTAAACAAAAACAATTAAAATAGAGTGTTTGCTTTGTATGGAAAAAAAAAAATCTGGATTCAATTCTTGGTATCTCCAGGAATTATTGGGAAGGACTTCTTTTCCTGAAACTTTCAAGAGGAAGGTAACTTAGTTGCTTAATAATTGAGTTACATAATGTGAAAATGTTTTGCATCTGAAACTAAGTCTGCAGGCAATTTCAAATTCTGCTGACAAATTTCAAAGCGTTATGTATGTAACTGGACATCAGAACTTTGTTTGCATACCCATAATCAGGAATATGAAATATGAAAACATTTCGTATTTAGAGAAGGCAAAGACTGGATTCAAGTATCATGTAACACCATGTTGTTTAACTATGGGTCTTGATTAAAGTATAATTTTGTTCACACAACACCCTGAGCCAGAACCAGCATTATGATTTAGTCTGTGATCTAAAAATCTAATAGTGCTTTGCCTCTATGTGTGCCAAAGGTCAGCAACTTGTAGGATACATGACTCTTCTAATTTTTATAAATCGTTTGGAAGGCTTGGAAGCATTATTTAACATTCAGAATCTGCTCAACTTTTATTAAGCTAGATCAGTGTTTCCCAAACTTGACAATTTTAAGGCATGTGGACTTCAACTCCCAGAATTCCACAGCCAGCAACGCTGGCTGTGGAATTCTGGGAGTTGAAGTCCACATGCCTTAAAATTGTCAAGTTTGGGAAACACTGAGTTAGATGATCTTGAAAGGAAGTGTCCATGATACTTTGTCAGCAAATTATATTTTGTTTGAAGAAGTGTTGTGATGGGTTACTTAATCTGTTTCTCTACTACCTTAGACACTCTGGCATCTGCATATCTGATTCAGAAAGGTAAATCTCTGGGACTGAAGGGGTGGCTAAAACATGACAAACTTCTTTGCTTATATTTTATGTGGGGCTTCAGCATCTATCCCATCCTGGGTTCCTCGCCCAAAACAACAATGAACCTTTTCTATTAGAGTTCATTTCAATGCCTTTAAATTGGAAGAAAATATTTATAGCAATGCTACGTAGTTCTGTGATTTCTGCCTATATTGATATTTGATACAGGAGGATTTACTGTTTTAATGTCCTCCTTTTGATTGTCAAGCATGTCAGATTACAGGGTCGTTGGATGGTGAACTGGGGGATGTTGCTGAAAGCCAAAATTTCTTTGGAGAGTGACCAATCCAATAGCCTCGTGGTTGCAACTCCTCCTGTACCCCCCAATTTAGCAAAGTCTTTTCCAACCTGGTTTCTCTTAATTCTTACCTACAATTCCTATCATCAATCACCGTTGACAGTATGGGACAAAGTACTTTTGCTGGTGGTCTAAAATGGCATACCTTTTTGAAAGCTGTGTGTGGTCTAGGAGATACAAATCTTACTTTTTTCATTTCTGCATCTTCACTGTTAAGAATAAATCCCATGGTATAGCAAAAGGCATATCAGATAGCACTCTTTATTAACGTTTGAGTTTTTGATGAACAGCTTCTATCTTAGGGATGACTTACTGTAATTGTGTTTCTTCTCAGCAAATGTGACTCTGGATCCTGACACAGCTCATCCCAAGCTCATTCTCTCAGAAGATCTTAAAAGCGTCTGGCTGGGAAATAGTAGTCAAAACCTCATCATGGACGACAAGAGATTCGACCACATGATGTGTGTGTTGGGACGCGAGATGTTCCTCAGTGGCAGGCATTATTGGGATGTTGTTGTGGAAAATGAGGGCGACTGGGGTGTTGGAGTTGCCAGAATTTCATTGAAAAGAAAAGGTGTCGAGAACTTTATTAATATGGAAGGGTTCTGGGCACTGACAAAGTGGGGGAACTTGTATACGTACATGAGCCCCCCCCATTTTTCTCCTGAGCAAATAAACTGGGAGATCAAGAGGATTCGAGTCTTTCTGAACTACCCTGGACGCCGGGTGACTTTTTGTGATGCTGAGAGAGGAGACTTGCTCCATACCTTTGCAGGAACTTCTTTTTCTGGAGAACCCATTTGCCCTTTCTTTTGGCTTCAGAGGAAAACCCGTCTCTCAATTTGTCCCTAAGGCAGAAAGTCCACCACCAAATCCTTCTGTTTCTAGATCACTGGGGCCTCTTTCTTGGTATCAGTTTCCCTGTTCTTCCTCTCCATCCCATTCTCGGCACCGAACATTTGGGATGAGTGAATTTTAGGCAAATTGATATGATATGTAGGATGATCCTTACAAAGTTGCTATGTAGTATTTAATGGAGCCATACCTGATGTAAAGTCCACCAGATTTGGAGAGATCAAAATTCCCAGGTAGTGCTGGAGGGTGCTATGCTGAGGAAGACCTTCTCAGCTATTTTATTATTTTAATGCTTAATGGATAATTCCAATTAGTGTTTTAGTAAGCAGAGTGGCTCTTAATAGGGAGAAATAGTGCTGAAGACAATCATTTCGGGGGATGTTGTTTTGAACATAGAAACACTTTGGGGTTTTTTTTGTTTTTGTTTTAACATTCACATTTAAAAACACCATTCTTTTGTGTAATAAAGGTGAAAACCAGTTGTTGTTTTTACAATTTAATATGTGGTTTTTAATAAAGGGTATTTTCCCCATTGTTTTTGCAGTTCTTCTAGTTTTCAAACATTTTAGCCACTAAATGCACATAAGCATCTCTTCATTTTTAAAGAAGTTCCGTTTAAGCATCACCTCCTTGCCTTTTCTTTTTTGCTACCTTGCTATATGTGAGGGCGAAAGTAATTTGCTACTTCTTTCCTGGCTATTGGTTGTTCACTTCTCCCATGCTTGACTCCAATCTTCTTCAGGGGGACTGTTGGAAGGCAGAGTTTGGAGTGGGCAGAGTTATCCATTCATAGGGTAGTATTTTTCATGCTTTATAGAATCTTTTGAGCAACATAGCAGATACAGGTAGTCCTTGACTTACAACAGTTCATTTAATGACTGTTCAAAGTTACAACAGCATTGAAAAAAGTAACTTATGGCTATTTTTCACACTTATGACCTTTATAGCATCCCCATGGTCATGTGATCAAAATTCAGATGCTTGGCAACTGGTTCATACTTATGACTTGCTGTGTTCCAAGGTCATGTGACCTCCTTTTACCATCTTTTGACAAGCAAAATCAATAGGGAAGCCAGATTCACTTAACAACTGTGTTACTAACTTATCAACTACAGTGATTCACTTAACAACTGTGGCAAAAAAGGTCATAAAATGCAGCAAAACTCAAATGTCTCACTTAATAGAAATTTTGGACTGAATTGTGCTTGTATTGCTTCTAATCAATCTGGGCTGATCCTCAATAGCTAATCAGGGTCAGACCTAGTTAACATATGGATAGGGGGATTATAAAGACCATTTGGGGCTAGATTAGCAAATTAAAAAAAAATCTGAAAGAATACAATTGTGAAGCAGTTTTGTATCTTTAACGAATTTCAAACAGTTGAATTTGATCTAATGGAAATATTATCTTTATTTCTGTTTCATTTCTTAATTTTTTACATTGCATCTGAGGGAACCCGTACCATCCCTAAATACAGTTATATGCTCCATTTCCTACATTCTGTAAACGAGGCTGGAGGATTATACAAAAGACTTCCACGGAAACAATCCTCTTCAGGGCATCGGGGTGGGGAAGACAAAGGTAACGTCTGTACTAGACTTGTCTAATTTACAGAGAATTTTGCGAAGCTTGGACAGTGACTTGAAGCGTGTTTCCGTCTCTGTGGAAAGATGTTTTTAGGAAAAGGGAATATTTGTGAAGCGTCTTCGGATCAGTAGCGGCTTGCAAGCGTTCGCAAAAATTACTCAGCATCTTTCAACCCATAGCGATCACGTCTCTTTTTTAATTTCTTCTGTAGCTCAGAAATGGGGCTCTACCCGCCAAGATGCCAGCTGATAACTTTCCTTTAATGCAGAATCCGGGGCGCTATCCGAATAGGCGGGATTTTACAAAACGAAAGCAGCAGAAGGCCAGGATCCCATGAAACGCCGGTCTAAAGGCTCCCTGGCCAATCACTATTATGGAATGAAAGGAAACGAAAGATTCCATTGGATGCAGCGCCACCTATCTTGACCAATTACAATTGCTGAAACACCTAGCGAGGGAAAAAAAAAAAGAAACTGGTGAACGGGGCGGAGCTCTTTTCCTATTGGAAGAAAAGAGGACAAAATAATTGGCAGCTGGTTCTCCTTGACATCCTTACAGAATCCCCGAGACAGAAGCGTGTGGAAACTGGTGAGCGCGGCCGTTCGGGAATTGTAGTTCCGTGGTTTTATCAAGACGTGGAGAATCCTCTCTTACAACTCCTTGGAGATGCTAAACGCGGCGGCGCTCTAGTTGTTTTTTTAAAAGAGTTGCCTAGCAGTTGGTTGTGTGTGCCCTCGGTGTAGTTTTTTTTGGGGATAAGTCTTTAGTAGGATGGTATCTAGAAGTACTAGTATTTGTATGACCTTTTATGCAAAACTAGATTATGCTCCAACCATCTTCCATAACTGGGTATGCTCCAATTTTGTTTTACTAGAGTCCCCATTATCCCTGGCCAGCACAGGTGGGGGACATTTTTCTGTCGTCTCTCTGTCTACCCTATTTTCATTCAGGAGTTCAGTGCAGTTTACAGACTACTTTCCCTTATCTTTATTCTTCACAACCATCTTGTTAGGTAGGTTGGGCTAGAGACCAATTGGCCCCATACCCCTCAGTTAGGTAAACACTGGTCTCAGTGAAGAATATTTGTAGCTCAGGGTTGAAATGAGGTGCTCTGAGCTTGCTTGTTTCTTGCAGACATTTCATTACCCTAATTAGGTAATTCAGCAGTGCTAGTAAGGGGTGCTGTTTGCTGTGGGTTTATATTCTGAGGTTTTGCCTGTTTGTGTCTGTGAACACTGGTCTCTTTAGTGCCAGTGTGATATCTTAACCACTATACTGCATTTTGAAGCATATATTTACACTCTAGATGGCATACATTTTTCTGCTTGGTTCTGACACTAGCAATGTAGGAAGCTAAGGCATATTCTTTCCTCCCCTCCCCCCTTTTTCCCTGAAATTAAGGAGAAGCTTCCTAACAGTGAGGACAATTAAGCAGTGGAAGTTGTGGGTACTTCATCACTGGAAGTTTTTAAGAGACTAGACAGTCACTTATCTGAAATGGCATAGGTTCTCCTGCTTGAGCAGGGGGTTGGACTAGAAGACTTCCAAGGTCCCTTCTATTGTGATTGACTGATAGATAGATACTTAGGAGATTTTGGAAGGAGGGCGCCGAAGATGGAACTCGCTCTCCCCCACCCCATTGCTATTTTCTTTCTTCTTTTTCCTCATCCAGCTTGCTTTCTGGTGGAACTGCTGCAGCTGTGCTTGCTAAAACTGCCCAGGCTCTTGTGGGAACAAAGACCTCACACTCAACTTTGCTTGTTGTGATTTCAGACAGCATGGCTATTGGGAACATTAGGATGAAGCTACAGTCAGAAATAACTTGCTTTGTGTGTTTGGAGTATCTTATAGAACCTGTGACTCTTGACTGCGGGCACAACTTCTGCCATGCCTGCATTGTGAAGTCCTGGGGGCAGATTTCTGATGAGACTGCTTGCCCTCGGTGTAAAGTAGCAGTTCCTCGGTTGAATTTTAAGCCAAATGGGCAGCTGGCTAACGTCGTCCACTTAATCAGGCAGCTGAGTGATCAGGCAAAGCAGATGGCAAGAACAAGCAAAACCTGTAAGGGACATGAAACGGCAACCTTGTCTTTCTGCAAAGATGATCTTGTCCCCGTCTGCTTACTTTGTGATGGATCCCAGAAGCACCAGACTCACGATGTTATCTCTGTGGCACAAGCTGCTGAAGAGTACAAGGTAGGGCGCTCGCGTGGGGTTGAAAAATATATGTTGGTTTCATAATAATATAATTAACAGATGATGGGGTGGCCAAAGAGGGCAGAATCTCCTGAGAATCTTCAGGAGGTTGAGTATAAAATTTGGATATGGAATAAGAAACAAAGAAAGCATTTAGAAAGAATGCCCATACTGCTTTACAACTCATCAGCCAGCTGTCTACTTGGATGCTACTTCTTGTATTTGCTTCCATTTGTTTGTTTCTCTTTCAGGATAAATTTTTAAGCTGTATTGAGAGTCTAAGGAAGGAGAAAAAAGTGATTATGGAGCATCTCTCAGATACAGAAAAACAAAGTCAAGATCTGATTGTAGGTATTGCTACTACTGAGAAACTGAATAATCATGATATCCTATTTCCAATACTGTAGAAAGATATGTATGTAGCTCAGGATTGAACCGTGGAGTCCTTTGTGTTCTCTGAGATTGGTTGTTTGCTTGCAGACATTTTATACTTTACTAGGTAACATCAACAGTTCCAGAAAACTATGTTACTGATGTTAGTTGGGCAATAAAACGTCTGCAAACCAACAACTGAGTTCATAGAACATCAAGGCCTCCATGATATTCTTTTTATAACTGTTTTTATAACAGCAATAGCTCTCTCACTATATTGACTGGAATGAATAGAACTGCAAATCATTGAACCCAGGTCTAATTATTAAATATAAGAATCGAGAATATGCTGTTTCAGTCTCATCTTTAATGGTAAAAGCAGACTATTCCCAATCTAGTAGTTCCTTGTACTGTGACCTTTAATATGGGGTCGCGATGGGTCAGACATGACTTCGCAATTAACAACCACAAGCTAAAATAAAAGTAAGTGGGTTTTGATTCCTCAGTATCCTGTGTGATCAAATTAGCATGTTAAATGGACGCAGGAGCTGAATGTTATCAAACTGGACTGTCTGGTTAGAACATTGTATGAGTCCAGCCCAATGATGGTTCTTCTGCTGGAGGTGTCATCCATGATTCCTAAGAATTAATAGATATGCTCTCTTCCCCTTCCAAATTTTCCTTTTTACTGCAGCAACTAGTAGAAGCAGAGAGACAGAAAGTGAGAGAAGGGTTTAATCATCTACATCAGCTTGTAGCAGAACAAAGCTGCCTGTGGCTTACTAAAACTGAAGAGGTAAAGATGGAGATCATGTTGAAAACAAATGAACAGACGGCTGTAATTTCCAAGGAACTGTTTGTTCTTGATGACATCATCCGGGATTTAGTTGAGAAACGTGATCAGCCAGTGTTGGAATTCCTGGAGGTAAGAAATTTAGGTCAATAGTAGATGGAGCTCTGGGACTCATTTTTCATCCTGCTTTTGTTCCCTTGATTGTGGAGTGAAAGAGATGCTAGTTAAATGTTGTTGCTGTTGTTACTGGGCTGGGAGAAGTGGCTTTCATGCTAGAATATGTCAACATTGAAAGACCTTGCTTAAAAAAAGAAATTTTGGGTATGGGGGCTCATTCATTCAGGCATCTTGGTAAGCACATCCAGAATTTTAAGAATTTGTTTTGTGTACTTTTACAAAATGGTAGCCCAAGTGAGATGAGTGCACAAGAAAGGCAGGATATGAAGCAAAGATACCAACAAAGATACTATATACAGAGTCTTCAGCCAGCATGTTTAGCATACCTTCATTGTTTTGTAGCTAGAGTCTTCACTTTAGGTAGAGTCTTACTCTCTAAACGAGAGACCTAAGTCTAGTCTTTTGCACCTGTGAATAAGATCTGGACAGTTGCTTCCAGTGTTAAATTAGTAATAAACTAGATGGGCCAATGGCTTGATTCATTTTTCCAAGAAGCATTGATAAGAAACATGTCTGAAAGAGAAGACTCTATGCAGACCTGTACAATCAATTGCATGTCCAGGGAAGGTGCTAAAAAGCAAGAAAACATATTGTAACCAGATGTTTATTCTATACCTAGGAATCATTTTTAGTTCTATATTTAGTCCACTGAAAAAGTTTAAAAACATTCCTAACATTAAATTGTTTGGGTACTTACGACCACAATTGAGCCCAAAATTTCTGTTGCTAAGCAAGACAGTTAAGTGAATTTTGCCCCATTTTATGACCTTTCTTGTTAAGTGAATCACTGCAGTTTATAACATGGTTATTAAATTAATCTGGCTTCCCCATTGACTTTGCTTGTCAGAAGGTTGTAAAAGGTGATCACATGTCCCTGGGACACTGCAGTTGTGATAAATGTCAGTTGCCAAGTCACTAGATTTTGATCACATGACCACAAGGATGCTGCAATGGTCATAAGGGCGAAAAATGGTCATAAGTCACTTTTTCTGTGCCATTGTAACTTTTAATGGTCACTAAATGAATTGTTGTAAGTCAAGGACTACCTGTATTACTTTCTTAATCACTTAAATATTCAGGTTTCAGTGTGATTTACAATGTTAGTCTGCAGGTACAGGACAGAATCACTGAGTCCTTTCTCTAGTTCCCAGTCACTATAACCCAATTTGCAGAATATGTTTAGCCTATTTTTCCCCAATAGTGTTTTATTTTACTTTTTAAAATTTGAATATTGTCTTTCAAAATCTGGTTTCTCCAAAAATGCACTGAGTTTTCCTAGTCTATATGTGTGATGGGTTTCAGTGTATTACTGCCCAAACTTTAAAGGATGCCTTTAGAATCTAGATGGGGAATCTGGGCATTGCTGAATAAAATATATTGCTGAACAGCAGTCCTAGTTGTATGCTTAATGGTGAGAGATACTGGTTGCTCTAGCCCAGCGGTTCTCAACCTATGGGTCGCAACCCCATTTGGGGTTGAACGACCATTTTACGGGGGTCGCCAAACAACGCGATCCGCCATTTTTCCCCCTTCTTTAGAAGGATTTTGGACGGGGCAAGTATTGAGTGTTTATTCTTTTTTTTAAATTTTAGGATGCCCAAACCATCTTGGACCGGTAAGTTGATACCTTCTTGAAATGGCCAGGTTAATATTTATTTTGTATGTGGATAGGTAAGTAGAAACGTAGATAGACAGACAACTAGACAGACAGACACAGATAGCTATGTATTGAAAGCTGCCTGGTCTTCTGATATACAAAAAATGACCTACTTCATTTTAATATACCAATTCGCCTAAATGGAATTATAAGCAATTGTAACCAATTTGCTTGCCTTGGAGATGGGGATGAAAATGATATGGAGTTAAATGTCTTGGCTGAAACAGAGGATATGTTATTTTCAAAGAAAAGCATGCATCAGAATTGGATAGGAGCCTTGATACATGTATGTGTTTCACTTTGACAGCGGACAACTAAATTTCATTGTTGATGTGTGCCATTGTGCCCACAGTAAAAAAAATGACAATAAAGATTATCTTATCTACATATCACTTGGTACAGAACATATTTTATAGGCATAAATCTTGGTACAGAACATATTTTATAGGCATAGAAAGGATTAATTAAACCAGACTGAATATTAGTGCTTTAAATCTCCATGTTTACATGAATAATTGTGCTCAATTAACATTTGCAAAGACAGCAATACCATAGTTACAAGTGGAATAGACACTTGTATTTTCTGTCTTATTTTGGTCCATTTTTGCATATGACTGTGATGGATATTGAAAGTTGGAATGGCACTTGGTTTCCTAAAACTTGTAGCCACTTTTTTTCTGGTTCCTGCATCCTATTATTGAATTTTTGGTTCCCAACTGATTCTTACAGTATTTCATTTTTATCACATGTAGGAAAAAAAGTCAGGTTGACTCATCCTGATTTATCAGGTCTTGTAAGATGCCACTTTTCATGAAGGCCCATATGTACCTATGAAAGTCCACCAGAATTTAGGATTACAAGATCTGGATCTGGGAATAATTGTATTTGACCGCAGTATGGTTTTCCTAGTTGTGGCTTCTTTTCCTGCTTCATTTCTTCTATACATCAAGGAAATGTATAGAGAGAAACACATTTCTCTTCTGTCTCTTTGGAGAAATTTCTGGATCAGACATACTAAAATAAAGTCTGTCATCTAAGTCTAGCTCTAGTTTGTCCCTCACTTTTTAAGAAAGCTTCTGGGAATTACTGACTGGAAGGACAATTGACTACTGTCTATTTCTCCGCAGGTATCAGAAGAAGAAGAAATTTGAGAATCCAACGGACTTTCCACCAGAGACTAAACATGAAATCTGGGGACTGCAGGACTTCAGTGCTTTTCTGCCTGGTGCTGTGAAGCAATTTGAGGGTAACGGAAAGGCTTTGTCATACTTTAACTCGATGCCACAATTGGAAAGTCAACCATAGTTTACAAAATACTCCCTAGGCTATTGTCCAATTTGTATCTTTCCTCATTAAGAATAGTCTCAAAACAGTCCATTTCCTCTTGTTTGGGGATGAGACTTTCTATGGGAGGGGGAGGACCCTATGTTGAGGGAAGAGCATAGAGCAGCGGTTCTCAACCTATGGGTTGCGACACCATTTGGGGTTGATCGCCCATTTTTCGGGGGTCGCCAAAGGCCGCGATCCGCCATTTTTCGCGGCGCCGTGCATGCGTGCCGCGCATGGGGGCGGCACCGTGCACGCGTGCCGCGCATGGGGGTGGTGCTGTGCATGCGCACCGTGCATGGGGTGTGCCGTGCACGCGCGCCACTCATGGGGGGCTGCCGCGCATGCGCGTCGTGCATGGGGGGGCTGCCGCGCATGTGCGTCGCGCATGGGGGCGGCGCCGTGCACGCGCACGACGCATGGGGTCGTCACGTGTGCGCGCTGCGCATGGGGGACGTCACGCGTGCGCGCCGCGCATGGGGCGGCCCCACGCATGCGTGCCGCGCATGGGGGCCGCCCTCATGCGCGCGGCACCGCGCATGTGCAGAACGTTTGTGTGACGGGGGTCGCCGTCACACAAACGTTGAGAAGCACTGGCATAGAGCCTCTCCCACTGGTCCCATTCTGGATAATTCATTTACTTTTTTGGTCCTTTGATGGAGGGAAACTTGTGCTTGTTGGGGAAGGAGAAAGTAAGCTAATAATGTTATCTAGTTTGGGTAGTGAAACATCTGCAAGAAAACAACCAAGCCCAGAAAGTACCAAGGACCTCTCATTTTAACCCTGAGCTTCAAATATTCTCCTTTATTGAAAAAAAGCCTGCTAATTGACTAAAACATGCCTCACGTAAAGCAACCAAATCACTATGAAGATGTGACATAAATTCATTAAGCATGCAAACAACTATAGTATATGCTGAGCTTCCAGTATATTAGCCATTTGCTGAGCAGCCCTGATCAAAAGCAGAACATACCTTATGCACCTTTGGCTCCCTTTATGTTTGTCAGTTACAACATGGCAGCAAATGTTTTTCATTCATTAGGTTTGATAGTTTTTTTCTGGGTGACCTCATTACTTATCCCGTCCTATTAGGTCAGCATGGCAGCTATATTATCTTTGAGATATGATCAGCAAATATAAACAATGTGGTTTATTGGGCCACTGGGCCCTGTCTGATTCTTCAATGAGTTGCCGTTCGAGATCAATTCAGCTTTTTGTGAATGTTTTGTTAACAAGGACACTTTAAGCTGTTGCGGGAGGGGCAATCTGATAGGGTTGGTAGTGAATGTAGCTCACATATATCGAGCGGGGGAGTTCCTTTTAGTATCACACTGGTGTGGCCAGTGTGAGATAGTGAAGATCCTGGACTCAAAACAGAAGGTCCCTGAGTGTTTTGGGTCAATGTCGCTTTTTCACTATCTGCCCAACTTATTGTGAGGGGTAATTTTATGGCAAAACAACAGAGGAAGTATATACGGTGTTGCCTTAGGATACAAATCTAAAAAATACATTTTTTTCTTCTTCCTTTCCAAGAAATTCTTGCATCTGGATATCAACTGAAGAAACAAAATGGTAAATATCTGGGGTCTGTAGACATCAAATGGACCATAAGGTGGCAGTGCCCATATTTCTTGTAGGCAGTTGAGGCTATTTTAACACACTTTTAGAAAGTGACATTATGTTTTTTTAAACCATTTCTGACAAGTGGCGGTCCAGCATCTTCTTGAAAACCTCCAGTGACGAAGCACTGAATGAAGGTGCTGACTGCTACTGAAAGTTTAAATTCTTTTTTTTCCCCTCAAGAAGAGGATAAGGGGAAGGATTTATTGAAAAGGGAGTGGCCAGAAAAAGACCATTATCTGTAAGTGGAGAGTGAGGGAAAAACCCGAATCCAATTTTGGGGTGGTAAAGCTTTTAAAAAAGGATTCCCAGCAGGGAAAGGAATACAACAGGAGTCAATGCATAACTGCTGAGTTATGGGTTATGTGTGGTCCAGGTTTATTCTGCTGATGTCCTATTAAAATCTTATTTGATTTCACTATACTGCTCATTGAGGGTTACTTACAGAGAAGACCCTGAAGGATTTGCCCCGAAGGATTACAAATCTCACAAAATACTGAAGTTTGCTCTGGGAGAAGGAAACCTTATTGCATTAAAATACAGCCAACCAATCTTCTAAAAAAACTATCTTGTGTCAGCCCTTGAACATTTGTGGATTCACTTGGTTGGGAAAAGAGCAGAAGTGCGAGAAAGCTAAGAGTGGAGATAGGGAGTATGAGTTAGACTAGGGAGTAAAGAATGAGATCTAATACATGTGCCTTGAGTTCAGCTCCTAGTTATGGTAAGACACATCCAAATTGTTTTCTTGCCAACACTGTAAAAATACTTTGCCATTGCTTTCCTCCAGGATGCGTTGTTGACTTCACATAGTCTACAACCCTGAGATTTTCTTGTGATCTAGTACTTTGACCCCGTTTAATTTTGCCACAAATTGCTGTTTTGAGAAGCAACGCCTGAATTTCCAAATCTAGGCCCTTCCATGCCTGCTGTTGGGCTTAACTCTCTCTCCCCCCTTATTTTTACAGAAGATACTACTCTGGAGCCAGACCCAACTCAGGTGAAACGCCCGAGACTAGGGAAGACCTGTCAAGATCCATGAAAGATTTTGAAGGCAGACGACTCCTGACTAGTCACAGTGGGATGCCTGCAATGTAGATTTTAAAGAACTTCAGTGAAAGGACAAGGCCTTGAAATTTTCAGCTGGGAAAATCAAGGAAATCCAACTGTTTCAACTCTTAGGGAAATCTTTTAAATCTATTCACCTTCTTCAGATCTTCATTTTCTAGAGAGGCCTTTTATTTCTCCTCCTGATTTCCACTTCTTTTTCACTTTTCTTCAAGGCTACACAGCCTCTGATCATCCTTCAGAACACCTGTGTGGAGGAGGTAAAGTTATGATGGCTGCCATGACTGTATAATTGAAAGCCCACCCTTTTTTTATGTGCGTGCTGTTTTTGACCCATGTAAAAAAGCATAGGACTTTGATCCCATGGTTGTGGCCACCATCTTGACTTTTTGACATCCCTTGCAGATGCTCCTGTTTTCATTTCAACTTCCTTTTCTAAGTAAGATTAGTCATGGATATGTTGTAGCTAAGTGTGGCCTGAGGTTGGATTTGGGTATCTGTTAATTGTTCCTTAACGGGATCCCTTATAAATGAAGAGTTTCTTAAATGATTCCTTGTTAAAGGAAGTCATTCTGACATGAGAAAAGAGATAAAGTCACTTTCAGTCAACTCTGGTGAAAAATGGGACCTACTTGTTCTTTTAAATTGTTTTAATTTGTCCTGAGTATTCTTTCCCAAAAAGCTGTTTGATTCTTGTTTTGCAGTGTTATGGGACACACTTTTTCTTTTAAGTTGTGTTAATTTGTCCTGAATATCCCTTCTCAAAAAGCTGCTTTATTCTTGTTTTACAGTGTTATGGGATACACTTTTTTTTTAAGTTGTGTTAATTTGTCCTGAATATTCCTTCCCAAAAAGCTGCTTGATTCTTGTTTTACAGTGTTATAGGACACACTTTTTCTTTTAAGTTGTGTTAATTTGTCCTGAATATTCCTTCCCAAAAGCTGCTTGATTCTTGTTTTACAGTGTTGTTTTTAGTACGGTTTAAATGCATTTTTTAACTAAAAATAAAATAATCATTATATGCAATCTAGTACATCCTTGTAATGAATTGCAGATAAGGTATAATCATTGATGTCTTCTAAATCAGGGGTCCCCACCAGGCTGTGGACTGGTACCGGGCCGCGGCATGCCAGCAACCAGGATGCACAAACAAGCAAAGCCCCATCCGTGGGATGCAGGCAGCACACAAAACCACACACCTTCTGTTCCATGGAAAAACCTCTCTCCACACAACCAGTCCCTGTTGCCCAAAAGATTGGGGACCTCTGTTCTAAATCCACTCTCTGGGAATCACTGTTTTAACAACCAGACATTTCAATACTACTCTGATATGAAGCATTAATTATTTGGAGGCATAAAGATATCTTAAAATAAGGTCTTTTAGTCCAATCATTCTCATACTATCCTGAAAAAAATGGCTGTTCTGTCTTTGAGATCCCCAAAGCTGATTCTCAGCTTATCTTTGTATACTTTTTTCCAGGGCTGATGGGCACACTTTAAAATCTACTATATACCCATTTTCATTTTCTCAGAGGACGTCTGTGTCCAAAGACACCATTAGAAATAGATGATGGCAGAGGTTGTTGCATTTGATAGTTTGTTTTTGTTAAAAACTTAACATAAGAGAGAAGAGACTGGGCTGATAAATCTTAACCATCGTTTGGCAGGGACCTTGATGGGTTTGTTTGCTGGATGAAAGGATGCCTGGTAGACAAAGAATAAAAAGAAAATCTTACGGAGAATCCTCCTGCCTCTGCTCAGCCAGGACGTTACACCGTGATCTATCAATGCCAGGAAAAAGAAGCCTTTTGTGATATTCACTGGAGCTATATGCCGAAAGGACAAGCAGAGGTGCTAATGGAAACCGCCTTGATAATTGAAAACAACAACAAAAAGGACCCACCCATTTTTCGCTCCGTTATCGCATTAAGAAAATTTCCACCTGCGGCATTTGCACGCCCCCAATCGCTCGTCGACGCCTCCTCCTCCTCCTCCTGCGCAAGAAGCCCCGCCCACTTTCCTGAGTCGAAGTTCTCAAAACGAAGGGTAGCCTTGCGAAAAGAAAGGCGAAACGCCATTGGACATTGCTATCGCCCATCTTGCCCAATCAGGATTGGGCAACTCTCCCCCCCCTACGAAAAGAAAGACCAGACACCATTGGACAGTGCTGTCGCCCATCTGGCCCAATCAGGATGAGCAACACTTCCCCCCCCCTCTCTCAAGGGCCGGCGACAGATTAAAAACAGCCGCGGCGCAGAGGCTCTCGGGAGTTCTAATTGAATAGGGGCGGGACTGGGCGCCTCGCCTGTAAAAGGCAGGCTGAGCGGCGTTTCGCGGGACTTTCAGTTTTACTGGGTGGGAGGTTCTTATTGCTTGAGACCCAGTTTGTTAAGTTTGCCTCTTGAGAACTCGAGGCGACACTTTCCTTTCACTGGACTTGCTCCGGGCTTTGCGGGGTAAGTCCTCTCTTGTTCTGCTTTGGGGGCATGATAGTTCTCTAAATAGGCTGATAGTTTAACTGTAGATACACACCTGCCCCCAAAGATGCTTGCCCTGATTTAGCGGTGTGTAGGATATAGGCACTGAAAATCACTTGACCAGCCAGGTGCTCCCAATATGCTGGACTGCGAATTTTATCTCTCTTCCCCCCCCCCCCCAAGCAGGGAAATATTTCAACAAATGATGGAAATTCCTTAGAAATTAGTACAGTAGATAGAACCGTCACCCCCAATTTTGCTATTAATGGCATTGTGTTAACTAAATATAACAAAATAAACCAAGCAGTTTCAGTGCGTCTGGACTGCTAAAATGTAAAGGATTTGAAGCTATTTCTATCTTGAAATGCTTGCCCTTCTTCTCTAGGTGAGAATTGTCTCCCTCCTGCATAACACAGTATCAGACTCACTCTCTTTTGTATACCTTTTCGGAAAGTAAGCTTGAGGTCCTACATAATGCTAGATTTTGGTGAGTCTAATCTATTAAATAAAAGCACTGTTGATATTGCCTAGTTACCTCGTTACCCAAATGAAACATCTGCAAGAAAACAACCAAGCTCACAGAGACCAAGGGCCTCTCATTACAATCCTGAGCTGCAAATATTTTTCTGTATTGTTATTGGTGGAATTTGTGTCAAGATGTAACCATGATTTAAACATCATAGTGTCTGGGTTACTCAAATTGTTTAAGCCCATTTCAAACAAACCATATGAACCTCAGCCTGGAAAACATACTAACCCTAAATGTCTGTGGAGATTCTCAGTCATCCAGGTCATGGTTGTCCCAAAGGTGCTTTTTCCAAAAGATCTTTCTTGGGTTTTTTCTTTGAAAACTTTTCACTTTTCATCCAAGAAGCTTCTTGGATTTTAATACCAGCTTCTCATCCAAAAAGCTTCTTGGTTGAGAAGTGAAACATTTTCAAAGAAAAAAAACCAAGAAAGTCCAGTTGCCTTTTGGAAAAAAACACGTTGGGACACTAGCCTGAAACATACGATGTATGGATGAGTTCACTCATCTTATTTAAGCAAAATGTGAGTTGCTTTTTTTTGGTTTAAATTTTGTGTGAACACATCACTATAATATATTAAATTAAGCCAAATTAAGTTGTGGCTTAGCATGATACATGAAGCTGACCAATAATTTTAATATTTGTTTTCAATTAAAACATTTTTCAATATCTTATAAGAAGTTTCCTACATTTGCACAATGTTTTTTTTTAATCTCAAAATGCAGAGTGTGCTGGTTGTGCATCAATGCAATCTGCTTTCATATTTAATTTTTTATATAAACTCGTATACATATTTGCTGGATTCAAACATTTTAATCTGTTAGGTTAGCTGGATACGTTACTAGCTGAGATCACCCAATATATGAAACCAAACAAACCATATTTAACATTTAATGTATTGACCAAGGAATTTCCCCCCCCCACAAACACCTCATATGGTTCAGATAGAAAACTGTAGCCAACAAAAAGGCTTGTATTAAAATATAGTAGTTATTAAAAGATATATATTTTTATTTTCTTTCCTCTCAGATTGCAGCCTTAAAGCAGTGAAAGAAAAGTTACTTCAGGGGTCTGTAGAAATCAAAAGGAAATTTAAACAAATCTCGTCCAATGGAGGATGACAACTCCCATGTCTTGGAAGCAAACTGTTCTATTTGTAGGCGATATTGTAATCAACCCGTAATTCTTGATTGTGGGCACATTTTCTGCCAAGATTGCATTATGAAGTGCTGGAAAGAATCTCCAACAGAACTTGCCTGTCCTCAGTGCAAGCATATAATTGCTCAGGAGGACGTCAGCCAAAACCAGCAACTGGACAATGTGGTCAGATTACTCAAACAACTAAGATATTGGGCAGAACAAGAGACCAAATCTTGTCAGCAACATCATGAGAATTTGGAGCTGTTCTGTAAGAATGACCAGGACTTTGTCTGTTCACTTTGTCATGGATCTGAGGAACACCAGGCTCACACGGTCATTCCTGTGGAAACAGCTGCTCTGGAGTTCAAGGTCGGGATTTTCCATTTATATTAGGATGTATGTGCTTTTCTACTGTTACCCAACTGGATCTTGATATCCCACACAGGGAAACTTACATGCCCCTTTCAGAAAATAATTACAGGTAGTCCTTGACTTACGACCACAATAACCATCACAAAAAAGGTTGTAAAAGTGGGTCAGTCATCTGGATGACCTGCTTTATGATCATCATGAATAATGACCATAATAGAGTCAGTCCATTATGGTCATCATTCATGATGGTCATAAAGCAGGTCATCCAGATAACTGACCCCCTTTTACAACCTTTTTTGTGATGGTTGTTAAGTGACTGCTGGGATCATTAAGCAAACCGATTGTTCGCCATAAGCTGGTTTTTCCAAAAATCAGAAGTAAATGGTGGCTTTCAGCAAAAGGGTCGTAAAGTGTCACTTGACTGCAGGATGCTACGAACAGCGGTAAATGCAGAGATGTGTGTGTGTGTGTGTCAGTTGGACATTGCAATTTCAGAATTGGATCATAATTACTCCTAAGAGGCTCATTGTAACTCCGGTGGCTACTGTATGTCTAACAAAATGGATTTGGTTTAACCACTACCGTATATGACGGCGTATTAGGCGACCTGGCGTATAAGACGACCCCCATCTTTATCGCCGAGCCACATTCCTAGAACGTCGTCTTATATGCCGGAAACTACCAGTATTTCCGGCTCTAAGACGACTCGGCGTATAGGACGACCCCCGTCTTTGGCGCCGAGTTTAGCGCTTCTGGAAGTTGTCTTACACGCCGGCATATACGGTATTACAGATGATAGCTAAGGTATTCTTTTACAGGTAAAAATGGAAATACTTCACTAAATGAGTATGTCTGGGTTCAGTTTTGATGTTAGTTCTTGTTTTCCAATGTATTATTTTGGATAGTTTCTGTATAAATAACATAGTTTTGCAGGGTGTAATAGACATATTGCCAGTTATAGCAAGAGAGAGAAAGAAAAAAACTCTCTAGTCAAGACTTTGGGCAACTACATCAACAAATCCCAGGTTTCTTGGCAAGATTTTCTAAAGTAATTTGTCTTTGTCTCCTCTTTCCTGGGGCTGAGAGTGGGCGACTGGCCAAAGGTCACCCAGTCTGTGGCAGGACTAAAACTCACAGACCGATTTCTAGCAATAACATTTGATTTGGGGGATGAATGGATATTTTTTATTCTGTGCTGTAATGTTCTCTTTTGTAGCTACAGATAGTTCTAATAGTTTAAAGACCATTGTTTAAAGACCATTCATTCAGCGACATTTGAAATTATGATGCTGAACAAGGGAGATAATAATAATAATAATAATAATAATAATAATAATAATAATAATAAAGTTGGAAGGGACCTTGGAGGTCATCTAGTCCAACCCCCTGCTCAGGCAACAAACCCTAAACCAGGGCTTTTCAACCAGTGGTATGGGTACCACCTGTGGTACATTGGCACCTGGCAGGTGGTACGCGATCATCCTAGAAAAGTGGTAGCGGGGGAGGGGAATGAGCGCCGCTGGGTGGGCAGGCAGGTGTCTTGCTCAGTTGTGCCTTGGGGGGCACTTTTTTCAGTGCTATTGTAACTTCGAACAGTCACTAAGTGACTGCAAGGTTGGTAAAATGAGGACCCAAATTGTTGGCCATATGCTGTCCCTGTAAATCACTTAGAGAGGGCTGTAAAGCACTTTGAAGCGGTATATAAGTCTAAGTGCTATTGCTATCCTAAGTTGGTGTAGTCATGTGACATTGAGCTTGACGATCAGGTTGATTGCATAGCAATCAAGTTCCTGATCCCAATTACCATTGGTAAGCGAGGATTACCTATACAGGTAGTTCTTAACTTACAACTACAATTGAGCTCAAAATTTATGGTGCTAAGTGAGTCATTTGTTAAGTGAATTTTGTCTCGTTTTATGACCTTGCCACAGTTGTTAAGTGAATCACGGCAATTAAGCTAGTGACACAGTTGTTAAGTATATCTGACTTCCTCATTGACTTTGTTTGTCAGAAGGTCACAACTGATGATCACACGATCCCAGGACACTGCAGCCCTCATATTTATGAGTCAGTTGCCAAGCATGGGATGCCACAAAGGTTGTAAGTGTGAAAAATAGTCATAAGTCACTTTTTTTACTGCTGTTGTAACTTTGAATGATCATTAAATGAACTGTTGTAAGTCGAGAACTACCTGTATTCTATTGCATTGAGGCAACATATTGGGATTGAATTATTTAACTTTAATTCAGTATGATAGACTGGAATGTTCAATGTCTTTGGTGGCTTGGTTATAGTTATGCTTCTGGGAAAAATGAAAAAATTGTCAGTTTGGGGTAAAAGCCTCAAACCAGTGCAGTAGCGGCAGAAGTTTTGTGTGACGGCTGGAGAATAAGAAAAATCAAAATAGATTAGTATCTTTTCTGAGTAACACATTTTATTAAAAAAGCATAAGCATTTGGAAACTACAGCTTCATCAAATGCATGGAATGTTTAAGCTGATGTAAGATTTAAATTGGGGTGAGGTGGAGGATTAGATTTAGGAAAGTCAGAGTAATTAGGCAGGTGCAGATTACATATAAGGCAGGTTATGATTATTCATCAGTTAACAGTTGCAATGTGTGTTTGTTGCAAGTCCATGGATTATAAAACACCCATCTGGATAGAGTGATGATTGCTTGGGGAAAGAGATAGCAGATATTATTACAGGTTCTTGACTTATAGCCACAAATGGGATTGGAATTTCAAATGTAAGTTGTGATGGTTGTAAATTGAGGCATCCAAGTGATTGGACCTAAGCAAATCATGCAGTTGTAAGTCTGAATTATGTGGTTGTGAACCATGCATTTGTGTCGGAACAGCAACAAAAAATGTTGCAAATTGCTATCCAGTAAGCACAGGATGCTGCAACTGGTTATAAATGTGAGCCAGCTGCCAAGTGCCCAAAATGCAATCATGGAGTATGTGTGACACTTTACAATGGCCAGAAATGTTTTATGGGTTGTAAACCACCCTTTCCAAGGCCGTTGTAACTCTGAACAGTGGTTAAAATGACTTGTAAGTCAAGGACTATCTGTAAAAGATTTTCCCAGACTGACTTCAACTGATCAGACAATTTTATGGACACAGAAAACGAGTACTAACTTCCTGTCTCATAGGTGCTTTTTTCCCCAAAAGGCACCTGGACTTTATTTTTAAAAGCAAAGAAAGTCCAGTTGCCTTTTGGGAATATAAGCACCTTTGGGACCACTATGACCTGGATGACTGAGAATCTCCATAGACGTTTACTAACTTCCTGATTTTCCCTCCCTTTCAGAATTTATTTCTCAGTTGCCTGAATGTTCTGAAGAAGGAAAGAGATGAGATTTTGAAACTTCAGTCAAACATGGACTATGAATGCCAAACTCTGCTTGTAGGTGGCCGTTTTAACTGGGAATGATAATAGTGCCTTTGAGTCAGTCTTTATCTCTGGTAAATACAAGCTCAGGTCCATGGTCTATGCCAGACATGTCAAACACAAGGCCCGAGGACTGGATGCGGCCTGCGAAGTGGTTTCATGTGGCCCGCGAAGCCATCCTGGAAACAGTGAGGGAACGGCCCCCGCTGCCTTGGCCCTAGCCCAGTCTGGCGGGAGCCAATATACAATTTTCTGGTGGCCATCTATGCTGAAATGCATTCAGTCTTAGCTCCACAAGGCCGTCCAGAAACAGCGAGGAACCAGCCCCTGCTGCATTGGCCCCACTCCCTGGGTGCATGCTGGGGAGGTGTCACCCTTTGTAAAGAATGAAGAAATGCATCACGCCTTGGCGCTTGCCCTGGTCCCACCCCCTTCTTCCAGAGACCCTCAGATCTGTCCCACTCCTGCCCAGGCTCCCACAGGCACCCTTGATGCGAACGAAGTAGAGCTGGCCATGCCCATCCAGTAGGCCACACCCACTCCATTCACGCCCACCTAGTAGTACCCACCCTGGCCACACCCCCCCCCCGACGGCAACCGCAATGCTGATGCGGCCCTCAATGAAATTGAGTTTGACATTCCTGGTCTATGCAGTTTTCTTGTCAAGTTTTCTTAAGGCTGAGAGAGAGGGACTGGCCCAAAGTCCTCCAGCTGGCTTGGTGCCTAAGACAAGACTTAGAACTCTGCCTCCTGGTATTCTAGTCTGGTGCTTTTAATCACTACATCAAATTAGCTCTAAACTGGGAAATGAGTGGCTCTGATTAAGCCATGGTATTCCCTATGACACTATGGAAGTGAAAGTCGGACTTTGAAGAAGCAGATCAGAAAAAAATATTGACACTTTGAACTTTTCTGTTGGAGAAGACTCCTGACAGTACTGTGGATAGCCAAGAAAACAAACCAACAGATCATTGCACAAATCAATTCAGAATTCTCACTCAACGCACAAAGGACCAGAGTCAAATTATTCTTTTTTGGACATCTTATGCAAAGACCTAGCTCTCTGGGAAAGGCTGTAATGCTAGGAAAGGTGGAAGTTGTCAAGTTTGAAAAACATTGGTTTAGAGCAGGCATGTCAAACTTGCGATGTCATGTGACGTCACGCAACGTATCGGGACAGTTTTGCCATTGCCGGCAATGGGGTGGGTGCGGCTTTTGTGTGATGCATCTGGGCCACGGGCTGGCAATTTGACACCCTTGGTTTAGAGTAATATATGAACCAGATAATGTGTCTGGAGTCATACCTTGCAATAAACTTTGTTTTGCTTAATCGGGGCTATTAAACCACAGATAGCTGGCTTTGCATAGCCCTTAAAATAAAATTTTAATATGGATTAGTATGATGTAGAATCCAGCTGCAATTTTCAGTAGGGCATTGATTTAAGAATGCAGGAAAAGCATTCAGTTGCCACTGTCAAACCTTGGCTTGACAATATTTTAGTCAAGTTATCTGCTCTGTATGTAACAATTTCAGCAAAGTTTATTAAGAAATTTAACATGAAGTGTTTTGACTGTTCAAATATTGCTTCTTTAAGTTAAAGGTGATTGGGACAGATTGTCTGTCTCTTCTTTGGTTTGTTATAGGAGCAGCTAGAAAGAAACAAAGAAACCGTGAAAACTGATTTTGAAGAGCTGCACCAATTTCTTGAGGAACAAGAGGATTTTCTGCTGACTAGAATGGAGGACGTGGAAGATAACATTGCACAGAAGAGAGAGGAGCATATTGATCAGATCGCAAGGGAGCTCTGCTCCCTGGAAACCATCATCTGGGAAATGCAGGAGAAATGCCAGCAACCAATAAATGAACTCCTACAGGTAAGACAATAGGGTAGAAATGGGCAAGAATTCTTGCATCTATCCTTAGGCAGTGTTCCTTGCAGAAAGAGTGGGCGTAAACACAAAATTTATGGAGTGTGAGAGATTTGCATTGGTTTCTCTAGTTCACTCTCTCTGCCTCCATTTTGTCCAATTCTTATTTAATGTTTCTGAAGTTCAGAGACACACTATGAATATCCAGGATGTCAAAATGGATACCATTGAATGGCACTGAGATTCCTCTTTTTTTCTTTCCATCCATTCTAGGATACTGGAAGCACCTTGACGAAGTAAGTGACCTACACTAGAAATTGATCTTCTGTAGGAAAAGAATGACTTGGTCTTGCTTGGGGCCAAGTGGGTCAGTGCAAAAGTGAACCAGGAGGATTGTAAAATTGCCTATTCATTGAGGGTTTATGCTGAAAGTCTGTTGAGGTAATTCTTCAACTTGATCCTAAACTGCATATTGTAGAAAGTAGATTAGGATCTACCGTTGGATCATAGTAAATCATATTCTTACCTCTTAGTGGTCCAACAATGGCGACACCTTAAAAAATTCATCTTTTTATGTGAAAGGATTCAGTAGTTTGATTTTGTAACTGATTACATATCCCAGACTGAATGGATGCTTAGAAGACATCCATGGTGAGTCCCTAAAGATTATTTATTTATTTATTTATTTATTTATTTATTTATTTATTTATGAGACTTATATACCGCTTTAAGTGCAAGCACTCTCTAGATTAGAGAGATTAGATTAGATTGTTAACAAAGTGGCAGAATATCTGACTTGGGCGCAGAAGGTCACAGCTTCCGTTTCTGGGTAAGTCTGGGGAAGTCTCTGCCTTGAAACCTGGAGAATGACTGCTAGCAATCTTAAATCTTAAAACAATCTTAGTTTATGTATCGTCGAAATTGCATATATATCTTGCCATCTTTCAAGAACAGTATTTCCTTCTGAGACTACTCACCTTCTTGGGTGGAGATGGTCCCTTTCACGCAAGTAATGCAATCATAGCAGTTACTGAAGTGACATCTTACACTAAATTGTTGCTTTGACTATGTATATTAAGTGAATCCAGCCATTGTGGTTTGGATAAATGTAATTTATATACTAGCTCTATTTACAGTTACATTAATAGAATTGCAAGTCTCAAAGTACCGTAAATGCCGGCATATAAGACGACTTCCGCGAGCGCTGAAATCGGCGCCAAAGACAGGGGTCGTCTTATACGCTGAGTCGTCTTATACGCTGAGTCGTCTTATACGCCGGAAATACTGGTAGTTTCCGGCGTATAAGACGACGTTCTAGGAATGCGGCCCGGCTATAAACTGGGGTCGTCTTATACGCCGGGTCGCCTAATACGGCGGCATATACGGTACATCTCTTCCTCCTCACCTTTACAGCACAAGGAACTATGGAGGGTCTCTTGTAAGATGTTTGCCACATCCCCACTCCTTCTGCTGCCTGTCTGACCCTTGTCCATTCTGTGACTCTTCCACCTGTTTTTCAAAATCATCCTCACATATTACATGTATGAATCAACTAACCGATTATGACTTAATCAATAAACTGATGACATCATGGCTTGTCCTATGTGAATCTAAACGGGATACAGTAGTTATACTGAGATGGACTAATGCAGAGTTCCCCAACATTTTGGGCACCAGGGACCGGTTCCGTGGAGAGACATTTTTCTGCAGACCGGAGGGGACATGGTTTTGTGTGCTGCCTGCATCCCACGGATGGGGCTTTGCTTGTTCGTGCAGACTGGTTGCTGGCATGCCGTGGCCCAGTACTGGTCCACGGATGAGGATTGGGGACCCCTGGACTAATGGATTTATTTAGTTATGAGACAGTTTCCTATGTTTCTCTCTATCAGGCAATTACATGACTCAAATTTGTCCCACAGCACTCATTGGTTTAGTTCACACTATCCTAGCTATAATGTGGTTGTTTATTTTTGGCTTCGTAAATGATGTGATCCTAGGTGATTATTTGCTAAGTTGGTGAATTTTACGTAAGCAAATCTTGGCAACATGTGCCGTGTGAATTAGTCACGCTCTCTAAAATGCTATTGTTCCTCATTTTCCCTTATGTGATTATCCCCGTGCATTCTGAATTTCATGGTTTGGTAAGTGGCTTTTATGTTTCTCCAGGTTCTTGACAAAAGACATTTTTGATAGCCCTGTGATGTTTCCACTGGCGCTAAGATGGGAATTCTGGGACCTGTGCGATTTAAGTGCTATTTTGAAGAATGCCATGAGGCAGTTTCAAGGTTGGAAATATGAATCGGAGGACAGTGCTCCAATTCTTTCTTTGTTCAATATTAATTGCTCTAAAAAGATCACAGAACAGAGTATCTAAAATCAGCCTCAGTGAACATTGAGGAGTCATGAATTACAGTTGTCATAAAAAAATCAAACCCATCTTTGCTATAGTCATAGACCAGAATACTCAAGACACTAGTTGTTAAAATGAAAAATATGCAGCAACCACAGTATGTTCTGATAATTAGCATAAACATCCTGACACTCACTTCAAAGTTCATTTTTGTAGTTGGGGACTACAGATATACAATTGATTTGGCAACTAAAAAGGAATCTTAGAATTTCTATCTGCTGAAAACTCATAGATAGTTTGTTTGAATGGTCTGGATATTTTAAAAAGAGACTGAATTAAAATAAGTCAGAAATCAAGAGTGAAATTGACAGTACTGAGTACAGTGGTACCTTGGTACGTATAATTAATTGGTTCCGGGAGACGTGATGAGCAGCAAAAATGATGAGTACCAAACAATTTTTTCCAATAAGGAATAATATAGTGAGTCACAAGGCAGCCGACACCCATTATAGTAAAATCAAATTTATATTTGACAGAAGATACTCTCTTGCATTCTAGAAATCATTGATGGAAATGTTACACATCCAAACACATACTGGTACATAAAAATAATAAAATCATATAATTTACAGATGAGGGTTCTCTTTAGAAACCAAGTATCATAATTTAATTAAGCAAAACACTGCTGTTGGTTCTCAACCTGGTTAAATTTTAAAGTTTAAGAAGTTTAACAAGTTTTTAAAAAATTAAGTTCCCATCATTCCTACTTCAATATTTCAATGTATGTGTTGGCCCAAAGTTGGATATTTTTAAGTCCCAACAACCAGCCTAATCTGTGATGAAGTATTTGTTATTTTTCTGTGACAAAAGGGGCAGTGGGTAGGGCTGCTTTACAGGTAGTCCTCGACTAACAACTACAATTGAGCTTCCACTGCTAAGCAAGAGAGTTGCTAAGTGAGTTTGGCCTATTTTATGATCTTTTTGGTCATATTTGTTAAGTGAATCATTGCAGATGTTAAGTTAGTAAACACGTTTCTCAAGTGAATCTTCCCCATTGATTTTGCTTGTCAGAAAGTCACAAAAAGTGATGGCATGACCTTGGGATGCTGCAAAAATTATAAATACATGCCAGTTGCTAAGCATCCAAATTTTGATCACATGATCATTGGGATGCTGCAATAGTCGTAAGTGTTAAAAATGATCATAAGTCATTTTTTTTGCAGTGCTATTGTAACATCAAATGGCCACTAAATGAATGGATGTAAGTCAAGGACTATCTGTATGCAACTAATTAGAAGGGTTCTAAACTTTTGAAATTTGCTGCCAAGTTATATTAATGTTATAGAATGAAAAAATACTAGTCATATTAATGGTAGGTAATGTAAGTTAAATTTAAATTGAATCACATTTGGTTTTGCCCTGATCTCAGCCATTTCTGTGTTGGCTCCCAACTGTTATTGAAATATAGCCTACAACAACCCTTTAAAAAGCCAACTCCAGCCATCAGCTCACAAAACTTGTCCTCATCTGTGGCAGTGTTCATTCTTACTTTTTTCTCCACCAGATGCAATGGACTCTGGATATCCGCTGTGCAAAGGTATGTTTCCGGGGCCAAGAAAGGGTCACATTCATAAGCCTGATTAGGTTTTGGGCAGTGGGGCTCCATAAGTATGTTGTTAGTCAAGTCAAGATGTTAGCCATAATGGTGGGAACAAAGCTCCACCTTTTTATGTCAACTGTTGACATCTAATTTTGTTTCTATAACTAGGCATCTTTGTGGTCCCTCCTAACTCTATAATCTTACGATGCAAACATGAGTTCTTCATGAGAATTTGGAAAGGGCTGTAAAAAGTGCCACATCTGCTTATAGCAGACATGTCAAACACAAGGCCCGGGGGCCGGATGTGGCCCACGGAGTGGTTTCATGTGGCCCACGAAGCCATCCTGGAAACAGTGAGGGAACAGCCCCTGCTGCCTTTGCCCTGGCCCTGGCCCAGGCCGGCCGGGAGCCAAAGTACAATTTTGTGGTGGCCATCTATGCTGAAACGCATTCAGTCTTAGCTCCACAAGGCCGTCTGGAAATGGCTTGGTGCTGCAGGTGCTCGAGGGCCAGGCTGGGCGTTTGACCTCTGCTGCCCAGGGCTCCGGGCAGCCCGCGCCACCATCCAGCCCCACCTGCATGGCCTGAGAGGAACAGTGAGGCTCCTACCAGTGGACCATGCCTTGGCACTTGCCCCGGTCCCACCCCCTTCTGCCAGAGACCCTCAGATCTGTCCCACTCCTGCCCAGGCCCCCACAGGCCCCCTTGACACAAATGATGTAGAGCTGGCCATGCCCACCCAGTAGGCCACACCCACTCCATCCATGCCCACCCAGTAGACTGCACTCACCCTGGCCACACCCACCTGGCCCCCCCAAGGGCAACCACAATGCTGATGCGGCCCTCAATGAAATTGAATTTGACACCCCTGGCTTATAGGATAGACTAGAGCTGGAAGGCACCTTGGAGGTCTTCTAGTCCACCCCGCCGCCCGAGCAGGAGAACCAATACCATTTCAGACAAGTGACTGTCTAGTCTCTTAAAGACCTCCAGTGATGGAGTGCCCACAATTTCTAAAGGCAAAGCTGTTAGGGGGGGATGTAAAAGATGTGTAAACTACAATGTAAGTACAATGATTCATTTAACAACTGTGGCAAGAAAGGTAATAAAATAGGGCAAAACTCATTTAACAAATATCTCGCATAGCAATATAAATTTTGGGCTCAGTAATGGTCATAGGTCAAGGGTTACCTGTATTCCAGAGTCATATTCTGTTTATTAATATGTGTAGGCTCAGGAGATGAGTTTTGATCACCTCTGGTATTCTGCTCATGCTTGCTTTTCTCTTCCCCCCCCCCCCTTGTAGCCCAAGTGACTTTGGATCCAGACACAGCTCATCCCAAACTCATTCTGTCTGAGAATCGGAAAAGCATGATCCTGGGAAACTGGCCTAGACTTCGTTCCCATTGTTCTAAAAGATTTGATCAGTGTCTTTTCGTGCTGGGAAAGGAGAAATTCAAGACAGGCAGGTGTTACTGGGAAGTCACTGTAGGCAATGAGGACGGCTGGGGCCTGGGAGTTGCCAGGGCCTCTGTGAAGCGCAAAGGCATTGTCTCCCTAGATCCTGCAGAAGGAATCTGGGCAATGGCGAAGTGGGGAGACCACTGTACAGTTCTCCACCCTTCTCATTTGCCCGCTCTGCCTATGAACTGGGATCTCCAGAGGATCCGAGTATCTCTGAATTATATTGGAGGTCGGCTGTCCTTTTTTGATGCAGATAGAGGGATTCTGTTGTTTGCCTTCTCGGAGGCTTCATTTTCTGGAGAACCACTTCACCCTTTCTTTTGGCTTCAGGGAAAAGCTCAACTCATTCTCTGTTATTAAAATGGTTCGACCTTGTACGCCATACACTTCCCAGCACCATCACCTTCATAATTTTCAATCCAGATTTTCCTTCTACCTCATTTCCATATCATCCCAATGTCCCAGCTGTTGAGGATTGGAAAGGCCTAATGTTTAAGAGGGCTTGATTATTAAAGCAGCCATCCTCGGTCTGGTATGTTGGAGAAGAACATCTGGAATTCTCAACATTGATATCTAATCCACCCAGAAGATACCTAGTTGTGGATGGATGATGTAATGGTGCTCCTCACTAAGTGAGAACCTTCTTTTCAAAATTTCTAAGAGAGGGTGATCCTTAACTTGGGTTTTGTCAGGGATTAGTAATGTTTGAACAGTTGGGAGCCACAATTCATGTCTCCCAACCTTTTAAAGGGCTGCAGGAGCCATTCTGGTGGGCTGTGAATTAACCACAATGGATATTGCCAATATTTCCTTCTGTTTTGGTAAGTTTAAAGCTTGGGAAGGGAGTAGGAAGCCTCTAGAGGCAAACCACGTTTATTTCCATTTGCAACTATCCAAAACCTAAAAGGTAAGAAACCTCCCAGGAAAATCCAGCCATTTTGGACAGGGGCTGTTATGACTTGAGCATGCTGAGGATTGTGTGAGAGTTGTAAGCTGCCTTCTCAATTTTTCTTACTCTCTTTCCTTTAAACCAGAGAGATATGGTTACCTAAAGCAGTGGCACCCTAATCTTTTGGGGAATAGGGACCAGTTCTGTGGAGGGTGATTTTTTTTTGCGAACTGGGGGAGGTGGTTTCATATGCTGCCTGGATCTCATGCATGTGCAGGTGATGCTTCACTCGCTTGTATAGCCCAGTTCCTGGTGATCTAGATTGACCAGTGCCAGTCTGTGGCCTGGGAGTTGGGGACTCTTCACCTAAAGGATAGAACTGACATTTGGAAAAGTATTCTGATTCCCTCTGTTGCTTTGTAACAAACCAGCTCATTGTAGAGCAGAACCAAAAATACTTAGAAGACATGTTCTTTGCTCTTTTTTCTACTGTTTTTTTTTACATTTATGGATGTTGAATGTTCTGTAATAAATTAATGGTTCCTTTTCTTTTTTATATATAATATTTTATTAGTTTTTTTTAATTTTACAATTAAACATTTAAAAAGCAATGTGGTGACTGGGTAATCAATAATTCAATAACATATATAAATCTTTAGCACAAAACTCAAGTTATAACATCAGATATTTCCTCTCTTTTTTCCTTAATATCTACTATCTCCTATTGGGCTAATATAGTTATTATTATTATCAAGTAAGTAAAACCATTTTTGTTACATTTATCAATAATTTTTAGCTTATACATAATTGTGTTTGTATTCAATCCTTATATACAATCAATGTCCTGTTATTGCTTTTCCCCAGGCTTTAATTTCCTATCAATATTCAAATTAACATTTGGTATATTATATTTTCCAAGCTTTAGGTGACCAGAGTTTCTCTTATCTCAACTTCTACATTTTTCCCTTTTTATAACAAAATTTAATATTCTAAATACACATTTAATCTTATTCTATTTTCTAAAAGTTATCTATTTTCCACCATATTAAACCAAAAGTCTATTAATCTTACCTATTCAATTATAATGTTACTTTATTTTCTAAAAATTATCCATATTCAACCCTCTAATCAGTAATATGAAGTCCCTTCTAATAAATCAAAACCCTAGTTTCTTTCAGCCTTACTCTGGTTTTCTTCTTTTGCCAACTAACCTTCCATGTCAGTACTTTTGAATCCTCCAACAGTTCTCCATTTATTATTATATGTATTATTTGAAATAAGAAAAACCATTTACAGTTTTTTTGGAAGAACTAGTCCAATTGTATTCATGTAATCATCTCCCTATCACTCCAAGTTTTCACAATTGTCCTGATAAGTTTATCTTCCAACTGATCTGTTCTTCCTTTTCCTCAAATTTCTTCTGGGTTATGTAAAAAGTCTTTTCCATTTTCAATGTTGTCGCTCCCTTTTCTGAATTTTCCATTGGCTGGATTTGTTGGTCAATTGGGTCCTCTGTCTTAGTATTTAGTTGTTCCACTTCTTCTGTTACTTTCTGCATTGTTCTTTGGTTGTAGTCAAGATCTGGGTTTGTATATCTAAGCTGGCATCTTGTTCCTTTATGTTGCCTCTTATTTTGTTACACGCTGAAAAAATGGTTTCGTGTATTGGTTTCAACATAGAAAGGATTTTTTCCTGATCTTCATCCCTATTCTCTTGATAATGTATTAAGTTGAAGATTTTGAAATCAAATGTTAAAAATAGTTTTTTGTTTTTTATAACTAGGTATCGGACATCTATTTCACATGTTGTAGGTAGTCGTTAAAGTGGAAATTGTTTGCCAAGTAAGAGTTTATAATCCAAAGTTTTCCATCATCTCGTGTAATAAATGCTTCTCATGTAAAGAAATAGGAAAATAATTTCCCATATATAACTCTACAAATCAGTAAAGGTTTACTTTCATAGTTCAAACAGGCCAGAAATGCCACCCTGAACTTCCTTCTTTACAGCTGAGTTTTTCACAGGTGGTATCTATCAAGGACAAAAGAGTTTTTTCTAAATTCTGGGCTTCAAGCCAAGTCTTTTTTGGTCAATAACAAGTTGTAAAACCATACTTCTCCACAAGATGTCACCGATGCCATTTAAAACTTTTTAAGTCCCAAGTTTTTATAATAGTTTTTCGAGGTTTATTTCTTTTCTTTTTAGATAAAAACCAACAACTCCAGTAAGAATAGGAAAACTTTTAATCCCCCAATTTCAAAGGTATATGTATCCAATTACATTAAAGTTGTTTTTATAATTGCTTTGTTTCCTCTAGGTCAGTGGTGGCAAACCTATGGCACGGGTGCCAGAGGCGGCACTCAGAGCCCTCTCTGTGGGGACATGCACCATTGCCCAAGTCCTAGGCCTTCAGCTGGATTTTATAAAACCTTTTTGTTTTATGCCTCCACCATGTGCAAAAAAAAGGTTCAATCAATCAGTCAATTTCAACTTCTTGCAGGAAAAAAAAGATCTTGCAAAGTTGGAATTGATTGATTGAACTTTTTAGTCCCACCCAGTCTGCTGTTACCACTGCAGCCATGCCCACCCAATGGGCCACACCCGCCAATTGGCCACACCCAGCCAATAGTCCACATCTATCCGGCACCCAACGATGCATAATTGGGTTTTGGGTTGCAGTTTGGGCACTCGGTCTCTAAAAGGTTTGCCATCACTGCCCTAGGTAGTCGCCATTGTTCTTAGAGGGTGGGGTGGAGATTTCATTCCCTCTCTCCTCACAGGGGGAAATATACTTTAGGAAGCTTTTGCAGGAAAAGATATTTAAAGTCTTAAAAAGATCAGATCTCAACCAGTTTCATCCACGTTGCTTTAATATGCTAGGTAGTAATTTTGACTTTGGCTGTCAGCAGCTTAATGACGAGCCATATTGCTATGTCCGGTCTTTCCTCCGCTGGTTTGGAGGGCTGCCCCAGCTCAAGTGGAAGGGCTGCTGTCCTCCCATGATCAAGCGGGGGTCCCTTCCTTGCTCGTTGCCCCTGCAGGGTGACCTTCGACCCTTTCCAGGGTCCCCCAGCAGGATGGAATCAGACGCAGAAGATGGAGCTTGTCTTCATGCCTCCGCAGGCGTCGCTATGGCAAACCGGAAGAAAAAGGTTCCTTTTCTTGTAGGCTTCCTGTGCTTTCCAAAATACAGAGCTCTCTGCATCTAGAAACACTTTTGTTTTTGATGATTGCTCCATAAAAGCATATTGGATAATGTATAAATGGGTTGTTTCATATTCTTCCATTCCTTACAAAATAGCCTAAGCTGAAACAGTTGTTCCACCGAAAGGGGCAGATACATGTGCGGTAGGACTAAGCATATCAGCTTCATACCAGAAAGAGCCACGGTGGCATAGTAATTAGAAGCAGTATTGCGGGCTAACTGTCAACTGCAAGCAGTTCAGTCCTGACCAGCTCAAGGTTGACTCAGCCTTCCATCCTTCTGAGGTCAGTAAAATGAGCACCCAGATCGTTGGGGTAATATGCTGACTCTGTAAACAGCTTAGAGAGCTGTAAAGCACTATGAAGTGATATATAAATCTAAGTGCTATTGTTTTTCATATCACTACAGCAGATGTATAGTCATGCATTATATGTCACATCTTTTACCCATCCTCTTCACTGGTGTTCCATTCCATGTTCCATCCTTCATGTTTTTCTGTAGAGTTAAGCAAATGTTAAAAATAAAGAACTGAGCTGCAGTCTTCCATCACCTCTTTTATTCCATAAAGGCTTACGTGGCACTCCAAACCTATTAATCATTGATAGAATAACTCAAAGAGGAGATTCTCTGGATGAGGACAGCAAACAGGCTCAGCTGCTGGGCCTTCAAAAATTGGGGTTGGTGCATTTTATAAATGATATCTCTGAGTTTTGCAACAGGACATTGACTCACAAGGTAGATTCTCAGGATCTTAGCTTTATAGAATGATGTGAACATGTTTGAGATGAAACTGGGATTTGGTTGTGCTAAGAATATACTAGTTGCCAAGTAGTCCGCCATTAATGGAGGTATAAACTAGAGCTGATTTTTATTAAATATCTACACTGCCCATTTCACCTAAATTATTCTGGGCAGTTTACATCAATGTAACAAAATAATATAAACACACGAATAAAAGCACAGATTAAAAAGACCAAACTTTTTTTTTTTAAAAAAATGTTAGTCTCCATCGTCTCTGTCTTGACTAAAAGGCAAGCAGAAATCAATATTCTGGCACAGTGATTACAATGCAGTGTTGCAGGCTAATTCTGCACATAGTTTTGATCCTGACGAGGCTCAAGGTTGACTCAACCTTCCACCCTTCCAAGGTCATCAAAATGAGGATCCAGATTGTTGGGGGGAATATGCTGATTCTATACACCATTCAGAGAGTGCTGTATAGCATGGGTTCCCAACCCCTGGTCTGTGGACCGGTACCAGGCCGCTGCATGCTAGCAACTGGTCTACACAAACAAGCATAGCCCCATCTGAGGGATGCAGGCAGCACACAAAACCATGCTCCCTCCAGTCCGTGGAAAAACCTCTCTCCACATAACCGGTCCCTGGTGCCCAAAAAGTTGGGGACCTCTGGTGTATAGCAATATGGAGCAGTATATAAGTCTAAATCAGTGGTTCTCAACCTGTGGGTCGGGACCCCATTTGGGGTCGAACGACCATTTCACGGGGGTCGCCAAACAAGGCTGTCCGCCATTTTTTCCTCCTTTTCTTTGGCCACGCCCCTGGCACCCGGTGATGTATAAGTGGTTGGGGGTCACCACAACATGGGGAACTGTATTATGGGGTCGCGGCATTAGAAAGGTTGAGAACCACTGGTCTAAATGCTATTGCTATTGAAGTGCCTATCTGGTGATCTAACAGCTCCTCCTTCCCCTTCACTTGATTACCTTGAGGTAGACTTTTTACACTACCTTTAGGACTTGTATGAGGATGAAAAACAAGTCATTTACTTCCTGCTGGAATGGCTGAGACTAAAAACTATAGTCATGTGAAGGTGATGAGTGACATGGCCCTAAATCTCAGCCATTCAATATTATTCCATATCAAATCAGAACTACATATCTAGAATGAAGTTGCACTGGATGTCATATTGTGAAAACAGATAAGATAAAATGAGAGGGTCAGTTTGGTCTAGTGGTTAAGGCACCAGGGTAGAAAGTGGAAAGCAGGTATAGAGCAGTTGCAGGAACTGAATACATCTAGTCTAAGGAAAAGAAGAATTAGGGGTGACATAATAGCAGTCTTCCAATATCTAAGGGGCTAACACCAAGAAGAGGGAGTCAACCTATTCTCTAAAGCACCTGAAAGCAGGACACAAAGCAATGGATGGAAACTAATCAAGAAGAGACCAAATTAGAAATAAGAAATTTCCTGGCAGAACAATTAAACAATGGAATGGCTTGCTTTCAGAAATTGTGGTTGCTCCATCACTGGAGGTTTTTAAGAAGAGATACTGGATAGCCATTTTTCTGAAATAATACACGGCCTCCTGCTTGAATAGGGTTGGATTAGAACAGGGCTTTTCAGCCTGTGGTGCACATATCACTGGTGGTACATTGGGACCTGGCAGGTGGTATGCATACGACGGGTTGAAAAGCACTGTAGAAAGAAAACAGGTTTTAAAAAAGTGTAAAAGTGTATTGTAGGGATGAGCTGAAGCAGCGGCAACACAGGATAGACCTGTGGGAGAGTCAGCTGGAGCTGCAGTGTTGCTGGGGCTCTGCTGAGCACCCAGGATCTGTGCTGGGCTCCAGCTGATTGGTGCTTCTGGAAGCAGCACGCAGCCTGGGGAAAGTCAGTTGCAGCTATAACCAAGACAAACGGAGGAAGAAGGGGAGAGAGGAGAGGATAGAAAATAGAATGCCCATGGGATGTGTATACAGTAGTGGCAAAAATTGTGAAAACCTTTTGGGAAAAGTGTATTTTTGAGGTTTGATGGCTAATCACACTACTTTTTTTGGGAGTAGTACCATAAAATTATATATCAGTGGAAAGATAATTTAATCAAGAATGTAATGCAACAAAGTTTGTTCAATTAACTGTACTATATTCTATGAAAAGTTATAACCAAATAACCAGAAAAAGGAAGCATAACGTGCTTAGGTTGATATCAGGTAGCTTTCCTTTATCTTATTGTAGCCAATGAGCATGAGTGTTTAGAGAGCCAATCAGGTGTCATCTTGTTTTGGCAATGAGCCAATCAGATCACAGTAGGATTCAGTTATTGATGTCATGTATTAAAGCTGAGAGGAGGACATTTGTCAGTGTGTTATGTGATTGCTGTTAAGTTGGTTGGTTTTTTTTGTGTTCTTTCATTTAGTGAGCTTGTAAAACGTAATAAAATTAAAGCAAAGGTGCAAAGAGTTGACTGGTTGCCCAGAAAGCAATGTAAAATAGTATTATTAAGTGAACAAGATTACAGTTATAAAGAAATTAGAAGAAAAATTGGTGGAAACTTAACCAAAGGTGGCATTTCTACTGTACACTTTTCCCAAAAGATTTCATAATTTTGACCATTACTGTATTTGGTCTGGGGCTGCCCTGGAGACAGCAAGGGGCTGGCCCCTGCTGCCTAGGGCCCAATCCAACCCAGCCCGCAATGAAAGGAAAAACCTGAATCCAGCGGGCCAGAAGGCAGCCCAGCCACCGTACCTCTCCAGTTCCTTCTCCTCAGCCCCTGGGCCCAGATGCAGTCACTACTACTCACCATAGCTGGGGCTGAAGTTGCAATTACGTCCGTCCTCTTCATCCTGCAAAGCGGCACTCACCCAGCGCTCTCACCCATCACTATGCCGGCAGGCTCATTGGGATCAGGAAGGCTCTGAAGGAGGTAACTGCGGGTTAGCCAGTGTGACTTGTTCCATTCTGACCCAGCTATCTTGAGTCAGCTATGTCCAATGAGTGGCATCAAGCAGGCCATGCCCACCTGCTAGGCAACTGGTGGTACTCGAATATTGCCATATCCTAAAAGTAGTACAATCTCTGAAAAGTTTGAAAAGCAGCGAATTAGAAGACCTCCAAAGTTCTTTTCCACTCTTACATTGTTATGAGTTCAAGTCCTGCCTTAGCCATAAAAAACAGCTGGGTGACTTTGAGCCAGTCTCTCTCTTTCAGCCCAATCTACCTCACAGGATTGTTGTTGGGAAAATAGGAGGAAGGTGTGTTGGATAGAGTAGCCAGGGGCATGAAACTCGCAATGTCACGTGACGTGTCGTGACATATCACAAGTTTTTTTCCATTGCCGGGAATAGGGTGGGCGTAGTTTTGGCATAACACATCTGACCCATGGGCTGGCAGTTTGACACCCTGGATTAGCCACTTTGAGTTATTTGTAAAAAGGCAGGAAGGGAAATGGAGATATTTGGAACAACTAAACCTGCCAAGCAGAAAATAACTTCAGAGGTAGCCTTGATCCTGAATTTCTAAAAACCAGAGAACCTTTCATTCAGATTAAATATTCAACATGGGTATAGCACTTTTCATTCGGATTGTGGTAACATTGTGGTCATTTGTTAAGAACTTAGTAACAAAAAGCATTCTAGTTTGTTTTTTGTGAACCATATTACACATATCTGACATTGATGACATTGATTTCCCATTCATTTCAGATCCAACTCCAGCTCCTGAGATGTACCTTTAAAATCTGAGCAATATTAGTAAAACCAAAATCTTTATTCGTACAGGTTTCTTGATAATGTTATTAATACAAATTTTACTTTGGGGCTTGATTATCAATTTGACATATTGCTTGGTCTTGTATTAATTATGTGATGTTGCAGACAGCTGGACAAATTCAAGGAAGGAAGGACTATGCAAATTTCAGTAAGGTCTACTGTATTTAATATTAGTCTGTGTTAAATATATAGAACCTTGGAAATGGTGAATTTCTTTTGAATTGAAGTACTTCTTTCTTGTTTTTTAGTTGCCATTTATGAAATAAGCTGTCAATTGACTGGGTGCAGGGAAAGGAAGGATGTGTGTAGAAAAAAAAATGGTTGCCACATCTCTGTGTTTGAACATCTCCTTTGATTGTGTGGCTATGTGACTTTTTTGACTATCCCCTGTGGACGTTCCTGATTGCTCATGTCTATTCTTCCTTCACTCTTTTATCAGCCTCCCCACAATCTCTCACAAATTATTTATTTTATTCCTTGTATTAATTCTCTCACACTCAGTAGTTGTAATCTGCCTCCCTCAAGATGGAAAAGTAGGTTATAAGAAAAAGATAAAATCAGCTTCTCTTAAGAAGAAAAGATGACATTCTTCAAACAGCAAGCTAGCCCATGATTTACTAAAATATTTCTCTTCATACAAATCATTGAAGTTCCTTTGTCATATGACACTGGGTAAAAACCTCTATTGGGTCATAAGTAAAAATGAACTAAATGAAGACTCTGCCCAACATGGAAAAGCAGGACACTGAATTTGTTAGGCCAGCACCCCTCAACCTTTTGGGCACCAGGGACTGGTTCCATGGATAGAGGTTCTTCCGTAGACTGGAGAGAGTGTGATTTTGCATGCTGCCTGCATCCCATGGATGGGGCTTTGCTTGTTTGTGTGGACTGGTTTCTGGTTTCCACAGACTGGGGGTTGGGGTTCAAATACCTGAACAAGCAGTTCTCTGCATGAATGCAGCTTCTGGAAGTCCATTCTGGGCCCCGAAGGCTCAGAACGGACTTCCGGAAATGGCATCCATGCACTTCTGGTGGCCATTCTGGGCCTTGGAGGCCTCCCTCAGTCCTCCAAGATTCAGAATGGACTTCTGGAAGTGGTGTCCATGCACTTCTGGTGGTCCATTTTGGGCCTTGCAAAAATGGGCTAGGACTTCAGCCGGTTTGCCAAAGTCAACAAAAAATTAGCTACTGGTTCTGCTGAACTGGTGCGAACCAGCTGAATCCCACCACTTGTTGGGAACCCCTGTGTTAGGTCTTTTGTGTGATCCTATGGAGGGTGTTACAATTTATAATTGATGTTTATTAAACATCAAACCAGGTTAACCCTTATTCCACTTTCTGGCTTCCTTGAACAAAGATTTTCTGTGTCACAGAATTCTAGTTCATAATAAAGTTCTTGTGGTGAGGAACAGATAGTGTCACAAAGTTCTTTCTGGTTCACTACTGAGGCTGATCTCTTGTATTTTATTCATGACTTGGATGTTCTTTTATCAAATTTGCAGATGACCCAAAAATGACTAGAATAGCAAATGCAGCAAGAAACTAACAAATTCAAAATGATTTAAAACTGATAAAGGAAATTTAGGTTGCATCAACAAATATAGTTTACAAATGACAAGAAATAATACTTCCAGTTTATTTTATGCTAATCACTACTTCTGAATAGCACACTGTGATCACTACTTTTGAATACCACACTGAAATTCAGAGAAACTGAAAAGTCAAAGGAAGAAATTATGATCAGGGAAAGATGATACTGTATTGGAGGATTAAAAAAGCAGTTTCAGGCCAATAGTGTGTTTGTGTGTATTGTGAGCTGTTAAAGCTACTGTTTACTGATATTTAAGGAAGTGTGGAGGTGACAAAATTCAAAATAGCCTGAATACCACTGTCAGGTTTTTTATAATATGTATTATGATTGCCATAATGTGCCAGGCCATCATACATCATGTATATTGATCTTCCTCTATCTGCCTATCTTCCTACCTCACCTTATTTATCCAAGTCTCCAGCCTTTCATCTATCTAAAAAATTGGGTTCCCTTTTATAATTCACTATCATGTGCTCCTTGGTGTTCACATCAGGTCTCAGGATAATGATGTAGCATTTGGGGATAAAGATGAAGCCCATTAAGCCCAGACTGGAGGCCAGGATAGAGAAGATCTGCACAGCCACCATGTATTTTCCTTTGGTGCTCAGGTACGTGGGGACAAAGGAAACCCAAACACTGCAGAAAACCAACATGCTGAAGGTGATCAACTTGGCTTCGTTGAAGGTTCCTGGCAGTTTGCGTGCTAGGAAAGCCACCAAGAAGCAGATGGCAGCCAGAAGGCCCATGTAACCTAGTGCAGTGTAGAACATGATGATTGACCCTTCATTACATTGCAGCAGGATGTATTCTGGTTGAGAATGCATGTCAGAATCTGGGAATGGGGGAGAGATTCCCAGCCATATCATGCAGATACCCACCTGAATCCCAGAACAGGATACAACAATAGAGTTGGCCAGAGTCTTTCCTAACCATTTCCTCATCCTGCTGCCTGGCTTTGTGGCCAGAAATGCCACCACCACCATGACAGTCTTTGCCAGCAATGAAGAAACAGCAACTGAGAAAACAACACTGAAGATGCTTTGTCGAAGAAGGCAGGTCACTTTCTTGGGGGGCCCAATAAATAGAAGGGAAGTCAAGAAGGAAAGGAGAAGGGAAATGAGAAGAATGTAGGTGAGGTCCCGGTTGTTGGCTTTAACTATTGGAGTTTCTCTGTATTTAGTGAAGATTCCCAGAACAAAGGCAGTGATTAGGGACAAAGCAAGGGTAAAGGAAGCCAGGATGATTCCCAATGTTTCTTTATAGGACAAGAAGCTTATACTTTTAGGGATACATTCATCTCGCTTCTCATTGGAAAACTGGTCATCTGGACACTTGCTGCAATGGGATGCATCTGAAAAACATTTGCTATAGATAAGTATTTCTGCAATTGTAATCATAAAATAATGAGATTGGAACCAATACTTTCTACAATGCATAAAACATGTTTTTGAAAGTGATGGAGTAGGAGAGGATATTGGGAGAGCTGGAGAACTTAGAAAATACTTTCCAACTATACTTCGTGAAAGTCTAAGCTGGATCGTGAGAAAAAAAGTTCATGGGTGGATGAATTAACAATATGTAACAGGGAAGATGTTCTATGGAACAGGGAGCTGAATATGACCTGAAAGATGAAAATATAATGCACCATTATCTTTTGGATCCTATTAAAGGTTCTTGATTTCCTTTTTTTCTCCAGAGCCACCTACCTTCTTCCACTGAGAATGTTCCTTCCATACACAGAGAACAGTCATGGCAGCAAACAGGTGCTCCTTCTCTGATGAGCTTGGCATATCCTGGGTAACAATTTTCTGTACATCTAGAAGAAGGCACTGTCTAAAGAGAAAAATAAGCATTGAAATAACGGCACCACATGAGTTACAGTAGAAGGGTTTATTTCTAAGAAACTGAGTTCAGGAAAAGTTGAAGAAAACAAGGAGTACTGTATTGATATAACAGTTACTGATTGGCTCCCTCCTTTCCTTTCCTTTCTAACTGGGATAAACTGGAAAAGAAATTGTGGTATATGTGGGAATGCTATACATTGTATTTTTCACTGTATATATGATTGACTTTTTTCAACTGCCAACATTTCTCCCAACAGATTCCCTACTTGACACCTTTCTCTCATGTAATTTAGAGGGCTACTCCCACGAACTTTTGCCTTTACTGTTATTGAAAAGAAGATTGTTTGATGAATTATTAATTATGATATCATATTTCTGTATAATAATGTAGATGGTAAAGGTCTCAATGCATCTGATAATGTAACACGTTCCAGTTTGCGATACGATGCTGAAAAACATCTTAAAGATACATGATATCTAATGAATTAATGTGTTTTTTTGTGTTTCCCTTATTTGGAAGTTTTCTTAATTGTCCTGAATGAGAATTATTACTGAGCAAAAATAAATTGTATATATGCAGGTAACTAGAAGGGCTAAAGCAAATAAGGATCAGTCACCTTGTTAAATGATGTTGGCCATTGGATGACACTCTGATTGATGGAGACCTTGACTTCAGAGGAGGCTTCTCTTTCTACACTCCCAACTTTCACTGTAGGAAAAGACTTTTGGGGCAACATTTTCCAGTGCATGATATCAAAGTCAGCAGCAAGAATTCCATTTTCATCCAAATAAATGCCACTATTGGAAATGTTTTGAAGCTGGAAGCTTCTCATGAACTGATGAAGCTGCAAAGATAGAAAATTAGCCATGCACATATAAGTTCCCATTTGAACCTTTATTCAATGTTTTTCTGGCTATTATTCTGGATTGGAAATGCAATGAATAATTCACCCTTTTCAGCTGAGCATTTTGGTCTGAAGAGGATGATTCAGTATTTTCTCTTGCTCCTTCTCCTTGGAACACCAGCTATTTTTTCAGATATGCCTTTCATTTTACTGAAGGAATCACTAAAGTGATTTGCTAAACCATAGCCCAGCACAATAATTTTAAGAAAACTTAAAATTAAATAATGCAGAGTGTTTTAATAGTTATTGAACTTATTCTGATGCAGAATAAAAATACTTGAAATGCTTAGTTTGGAGGTTCTTATTATTTTCATAGATATATTTGTGTAACAAACTGTTCTTAACCAACTGTAAACAAACTAAATCCTGCAGAGGGATAGATCTATATTGTAGCTATCATTCAGAACCTGATCTGAGGATTGCTGGAGCATCCTGAAGCTTATTTAATTTGCAAATGGGGAGAAGTGCTTGGTCACCATGAGATACCTGTCATTACAGCATCCCAAACCAGTATAGGTAGTTTCAGTTTGGAAGAATTATCTTTATAATTTCTCTCACTCCCTTGCAAATACTATAAATTGAGCAATTGCTGTTTGGAATATCACATCCGTCCCTGTGTCCATTTTAATATGCAGGAAGAGAAAGGGGAGCATTAGTGGAACCTCAAAGGAGAAGTCTTACCTGCCATGGCTGTACAATCTGGGGTGACTGATGGTCTCCAACCAGCATCCTCCTCTTACTCATTTGAGATGAAGAGGCGGCATGGAGGACTGAGGCCACAGCATGGATTGCTCTTGAAATCCCGGAGACATCCTCAATTATCATTCTTGCAAGCTCATCATGGGGTGGTAATAGCCTGCTCTCTTTTTCTGTGCATCTTTCCCAAACCTTCTTAGACAACACAGGCTTTGAATAGGAACACTGGAATGCTTCCTTTACAATCTGTTTCTCAGCAGAGGAATATGAATTAAAGTTATAATATTGTCCACTGCTTTTCTGGGTGAGGAAGGAAAACAAAACATGTTTACGTTGGAGATCAAGTTTGTTGGAAAACATTCTTATGCTTATATGTGACAAAGTTGTTGCAATCCACACTTTCCCCTCAATGAATGTATTCTTCTTTTCATTAAAAATTATGATTGTTAGTAACATTGCTGTGGCATGAAAATCTAGTTGACAAACTATAATTTTTATGTGAATATTGATAAGGAGAAGGAACATTTTTCTTTGTTCTTGTACAAAAAAATCTCCAGTTTGTATATTTAGATTTGCCGCTGGGATAATTTCTGAGAGGACAATGCAAATCCGATTTTTTATAGCTAGAGTTTCCAAGCTTCTTTTAAAGTTTTCTCCTCTTTCATTGTCCTGAGAAAGGAGGCTGATCCATGTCCATTGGAAATGCAGGAGCAGCTTGACAATCGCTGAGTAGGGAGGTTCTTGTTTTGGGGTCATTTGGTAGAAAAATGGAAAATGATGACTTTGCTGAAGAATGTGGCTGATAGCACCATAGTTAACCTATGAGGGAAAAAAAGATTGGTAGTTTGTGGCATTTAACTTTTAATGTTAAATGTCAAATGTTCACATGTAAGCACCTTTCCTCACCTCATGAAATGTGATGGTTCCCTTGGTGTTCTCTATTGATTTATTTGCTCCCTTTGACCCTAGGAAGCTCTGAAGTAATCTGTAGTTGATCCTCAAGGGTGGTCCTCATGCAGCACACCCTTCTGGTCAAATTCTACCATGCAGGTAAGCCTGGATGATGAAGTGGATGCATTTAGGCACTTTTGCTGCCAACAACTGAAGCTCATATGAGCCCTACATAGTTTGTAGATTACTCAACTAGTAGATCAGACTGCACAAGTAATTCAGGTCAGATAGGCACATTGGAATAGCAAACTCTCCTGATTTAGCAGGGCCATTCTCACAAAAAAAAGTATCCAATTGTGAGCGATGGTTAAATCCAACATTCTAGTGTGAGTCTCTAACCATTCATTAATCTACAATATCTGGTTGCTTTGCATATCAGTAGGCATTTGAATAACTGAAGGTAGATATTATGCAGTCCACTGCTTTAGTATTTTCTAATTATACAAAGGACTGTGGGATCCTTGGTGGTCTGCTGAGTTGGAGCCATGGTGGCACAGTGGTTAGAATGCAATATTACAGGCTAATTCAGCTTATTGCCAGGAGTTCTATCCTCACTGGCTCAAAGTTGACTCAGCCTTCATCCTTCCGAGGTCAGTAAAATGAAGACCCAGATTGTTGGGGACAATATGTTAACTCTGTAAACTGCTTAGAGAATGCTGTAAAACACTGTGAAGTGGTATATAGTTTAAGTGCTATTGCTATTGCTTTCTTGCAGACATTTTATTACCCAACAAGGTAGTCAGCAGTCCTAGAAGGAAGTGGGGTTTGTTCTGTTCTTGGTAGTTTCTTGATTTTAATAACTTCACTCTGAAACACTCAAGATAATTGTAATTGTGGCAAGCTCCTGTTTGTAAAGGAGAATAAATTTATGGTGAGATACTTTGCACTGTTTTATGGAAGTTTGGAAGCATGTTGAAGCTACTGACTGGATGGACCTTTATGCTCTCCAAGCTTTTCTACAATCTTCCATGAACCCATTCACTTTTCCTTCATATCTTTCTCTTGCAATTTGAGTTTCAGACCCATTTTTTAAAAATGAGGAAGTTCATGATTATGAGAGTTATTGCTAGATCTAGCCTGCCTCCTGGATCTCCATCACTGGAGGTTTTGAAGGAAAATTCAGAAAGCCATTTGCAATGGTCTGGGGATTTTTGCTCTGGGTAGGGAATTAGATTAGAAGATCTTTACAGTATTTTTAAAGGTTTTCATTCTATATTTTTGTGAACAAGCTTACCTCTTTAGTACTGGTCACTAACTTTTCAATTTAAAACTAACTATTCAGCCCTCATATATTCCTGATTCACTTTTTAACTCATTTTAATATTAGTTAAAACAAAGTCAACTCACACTTTTATTTCCCAAAGTGGGCAGGTCCCACTGTTACATCCCGCTATTGTGGATTTTTCAACAAACACACAGTTATGCAACAGGCCATGTTATACTATTCCCTTACTGTACAGATTTGTGTACATTAACATCTCTCCTTCCTTTCTCTAACTTTATTTAGATAGTCTACCATGGGACCCAAGACAGTCTGTTTTGTTTGTTTGAAAAAAGACTTTCAGTGGCAGAAAAAGAGAAGTCACAAAGCCTAAGCATTGTTTCTGAGCCATGTTGTGACAGCGAGATAATAGAAATATGTATGTATTTTATGGAAAGAAAAATATTTTAGACCTTTTAATATCTAATCTCTGCCTCCAGGTTTATCTGGGTCTGCCTCCTAGGCTATTTTGAAGAACATCGGATTAAGCTCATTTTAGCTTCATACCTGTGGAATTTTGTAGATGCCCAAGATGGTAGAAATATGATCAAAGTGTTCAGAATCTGTCTCTTCAAAAACTGCCAGGAGATTTTTCTGTCTTCCACATCTATAATTTGGGACATTCTCCTGCCCTGTAGACAGCAAGTGCATGATGACCTCACATGTTATCCTTGCATTGAGGAAGTTATCATAGATATTGTAGCCCAGGGTGATGTTGGGTAAGAGCCTAGGATTCTGGTTGATCTTATGAACAGCCAAGAAGAAGACCAAGAGGTCACGGAATATTGTTGACTCACTGCAAAATAACATCTATAGAATTACTCTGGGTGGGTCAGAAATATTGCTAAAACATGGCTAAAACATATTCCTTACTCTGGGAGCCAGGCCAGACATTCTCACAGTTCCACCCATCCTAGTCCAAACCTTGAGGAAAGAATGAAGTCTTTGTACCCCTCCAGAATTCTCAAAGGAGTGTTTTACCATATGTGCATATGATGTTCTCATAATATTGCATTATTTCTTCAAATTATATCACCTAGAAAATTGTATAACTCACTGTCCAATATTCAACAAAACCTCTTTAGAGCCAGAGATTGTTTTGCTGCAGAATATTTATGTGTTTGGAGTTCCTGCCCTTTATTCCAAAATCTTTAATGTGATCCCCTGTAGCTAAAATAATAGTTTATAATGTAACGTCTCTATCCTCTTTGATTTTTTTAAAAAAGCTATTCTTATTTAAAACAAAAGTAAAACAGAAGACACAAAAGTTTGTAAAGCAGGTAAAAGGCATCAATTGGAAAGAAATTTTGGAAAGGAAGAAAGGAAGGACAGAGAGCAAGGTAGGAAAGGAGAGGAGATTGTGGGAAGCCAGCTCAAGATGTGGCCTTCAGCTCAAAGGTTTTGAGTCACTTGACTGTGTGATTGAGGACAGCTATAAAACTATAGAATATAAACAAAAATAAATATTTTCTGAATCTCCACAATATCAAGGAAATCATTTGAGAACAGGAAGAACCCCACTCAAGTAAAGATCATGTTACAAGGATGTTGCCAAAATTGCTTAATTAAGACTGACTCTTGCAGAAGAACTGAAAAGGAACTTTGCATGCTCAGCTTTTCAAGAATCATCAGGTGCCCCAGGACTCTTTTCCCTAAAGCAAACTGCGAGAAACACTATTGACCTGTTCTTTTCAACGTGAGGAATTGGGATAAGGGAAAACATTGGAAAGGGTAAACTCTATCACAAGAATCATGTATATGCCAACAATTAAAAAAATAGACTAGACTAGACTAGACTAGACTAGAATAGAATAATAACTTTGTTGTCACTTTAAATGTACACTAATCAGCATACATTAAAATGAGATTTTGTTGCATACAGCTCTCAACCACCTCCAATATACACTGCATAAACATGACAAAAATAAAATAAAATAAAATAAATTATGCATATATCAACATACACATATGTGACCCAGAGAAACAACATAGTCTAGTTTGGATGTATGCATATACATGGCAAGAATCTTGCGAGTTTACCAGATGGATAGCATAGGGAATAAAGCTATTCTGGTAGTCCTACTAGAAATAGTTCGAAATCTCCTTCCAGAGGGGAGCAACAGAAACAGAGCTTGAAGTGTGTGTGTGGGGTCTCTAACAATGCTTCAAGCTCTAAGCTGATAGCTCTTATAAGCAATGTCCTTAATAATGGGAAGTGGGCTTCCTATAATCTTTTCAGCTGTCCTTACCACTCTCTATATGGACTTTCTAGCTGAGGCACTGCTACCATGAAACCAAATAATGATGCAGTTTGTTAAGACACTCTCAATTATGCCTCTGTAAAAAGTGGCCAGGACAGAAGGAGAAAGATGTGCTCTCCTCATCCAATGCAGGAAATGCAAGAAATTACCTTCTTAATCCATAAATTGGAGGCTTGGAGAAAATATATGGGTAAAATTGAGAAATTATTTTAGAAGTAATCCCCGTAATCAGGTAGTCTCCTGGCTTGTAGAAATTAAACTCCTTCAATCTTTCTATTGCCATGTTCAATGGACATGTCATCTGCATTATGGCAGAGGGAAATTGGGACAGAAGCAGAAGCAGAAAAAGCTGCATTGTTAGCAGTAGCATTTGGAATATTGATGGAGATCCTTCCTATAGTTCTCTCTCTCTGTCACAGTGTTGGATCTCAGAGCTTACAAAATAACTTCTCTGAAGTGAAGATTTTTCTAATTTGTTCCAGAACTGAAGGAGGAACCTGCAGTTTCAAACTAACACAACTCTTGCCTAATTCCACCTCTTCATTCAGCAGTGTTTGAGGTAGTTACAGGTCACCTAATCAGTTCTTGTATATTCTCTTTTTGTTGCATTGCATTAAAACTAAGTGTAGTGGTGGAAATCCCATAAGCCCTTTTAAAAATAGAATAAATAACAATGATTTTAATAATTAGAAGGGGAATTGGGAATGATTGAGGCAACAGTGGTGTGTAGTTGGAGAAAAGAATTTGGCATGGTTCAGGGGGTATAGTCTGAATTTAAAAGTCAGGTGGGGAACAATTCAGGGACCTTTGACTTCCTTTACCTTCAAAACCTATTTTTGAGATGCTAAATATTATCATGTGGTAAAACAATGGGATACTTTTTCACTAGCCAGTGGGGACATAATAATTCACTCTGTCTGGTATTGATGAGGTCATCTTCCTTAATGAAGATCAGATATTCCAGGATAGTTCCTGCAAGTTCATGATACATATTAACATCATTTTTTATGAAGACTTTACTGAATACTGTCCTATATGGGTTTTATAGTATGAATATGTACTCAGGAGTTGATTGATTATAGGCTGCCATGTTGGTATCAACAACTAGTGACCTAATAGCTGGACTTTCTCCAATATGTAACCTCTCCAACATGGACATTTAAGTATTTCAATGACAATTTGAGACTCTAATTGAGTCCACCCACCTTTTCTGAATACTACCCTATTATTCCCATTATTCCAGTTTGGTGTACATTGGGCCCAGTCTGGTATAAATCAACGCATGCTGAGAAAGTAGATATTGCTCTGAATGAAGCTGGCAGAATTATTACCATATGCCTTAAACCTTCCCCTCCTGAAAGGCTGCATTTACAGCTCAAAGCATGATGGAATCTATGACTTTGATCATAAGTGGCTGAGAAAAGGACAGTTTCTTCTCTGTGCTCATAAAAACCAACTCTTTGAAGTCCATATGGGCAATCTCCAGTTCTCCCTTCCTTCCAGAAAATGTTTGGCAGTCAGGACTTTGCATACAGTTGTCAATTTCAACCAAAATGCCTTGGCAGAAAATGCAGGGATTCTGCTCATCTGAATAGTATCTCACAAATTACTTGGCCAAATAAAGCTCTTCTCTTCTCTTCTCTTCTCTTCTCTTCTCTTCTCTTCTCTTCTCTTCTCTTCTCTTCTCTTCTCTTCTCTTCTCTTCTCTTCTCTTCCCGCCCCACCCCATCCCATCCCATCCCATCCCATCCCTTTTAATGCAGATAGAGGTACTCTGTTGTTTTCCCTCTTGGAGGCTACATTTTCTGAAGCTTCTCTTTACTCTTTATTTTGGCTTCACTGGAACTCTGAACTCATTATCATTAAAATGGCCCAACCTTGCTTGTAAGCCATATGCTTCCCAACATCATCACATTCATGATTCTAAATTTATATCTAGTTTCCTTTCAAATCATATTGGAATAATCTATAAATGGGTGGTCTCATATCCTTCCATTCTGCTTGGAAAATAGCCAAAGCTAAAATAACTGTTCCATAGAAATGGGCAGGTACATATCTGGTGCTCCATTACATGTTTCATCCTCATTACACAGGTGTGCAGTTGGAGAAAATAATTTAGCATGGCTCAGGAGCATAGTCCAAATTTAAGAGCCAGGTGAGGAACAATTCAGGGACCTTTGATCGCCTTTACCCTAGAAACCTATTCTTGAGATGCTAAAGATTGTCATATGGGAAAACAGTGGAATACTTTGTCGCTAGCCAGTGGGAACATTATAATTCATTTTTTCTGGTACTGATGAAGCATTCTTCCTGAACGATTCTCCAGAAAGTTACCCCAAGATCATGATATATACTAATGCCAACAATATTTTCATGAAGACTTTTCTGAATATTGCCCTGTATGGGTCTACAGTATGAGTAGGTACTCAGGGATTGATTGATTATGGGCTGCCATTTGGGTATCAACAACTAGTGACATGATAGCTAGATCTTTTCCAACATGCAAGCTCTCCAACATGGCCAATTAAGTATCTCAATGACAATTTGAGACTTTAATTGAGTCCATCCTCCTTTTCTAAATACTGTCTTCTTTGGGGGCATTACTATGAATATTCTGGAATTTGTGAGAACTGTTGAAAGTTATCTGGATTTGAGCACAAATGAGATCAATGGATCAATACGCTCCTTCATTAAGCTAATCTTTTCTCTCTTTTTGCTAGAAAATTTATCTACTTTCAATATGTAGCAAGGCTGGGGTGAGAATGGGGCTGGCTGAGAGGTTTTGTGGGAGACCTCCTGATCTGGCAGGGAAGTGAGGAACTCCAGCAGCTGCTGTGGGTCTGGCGGCAGGGCGTGGCTCTGAGGAGGGAAGAAAAGAGGAAGACTACCCTTGTTCTAGGCAAGTTGCTGTTATTAGAGACTGACTAACATTGTCTTAAGCAAATTGCTGTCACCAGAGATTGACTACCATCGCTCTAGACAAGTTGCTGTTATCAAAGACTAACTACCATTGTCTTAAGCAAGTTGCTGTCACCAGAGACTGACTACCATTGTCTTAGGCAAGTTGCTGTCACCAGAGACTGACTATCATTGCTCTAGGCAAGTCACTGTTACCAGAGACTGACTAACATTGTCTTAGGCAAGTTGCTGTCACCAGAGACTGACTACCATTGTCTTAGGCAAGTTGCTACTATCAGAGACTGGCTAACATCGTCCTAAGCAGGTTACTGTTACTAGGGACTAACTACCATTGTTGTACACCAGCTGCTGTTACCAGGAACTAACTACCATCGTCTCCTGTAAGTTCTTACTGCCTGAGGTTGACTATTATCATCCCACGTGAGTTACTGTTGAAAGAGATTGATCATCATTGCCCCATGTGCGTGGCTGCTGACCGTGACTGAGCATTACCATGCTACATCCCCTGTCAGGCAGAGGTGCCAACATGAGAGACCCCTTGGGCTGGCAGCCAGCCAAAGAGGAGGTCAGAAGGGCCCAGACTTTAGCAGTCCCTTTGGGGGTGGTGCTACAAATAGATTTCCCAAGTTCAGTTTGAACACATCAAGGACATATATATCTGGAACTAATAAAATAAAGTTCAAAATGGAGTACAGTATCATCATCATGGAAAAATAAATGTCTGGTTAGCACGTCAAAAATCTCAGTCCACAGTCACAATCAAACTATAGCAGCAACATTCATCATCCTTAGTAACAGTCTTTCATCTTGTTTAGCAGTTCATTGTATCATTTGTTATTCTCATGATTGTACCTGAGAAAGAGCTTAGATGTAGCAGTAGAAAGAAGGAGAAAGGAAAAGAAGAAAGGATGACATTAGTGACATAATTTTATTAAGGATTATATTAAGCAGATAAAATCAGCAGAAAAAACTATTACAAAAATAGTTTAAGAAAGAAACTAAGAAAGAAATTATATTTCATTCCTAGCAAGTATATTTAACATTAACAACTCCTCTTTTCCCCTTAAAATATATTCAGGTACTACTTCATTGCTACATCACACCATTTAATTTAAACACCCCCTTCATCTTGAGCTTTCGTTATAATTAGCAAAGGTCCAGTAAAAATTAGCAAAAATGCCTAACAACATGTGTATTTAGCCCCTTTCCCTCTCTTAATAATTAAACATTCAAAAAGAAATAAGAAACTATTAAACCTTGCCAAAGATAATAACCTCTTATTTAGATATCAGGAATTAATCCATTACCCCATTAAACATTTCCAACAGAAATATTACCCAGATAACTCTTTGGGTAGCAGAAATTTGAACTCATTATTTAAGTATAATCAGATAAATCCATTTTACCTTTTGTTTTTTCTTCCTCAAAGCCATCCTTTAGTCTCATAAGTATTATATTAACTTCTGTTTTTCCTAGTATCTTTTCCTCGTCTCTCAAAGTTCTTATCATTTTTCAAGTCTACCTGTAATTTCTGTGAAGTAATTGCAACAAATCTCTTATGTTTCTACTTATGATAAATCCGCAGTGTCTTTTTTCATTTTTAAATGATCATCCAGTTGCATTTGTAAATCCAGTGAATTCATCTCAAGTGTTCCCAGAGGGAATTTTTTTCATCTTCAGTAATAACTTCTGGTTCCAGGTAAGGGCAAAGGTAAAGCACTGCCTCCTGTCCAGTCGTGCCCAACACTAGAGGGCAGTGCTCATTGCTAATTCACAATGGAAGAACAGAAGAAGCTTCTTGTCAGGTCCCCTTTTGGGTGCCCCGCCATTCTGTTGGAGGGGGAGAAGGAGGCTCTGGGGGAGAGCATTCTTTGCATGCTTTCGCTTTTGCTGTAACCATATGGGAATTAGGGAGGGGGGATCATCTTTAATGATGAGATGGACTCCCTCGAAGCTGGTTCCAGCCTGACTCCAAGGTCGCTGTGCCCTGAGGATGACCCATTATCAGACTTGTACCTCAACTTTCTCAAAACAACCTTGCGGCAATGCATTGGCTGCTAGTGAACTGGTCAGGGGGTTTTGGAATGGGAAGAATTGCTTTGTGCTTTACCATTGGATTCTTCCTGTCTTTACTGCAACCACTTTCTCTCAGTAAAAGCTCCTTTGATTAACCATATGGAGTCAAGAGTTGTGCTTTAGTGAGAGGATCAGCTGGGGCAGGTCCTTACACTTCTTGGATGAGTATCATAGTGTTTTCAAGAGAGATGTTTTCAAGGAAAAAACCAAGGAATTCTAGTTGCCTTTTAAAAAGCACCTTTGAGATAGCCATGACCTGGGTGACTGAGAATCTCCACAGACAACCAAGCTGAGAGAGCACCAAGGACTCCTTATTTCAACCTGAGCTACAAACATTCTCCTTTAATAATTGTTTGTGCATCCATTCTGATTTATATAGCCACCCATCCCACAATCAAGTTACTCTGGGAAGTGAACTACAAAGTTAAAAAGCTAAATGCACAAGTTAATATGAATATTGGTCATATTAAAAACTTTAATAATTATAAAAGACTGTAATTGTCAAATTATGAACATTACCAAGGAGCCATCTCAATGTTTCTTGTTGAGATGTTGCCTTCGTCTCATTCTCAGGCCATACTATTCCCAGCATCATCACATTCATACTTCTCAATCTCAATCTCAGTTTCCTCCCAAATCTTACTGGAATAAGCTATAAATGGGTGGTCTCATATCCTTCCATTCTGCTTGCAAAATAACCTAAGCTAAAATAGCTGTTCCACAGAAAGGGGCAAGTACATATGTGTTAATCCACTGGTGCTCCATTACATGTTTTATCCTCATTATTTTCTTCTGTGGAGGTAAGCAAATTTTACAAATCAAAAACTGAGCTGCAGTTAGGACATTGATAACAAGGCAGATTCTCAGAATCTTGGCTTGTATAGAATAATGTCAAGTTTCAGATAAAATTGGGTTTTGGCTATGCTTTGGCTATAGTATATGCCAAACGTGCTGCACTATTGGTGGGGTTATAAACTAAAGCTGGTTTATTTATTTATTTGTTTGTTTATTATTTATTTATTTATTTCCTACCCATCTCACCAAATTATTCCGGGCAGTTTAGAACAATATAGCAAAACAATATAAAGATATGAACCAAACCACAGATTAAAACAGTTAAGAACAAAGATTTTTTTTTAAAAGAATAAATATTCATCTCTACCTCTAGTCTGGACTAAAGGCATGGCGTCTAGCAGAAGCCAATATTTAGGGGCCTGTCTGGACTCTAACTACTCCTCCTTCCCCTGCACCTGATTACCTTGAAGTAGACATCTCACTTTAAACTATTTTTCAGGGCTTCTGTGAGGATGAAAAACAGTCATTTACTTCCTGCTAGAATGGCCAAGGATAAAAATTTCTACCAGTTCATAAGCAAAATAAACTAAATGAGGAGTCCACTGTCTACATTCTTGTGTGGGGAGCCTAAAGGAACATGCAGTCGTGGAGTTGTTAGGGGCAACAGATCTCTCCTTTACCTTTATTTTAAGTGAATATAATTACTCTTGCTCTGCTAATTTTTAAATAACCTTTTAAAAGTTTAATTCCAAAATTTCAACTCTAACATTGTTGAGTCCGTGGCGGGAAAACAGACACGAGAAGCAGCTGGAGTTCTCAGTTTCATTTATTCAGCGTTCAGCTTACATGAAGATGGCTTCAGCCTCGCCCAAACGCCTCGCAGCCTCTTATATAGGCAACTCCCGGGTAAATGGGTTACTTTTCCCGCGCCAGCACCCGCGCATGCGCACGGCGCTGGCGACAGCCTGTCTGGTCCCGGGCAGCTTTGCACCTGCCCGGGACTGCCTGCAAACGCCCGAGCCGTTTGCAAAGGCTCGGGACATAACACCCCTTTCCCCGGGCTAAAACTACTACCAACATACAACATTTATTTTATATGACATTTTGCTCCCCAGGGCTCCCACTGATTACTGGCTTTTGCCTTGCCAGCAATGTTATGTAATCTTCTAGATACTTAGGAGATTTCTTTGCTCTCTGTGACCTTCTTAGCTCCGGGTTACTGGCATAAGTCCCCTGACTGGAGGGAGGCGTGAGCCTGTTCTCTCTATTGTGTCCTGGTGTCTTCCAAGGACTGTGCCCCGATGCCTGGCCTGCTTGCTTGCCCACCGGGCTCATCAGGCCAGGGCTTCTGTTACTTTGTGACCTGGTTGACCTACCTAGCTGTAGACCCTCAGGCCCCTTGAAGTGATAGCCGCTGCTGGGCGTCTCTGTAGAACCTCCTAGGTCAGTCCAAGACCTGTCAGGAGGCTGTCCATTCCCTGAACCCCATTCTGTGTTCGGGCTCGTGTGGGTTTCTGTACTTTCCCAAAACTCAGGTGTTCCCTGATTTGTGCTAGGGTTGTTGTAGTCGGGACTTGGTTCCTCGACTAACTCTGTGTATGTTTGAACCCCTGTAGGATTTGGGGTAAGGTCAGGCCAACCTTGGGAATTGTGTGCCAGTTCTCTTGCGGGGAATGATTTGTTGGGATGCCCCCGGGTATCCTCCGTTGCTGGAGTGCTGTGTGATGTGTGTGGAAAGTGAGTATGCCCCCGGGGTGACTCCCTGGCTGGAGTAGGTGTGAGTGCCTGTTGTGTGGGTAAGCTCCATGACTTTCTTTTCGGAGCAATTGCAGAACCTTGGGACAAGCCGTTTGTGGCTCCCTCAGTGGAGATGGGCAGTAGCTCTTGCCCTTCCCTTTGCTCCAAAGGGTCCCCCTCCCCCCCTGGAAAAGACCCAGGAGTCTCAGCAGAAAAGTCTCGCCTAGAGCGAAGTTGGTCGATGTGCCGACGCAGGACACGACCGTTGTCCAGGGCAACCTCGTAGGAGAGAGGACCTGTGATCCTGGACACAGAAGCGGGGACCCATGTATGACCAGGCCCGTAATTGCGAGCCCAAACCGGGGCACCCACAAGTAGTTGTCTAGGTGCCCTAGGATGTGAGGTAGATGAAGGCAGTCTGTCCGGATGCAACCGGTCAAGTCTAGTAGTAAGTTGGCGCCCCCAACGAAGTTCAGCTGGACTTCTCCCTGTAGAAGTGGACGGTGTGGTGCGATAAGAAAGGAGAAAGTCAGCCAACCTGTGATGCCAGTCCCCGTAGGTGAGTCTCTTCAAGGCGTCCTTTGCGATGCGCACCATGCGTTCAGCCATACCGTTGGTGGACGGGTGAAAAGGCGCAGACGTGGCATGACGAATCAGGTTTGCCTGTAAGAAAGCTTGGAATTCGGAGGAGGTGAATTGAGGGCCGTTGTCGGACACAATGACATCTGGCAGCCCGTGTGCAGCAAAAATCCCCCTCAGTACCTGAATAGTCTTTGCAGTGGTGGTGGATGAGACAGGCACAACCTCAAGCCATTTTGAATGGCTGTCAACAAGGACCAAGAAGAACTGGCCCTGAAAGGGCCCAGCGTAGTCAATGTGCACCCTAGACCATGGGGACTGTGTTTCCTCCCATCTATGCACAGGAGCTTGGGGCATCTCTGGGCGAGATCGTTGGCACAGGTGGCATGCGTGTACCTTAGCCTCAATATCTTTATCTAAAGCAGGCCACCACAAGTGGCTGCGTGCAAGAGCCTTCATACGAACAATGCCAGGATGACCCTCGTGGAGGGATTCTAAGACCCTAGTCCTCATTGAGGTGGGAATGACAACTCTGTTTCCCCAAAGCAGACAACCCTGAAAAAGGGACAGTTCATTTCTTTTGGACCAGAAACTCTGAAACTCAGGACTAGGGCAGTGCTCAGGCCACCCGGACAGGACCCAGGAGCGGACACGTGAAAGTGTGTGATCTGTACCTGTTTCAGCGGTAACATCCCTGGCACTAAGAGGGAGCTCGGGCAAGGCTTGGATTGATAGAATGTTGACAGCTGGCGCGGGGTCAGCTTCTACTACTGGCAGAGGCAATCTACTTTTTAAAGCAAAAGGGACCCTTCTTGCTTTAATCCTAATGGGAGTGACAGTGGGGTCTAGCTTTAAGGACACAGGTGGTCCTTTGAATGTGCCCAGCTGGGGGCTGAAAACATCTGCAAATTCTTTGCAGACTTCCTGTAGGTCGAGTGTTTGTAAGCTATTGAGTCCTGTGACGTGTATCCCCAGGGCCTCAAACCAATCGAGTCCTATGAGACTCGTTCGTTCACCCCCTACTACTAATAAGTCTAGTGGACCTTCAAAACTCTTGTATTGCACGTTAAGGGTGGCCTCCCCCTTAACACACACTCTTGAGTTCTGAAAATCTGTTAATACAATATCAGAAGGCCTTAACTTGGCCTTAGACCCACTTCTGGAACAAATCTTCCTAAATGTATGCAATGAAATGATGGACAGGGCAGACCCTGTGTCTAGTTCCATAGATAATGGAACCCCTTGTAGCTTCACGTTGAGTGACAGCTTTTTCTTCATGGGCTTGTGTGTGCCTGTTCTACAGATGCTTCTTCGCGAAGCGCAAAAACCTACCCTATTCTGGCTGGGGAATCTGGTACCCTTCAGGCGTTCTTCTTGGGGTTGTGCCTTTCGTCGGCCCAGGCACACAGCTGCAATATGCCCTTGTTTACCGCATGTCCGGCAGGTAGCGGAGCGGAACTTGCAGTCGGTTCTCCTGTGGCGACCTCCACAGTCGATGCACTTGAGCGGAGCCGAAGAGCTTCCCTTCTGGTTTTCTTCCCTCGCGGGGTGTAGACGGTCGACTTCCTCGTCCGGATCCTCCTCGGAGTTTCGTCGGACGTCTTCCTGGTGCACGGACGCACCCTCTGCACTGTTTCTGATCGGCCGCATGTTTTTGACGGCGCCGCCTGCTGCTTCTTCTGCGGTGACTTCCCTTAAGGCGTCTTGGAAGGATAATTCTTCCTTTGCGAAAAGTCTCTGTTGTAGCTCGCGATGCCTTAACCCGCACACGAATCGGTCCCTCAGTCGTTCCTCGAGGTCCTTGAACTCGCAGGGCTTGGCGGCCTTCCGTAACGCGGCGATGTATTCCTTGGCTGACTCACCGGACCGTTGATCTCTTTGTTCGAAGGTGTGGCGCCATGAGATAACGGACACCCTGGGGTTGAAGTGCTCCTTCAGCAGCTTCTTCAGGTCTGCGTAGCTTACAGACTCTACTGGGACAGGTGCTGCAAGGTTTTCTGCGATTTCGAAGGCATCTTGGCCGCAAACGCAAAGCAGGGTGGCCGCCTTCAAGCTATCTTCCCTCACTTGGTTTGCCTTGAAGTAGTTCTCCATTCTGGATACGTAGGACTCCCACCGCTCTGGATGTGAGACGTCGAATTCCGAAAGCCTTCCGATTTTCGCCATCTTCGGATCTTCAGGAGACGGGTCTATCAGCCAGCCTACCCCCGAATGCGCACCGGATTGGCGGGCAGCTGCCGAGTCGACGCCGTTCCTCTTTCGCCGCTCAGGACTCCTTGGGTAAGCTTACACTTCTTCCTTTCCAGGTAGTGCAAGGCATCCCACCTTCGTCGCCAGTGTTGAGTCCGTGGCGGGAAAACAGACACGAGAAGCAGCTGGAGTTCTCAGTTTCATTTATTCAGCGTTCAGCTTACATGAAGATGGCTTCAGCCTCGCCCAAACGCCTCGCAGCCTCTTATATAGGCAACTCCCGGGTAAATGGGTTACTTTTCCCGCGCCAGCACCCGCGCATGCGCACGGCGCTGGCGACAGCCTGTCTGGTCCCGGGCAGCTTTGCACCTGCCCGGGACTGCCTGCAAACGCCCGAGCCGTTTGCAAAGGCTCGGGACATAACAAACATTTTAATTTTTATGTACTGTTTTATATGTTGATATTCTACTTAACACCATGCAGAGTCCTTCTTGAGGAAAATGGACAGTTAGGAACTGTGAAATATGAATAAATATAATGTGGAAAAATGGGACCCTGAATTTTTTAGGCCTTTGGTGTGATTCTGTAGACTAGAGGATGTGACAATTTATAACCAATGTTTATATGACATTAAATTAAGGTAAACATTATTCCATACCTGGCTATCTAGAAAAGGGAATTTTTTCACACAGAATCTCAGTTTGGAATAAAATTGATTCAGTGATAAGCAGGAGTAGTGTAAAAAGTTCATTCTGGTTTACTAGTGAGACTGGCATTTTGTATTTTATTCATGACTTGAATGTTCTCTTATCAGATTTGCAGATGACACAAAAGTGGCTAATATAGTATGAGACAGAAACAGTTCAAAATGATCTAAAACTGATCTCTACTTCTGAATCTCACAAGTTAAAAAGAATTCAGAGAAACTAAAACAGGTTAAAAGAAGAAGCAAGGATGATCAGAGAAAGAGGGCACTTTACTGGACGTTTAACTTCAGGTTAATAGTGTGTGTTGTGTGTGTGTGTGTTGTATGTGTGAATTGTGAACTATTTTTTTCTTTTTTTTTTCAAAACAATTTTTATTAGTTTTCCATTTTATACCAACACAGCTTAAGAACCCACGTGGAAACATGGTGATCCATTTTTTAAAAAAACAAGCAATAACATAGTACATATGTATTTCTTAAAAATTTCCCTCTCTATCTATATAGAATATTATATTTAAATTAATACATTTTCAAATGAATTCATTCATCACTATATCTAATCATCAACTATATGAATCAATAAAAAATTAATCTATAAAATTACATTTCTTAAGAACATTATAATCAAGTCAATATCTTTCTAAAACCAATTCATTCACTAATATAACATCTCATCCAAGTTATATAATTAAAAATAAACTAACATTTGCTGTCTATTTATGTTATTATAGGCTTATTAAAACATTTCTAAAACAAATTTTCATTGAATATGTTACTCTATATGAATTTCATTAATCAATAAAAGTTTACAAACTCATTATCCATCCCAAAAATCCTGTATTATGCTTTCTTAATTTTACAAATATTTAATCTTAAACTAACATATTCATTTACTATTCAGGTACCCCAATTGTTTTTTTATTTAAGCATTATTAACTCCAAAAATAAATTCTTCTCTTTCTCATCAATCTTCTGTTGTTTTTCACTATGCCTCCAAATCTCCAATAATTAATTTCATCATTTCCCATATTTCAGTTCTTTTCTCATTATGCCATCTCTAATAATAAAAACATATAAAGCCATTTTAACAAAATCCAAGTCCAACTCAGTCCAAATCGCTGTAAGGCCTTTACCACATTACTATAATCAGATTTAATATTTTTATCTTATTCTGGGTTTCTTTCTAGTCCAAACAGGTTTCCATAATCGGGTCTCCGTCTGCCACACTATACACTCCAAAAGGAAAGCTCCCCTTATACATTTTGTTAAATTAGTATAAAAGTTGTAATTAATCTGAATGACTTGTAGCACAACATCATTTCCCCTTTCTTTTAACATTAAGTAAATTTCACTTAAAATCCTTTCTTTTATATTGTCCTCTTTAATCACATGTTTCTCTTCTTCCCATGTTTTTTTCTCTACCTCAAATTCAAATGGCGTCTGCCAACCAACTTGTCCTTCTGAAACAAGATCGTCCAGTTCCTTATTATAAGTCCTTTGTCTATTGATATCAAATCTTTTTTCCAAAATCAATTGATTGTCCAACTGTGGATTTACTTCTTCCACCTCAATAAGCAAGGCACAAGCCTCTTGTGTATAAACTGATGTTTCACTTAGTCCTTGTCTTTTGCCTTGTTGAAATAAAGAAATCTCCTTTGAACAGGCAATTATCTTCTCCGTATTTTCCAAAATTTTGTCCAAAATATATTTATAAGTAATATCTACACCAGTTTCCTCCATCTTTATTATCTTTCAAATCCTTATCCTTTTAAAGGAGACTATATGTAAAAAATGATCACAATATCCATCTCCTCCCAGTTTCCTTGCCTTTTTCCTTTGTACAAAATAAAAGCTTTTCCAGCAAAGAAAAGGTAGCAAGTTCAATGAATAAATTTGTCAGAGTGTCTCTCAAAAAGTAATCAAATGTTCAATCCTTCCAGACACCATAAAGGTAAAAGCAAGCAGTATTCTCCAAATATTATAAAAAACTTTCTTGAGGCTCCCAATCTCCAAAGATAAAATCAACAATAAAACAAAAATAAATTTAATCCTTTGTGCTTCTCTTCCTCCATTTAAAAAGCCACTTCACCAGAAAAGGGAGTAATTCCAAAAGAAAAAAAAACTTTTCACAGGCATAAAGAAAATAGAGGTAAAAGGAAAGTCTCACTGAGTTCTCCACGGTGGGTCCGTTTGCTTAGCTGATCTTGTGGCTTGCGGTTGGTGCAGCTATATGATAGGCCATTTTACTAGCCAATCTTTACCCTGTTGGCCCAAAGGAGATACTTGGTGCACAGAGGATGCCACTGCTCCTCTGCAACTATCCAAGAGCCTTCTCAACAGAAGACGCTCCTCCAGAGCATCTTTTCGACCCTCTAAGGAATCTACCGGCAGGGGAAACTTGATCGGCAAAGGGACGACTCCCTTTGCTCGACCGCACCGCCGTGAACCAGAACCGGAAGCTGAATTGTGAACTATTATAGCTAATATTCAAGGAAGTGCATTGGGACCATATGCACAATACCCTGAATACTACTGACAGATGTTTTTATGATAGCCAGGTTGCCATGATATGCCAGGCAATCATGCAGTTGATATGATTTAGGACTAGCATTTTATGTGAATTTAGACCTTTCAATCTATAAATCAACCCTCCATCCTACTATCTATCTGTGTAAAACATCATGTTCTCTTTTAGAATTCACTATTAGGTATTCCTTGGTATTCATGTGAGGTCTTAGGATAATGATGTAGCATTTAGGGATAAAGATGCAACCCATTAAGCCCAGACTGGAGGCCAGGATAGAGAAGATCTGCACAGCCACCATGTATTTTCCTTTGGTGCTCAGGTACGTGGGGACAAAGGAAACCAAACACTGCAGAAAATCAACATGCTGAAGGTGATCAACTTGGCTTCGTTGAAGGTTCCTGGCAGCTTGCGTGCCAGGAAAGCCACCAAGAAGCAGATGGCAGCCAGAAGGCCCATGTAACTTAGTGCAGTGTAGAACATGATGATTGACCCTTCATTACATTGCAGCAGGATGTATCCTGGTTGAGAATGTATGTCAGAATCTGGGAATGGGGGAGAGATTCCCAGCCATATCATGCAGATACCCACCTGAATCCCAGAACAGGATACAACAATGGAGTTGGCCAGAGTCTTTCCTAACCATTTCCTCATCCTGCTGCCTGGCTTTGTGGCCAGAAATGCCACCACCACCATGACAGTCTTTGCCAGCAATGAAGACACTGCAACTGAGAAAACAACACTGAAGATGCTTTGTCGAAGAAGGCAGATGATTTCTTTGGGGCGACCAATGAATAGAAGAGAGGTCATGAAGGAGAGGAGGAGGGAGATCAGAAGAATGTAGGTGAGGTCCCGGTTGTTGGCTTTAACTATTACAGTTTCTCTGTATTTAGTGAAGATTCCCAGAACAAAGGCAGTGATTAGGGACAAAGCAAGGGTAAAGGAAGCCAGGATGATTCCCAATGTTTCTTCATAGGACAAGAAGCTTATACTTTTAGGGATACATTCATTTCGCTTCTCATTGGAAAACTGGTCATCTGGACACTTGCTGCAATGGGATGCATCTGAAAAAACATTTGCTATATATAAGTATTTCTGCAATTGTAATCATAAAATAATGAGATTGGAACCAATACTTTATACAATGCATAAAACATGTTTTTGAAAGTGATGGGGTAGGAGAGGATATAGGGAGAGCTGGAGAACTTAGAAAATACTTTCCAACTATACTGCGTGAAAGCCTAAGTTGGATGGTGAGACAAAATGATGAATGAACATTGTACAATAGGGATGATGTTCTATGGAATATGAAATTGAATATAACTGAAAGATGAAGGTATAGTGTACCATTGTCCTACTAGTGATTCTTGGTTTCCTTTTTTTCTCCAGAACCACCTACCTTCTTCCACTGAGAATGTTCCTTCCATACACAGAGAACAGTCATGGCAGCAAACAAGTGCTCCTTTTCTCACAAGTTTGACATATCCTGGGTAACAATTTTCTGAACATCTAGAAGAAGGCACTGTCTAAACATAAAATAGAAATAGAAATAAAGGCACCACATGAGTTACAGTAGAGGGGTTTATTTAAAAAAACCTGTTTCAGGAACCAAGTTGCTCATGAAAAATTGGAGAAAGCAAATGGTAGTGACTGATCAGTTCCCCTATCTCCCTTCCTTTCTAACTTTATGAAGAACCATATAACATTGATCTTCATGGAAAAGGATCCTGGAATCAATTGGAAAAGAAGTTATGACGTGTGGGAATGCTATGTATTGTATTTTTCTCTCTAATTCTGCCTTGTCAGAAACCTCCAAAATCTGGCTTTCTTTGTCATTGCAAATGTCCCTGCATTTCTCTCCTCTAGCTGAACATTGTAAGAAGATTATTTGATAGGTTATTAATTATGATATAATTATATAATTATAATTTGTGGTATAGCACATTCTGGTTTGTGATAAACTATAGAAAAACATCTTAAACTTACATGATATTTAATGAATTAAGTTTTTCTAAAAAAGTTTCACTTACAGGTAGTCCTCGAATTATGAGTGTAATGGAGCCTGCACATTCCACTTGTAAATCAAAAACTCATAGAGTGAATCTTGTTCATTTAGCAAAATCACTCTCTTCCTTGTTAAAACGCATGTGGCTCATTAAGTAAACATGAGGTATCTCAGGGTGGGTAAGGCCATGGAGGGCCTAGTGATGGAACAGCCCCCCAAGACCTCCCCGACCCACTAAGATACTTCATTCTTCCCCCTTCCTTTCTGCCACACGGGACTTACCTGGAAAAGGTCTGTCTCCTCTCTGCTGCAGTTCCTGCTACTGAGGCCAGGGGATGCATCCACAGCCCCCCGCAGCCCGATCCAGTCTCCAGAGGCATGGAAAAGACCTCCGTAGCCCAGATCTATGGCTGCAGAACAATTTTGCGGCCATTCTTTTCCAAGCCTCCAGAGCCTGGATCCATGGCCATGGAATGATTTCGCGGCTCCTCCGTGGCCCAATCTGGGTTCCGGAGGCCTGGAAAAGACCTCTGGAGACCAGATCCATGGCTGTGGAGCAAAATTGCGGCCATTCCGTAGCTCAATCTGGGCTCCAGAGGCTTGGAAAAGGCATCTGGAGCCCAGATCAGGCCATGGGGGGCCCGCAAAATCACTCCAAGGTCATAGATCTGTGCGGATCCAGTTTCCGGAGGCACATTGAAGTATCCCCTGGCCTTGATTTGGTTCTCTGTTGCAGAGAACAGAGGCCTAAAGAACCATGAGACCATGCAAGATCAGTAGTGTGAGATCTCTCTCAACTGATCTCACGTCATCTTGCATTATTTTAGGCCTCCATTCTCTGCAAACAAACTGAAGGCCTGGAGTAGCCAAGAAAGCGAAGATTCTCCATCTTCGCAGGGTGAGTACTGAAGGCCTGCTGCCTAGGGAGACCTAGGCGGGGGTGGGGAAGGAGGGAATAACCTGGGTGAGTGTTGCATAGCCACTGCGGTCGCTCGTAAGCACGAACGACTGCTGAGGTGCTGCAGTACTTGGAATTTTGGGAGTAGCTCATAAGCACTAGGGGGCACTCATCATGTAACTTTGAACGAGTGTTAAATGAATGCTGGTAACTCAGGGATGACCTATATTTGGATGTTATCTCAATTGTCCTGAATGGGAATTATTACTGAGCAGAACAGTTTGCATATATGGAAACTGGAAGGATTCAAACAAAGAAGATGAACTACCTTGTTAAATGATATTGGCCATTGGATGGCACTCTGATTTATGGATACCTTGACTTCAGAAGAAGCTTCCCTTTCTATACTCCCAATTTTTTCCATAAGATAAGACTCTTCTGGCAACATTTTCCAGTGTATGATATTAAAGTCAGCAGCAAGAATTCCATTTTCATCTAAATAAATGCTATTGGAAATGTTGTGAAGCTGGAAGTTTCTCATGAAGCGATGTAGCTGCAAGAGAGACAGAAAATAACTCATGCAGCATACACATTTCCAGTTGAATCTTTATTCAGTGTTTTTCTGGCTATTATTCTGAGTTGGAAATGCATTGAATAATTCACCTTCTTCAGATCAGCACTTTGGTCTGAGAGGATGATTCAATATTTTCTTGTAAGCTTCTCTTGCTCCTTCTCCTTGGAACACCAGATATTTTTCTACATAAATACCTTTCATTTAATAAAGGAGAATATTTGTAGCGCAGGGTTGACATGAGGGGTCCCGGGTGCTCTCTGAGCTTGCTTGTTTTCTTGCAGACATTTCATTATCAAACTAGATAACATCATCAGGGCTAGTAAGGAGTGCAGTTTGCTGTCAGTTTATATTCCGGTGGCTTGCCCTGTCAGTATTGGTGGGAGTGGTCTTACAGATTCTTTGGTTGGGCTGTTTGCTATTGGCTCTTGGGCAATTTTTTGATTGGGGTATTGTTTACTTGATTGTTGGTTTGATGTTAACCTTGGAGATAATCTAGGATGATCTGGATGCTGATTGCTGGTGGAGAGGTGCTTGGGGCATTTTGTTCTTTTTTTGGGGGGGGGGCTGAGTGATTGTCTCTTTTGCATAGTCTATAGATGTTGTTAATGTCTATGTGTCTATTAATGGCTAATTTGTCAGAATGCCAGGCTTCTAGAAATTCCCTGGCATTTTTGGACTTGGCTTGATCTAGGATGGCCACATTTTCCCAATTGAAACTATGGTTAAATCTGTCTATATGTTGTGAAATTAAAATTTTTTTGTCATGCCTTTTGACTGCCAGTTGGTGTTCATGGATATGTTCTGCCAATCTTCTGCCTGTTTGTCCTACATAATAGTTGTTGCAGTCCTTACATTGTATGTTATAGATGACTCCTGTTTTTCTTCTGGGGTTGCTGGATCTTTTGATCTGCTTAGGATATTTTGAAGGGCTTTAATTGGCTTGTGTGTTATGCTGATTCCATGTGATTGTAGTAGTCTGTTAGTGGTTTCTGACATATTCTAAATGTTTGGCAGTGTAATTCTTTTTAGGGTTTGTGTTGGTTGTTTTGGGTTGGGTTGAATGGTCAGGGACTTTTTGATAAAGTTGTGTAGGTATCCATTTTGTTGGAATGTGAATACTCCATTTCCTTTTTCTGCTATTCTGGATTACTGCGGTGTGTTTGGGCTTGTTTAAATAAGGTCCTTATGCATCTTCTCTTGTGGGAGGTTGGGTTATTGCTTTGGTAGTGGAGCACCTGATTAGTATCGGTAGTTTTTCTGTAGACTTGAGTTTCTAGTTTGCCATTGTGATCTCTGCTGATCAGGATGTCCAGAAAGGGTAGCAAGTTGCTTTTTTCTTCTCTAATAAACTGGATTTCTTTAAAAATGTTGTTGATGATTCTGTGGGTGTTCTCTAATTGGTCCTATTTTATTATGGTGAAGGTGTCATCTACATATCTGATCCATATTTTTGGTTGTATTTTGGTTGCACCCAGATTGGTTGCATAGATTAACTCCAGGGTTAACATCAGACAACAATCAAGTAAACAATACCCCAATCAAGAAATTGTCTAGGAGCCAACAGCAAACAATTCAACCAAAGAATCTCTAAGACCACCTCCACCAACATTGACAGAAACTCCGCTCCTTACTAGCACTGAGGATGTTACTTACTTTGGGTAATGAAATGTCTGCAAGGAAACAAGCAAGCTCAGAGAGCACCAAGGACCCCTTACATTTCCTTTTATTGAAGGAATCACTAAACTGACCTACTAAATCGTAATTCAGCATAATTTTAAGAAAAAATTGAAATAAAATAATTTTGAAGTTTTAAAAATTTATTAAATCTCATTAAATACAAGAGTTTCTCTGTGATATACTGCATATGATTTTTTTAATGCCATGTCTGTCTATGTCTCTATGTCTCTGTCTCTTCCTATCTGGCTCTTGCTGTCTCTCTTTAAGACAGGGGTGTCAGAATTTCATTGAGGGCCATATCAGCATTGCGGCTGCTCTTGGGGGGCTGGGTGGGTGTGGCCAGAGTGGGTGCGGCCTACTGGATGGGTGTGTATGGAGTGGGTGTGGCTTACTGGGTGGGAGTGGCCAGCTCTACATGCACTGGAGGACCCTCATTGTTCCCCTCAGGCCATGCGGGGGGGGGGGCTGGATGATGGCATGGGCTGCCCGGAGCCCTGGTAGCAGAGGTCAAATGCCCAGCCTGGCCCTCAAGCACCTGCGGCGCCAAGCCCGGCCCCACTTCCCCAAAGGGGTGCCCAGCTGCACTTACCTCCTCCTCAAGGCTGCTGCTGCTGTGCTTGCTCTCCTTAGCCAGGTTACTCATGATGGGTACAAGAGAAAAGTCAGAGAGAGGCTCATTCCTTCTCCATGGGAGGAGACCCACCTTTGTATCCAAAGCTTCCTTAGCAATAGGATGGGAGACCCCAGGATAGGCCAAGAGGAGGGGACAAGAGGATGGTGAAAGGGCAGCAGGGCAGAACTAAGGCAGGACTTCCCACAGACCCTCCCTCTCCTTCTTCCCTTCCTTCCTTCCTAAGTACAGAGTGGCAGGAAAATATTTGAGATGAGGGAGTGAGAAAAACAGGCAAGAAACACAGCTGGGGAGGTGTTGCACTTTGTGAGGAATGTTATATGCACCATCGCCTGAAAATAGCCACCACATGGTCCTCACCTACTTCACATATCTGGCTTGATGGGCTCTGGGGGAGGAGATGCCATGAGCAGCATGAGAGTCAACATTACCTGTGCAATGCCCCCCTGCTCCCAGCTTGCCCGGTCTTGGCAGGCATTGGGGCACTTTCCTCACAGTGCCGAGAGGCTGAGCCAGGCGGTGTGAATCTGAAAAGAAGCACAACAATGCCCAGCCCCCAGCCCCCAGCATGCACCCAGGAGGTGGGGCCGACGCGGCAGGGGTTGGTTCCTCGCTGTTTTCAGATGGCTTTGTGGAGCTAAGACTGAATATGTTTCAGCATAGATGGCTACCACAAAATTCTACATTAGCTCCCAGCTGGCCTGGGCCAGGGCCAAGACAGTGGGGGCCGTTCCCTCACTGTTCCCAGGATGGCTTCACAGGCCACATGAAATCACTTCGCGGGCCGCATCTGGCTCATGGGCCTTGTGTTTGACATGTCTACTTTAAGTAATCTATCTATCTATTGTTCTAGCCAACAAGGAATCAAAATCTCTTTACTAAATTGTTTCTCTGCAGGAAGCAGTAAATCAACTGTAAATCATTTAATGTATTGTAGGGTCTTCATTTAAGTTCTCCTCCAGCCTTCAGATGGCCTAGCCAGCAGCAGCTGGGTGTGAAGGGTAAAGAGAGAACAATTATATGGAAGTTGTAGGACAAACAGGCAGGTTAGTCACAATACACAAAATAAAAGATACAAAGATCTGCCAATTGTTCTGGGCTGTGAAAAATATGAGTTACAGTATTCAGAATGGGAGCCTTCCTTAAGCCAAAAGTGGATCAATGAATCAAAACCCTAATGAGGAGAAAAGAAATAATGGGTGGAGGCATCTGGAAGTGGGTGAATAAGAAATGTCCTTCTTTCTGAACTGGAGCAAAGCAAATGCTCAGGAAGTGGGAACATCAGTGGGTAACAGAGAAGGACCCGAGAGAAATCGTATCATGTTGCCTATTGTTTAAAAATATGGCAATCAAATTTAATTGATCCGTATAGTACTTAGGCTTAGTATTGATTCTGCCCTCTACCAGAGGTGTTACAACAATATGAATTACCCCCAAATCAGATGCAGAATAGAAACAGTTGAAATTATTTTCTTATACACTTTACAGGTAGTCCTTGACTTACGACCACAATTGATCCCAACTTTTCTGTTGCTAAGCAAGACATTTGTTAAGTGAGTTTGACCCATTTTATAACTTTTCTTGCCACAGTTGTTAAGTGAATCACTACAGTTGTTAAATTAGTAATACAGTTGTTTAGGGAATCTGGTGTCCCCATTGACTTTGTTTGTCACAAGGTTACAAAAGGTGATCATATGCAACCGTCATAAGTATGAATCTGTTGCCAAGCATCTGAATTCTGATCACATGATCATGGGGATGCTGTAATTGTTGTGTGAAAAATGAACATGTCAATGTTTATTAACATATTGCATTTTATTTTGGAAAGAAAATCCTCCTGCAGTCAGTATGGCAACAGTTAGTACATTCCAATGGCTCTATGCCTAACCAAAATTTTCATTTTGACTGAAGAAGTTACTTGGATGAGTAACAAACTGTCTCAGTTTAATAAGTTTTGGTCCCGTTGCCATGATTTAACCTTTTAAGATACTTTTGCCCTGGATGTTTGAGTCTTTATTTACATACAGTATAAGTCACTTTCTCAGTGCTGTTGTAACTGAACTGTTGTAAGTCAAAGACTCACTGTATATATGTAATAAAATGTCCTTAAGAAACTGTACATAAACTGAATTCTGCAGAGGACTAGATCTGTGTTTTATCTATCTATCAGAACCTGATCTGAGGATTGCTGGAGCATCTTGAAGCTTATTTAATTTGCAAATGAGGAAAAATACTTTGTCACTATGGAGATATTTCTGTGATTACAGCATCCCAAACCAGCATAGTTTCAGTTTGGAAGAGTTATCCTTATAATCTCTCTTTCACACACACTTGGAAACACTACAGACTAGATAACTGCTGTTTGGAATATCTCTCCTCTCCCTATATAAAATTTAATATATAGGAAGTGAAAGCATCCGTGAAACCTCAAAGGAGAAGCCTTACCTGCCATGGCTGTATAATCTGGGGTGACTGATGGTCTCCAGCCAGCATCCTCCTCTTACTCATCTGATATGAAGAGATGGCATGGAGGACTGAGGCCACCGCATGGATTGCTCTGGAAATACCAGAACCATCCTCAATTACCACTCTTGCAAGCACCTGAAGGGGTGGGAATACTCCATTCTCTTTTTCTGTGCATTTTTTCCAAACCTTCTTAGACAACACAGGCCTTGAATAGGAACACTGGAATGCTTCTTCTACAAACTGTTTCCCAGTAAGGGAATATGTATCAAAGTCATAATATTGTCCCCTGTTTGTCTGTGTTTGGAAAGAAAACAAAACATGTTTTTGTTGGAGGTCAAGATAGTTGGAAAGCATTCTTATGCTTAATTTTGACAAGGCTGTTGCAATCCACACTTTTCCCTCAATGAATGTATTCTTTCTTTCATTAACAATTATTACTCCTATTAGTACTCCTGTGGCCTGAAAATTAAGTTGACAAACTATAACTTTTATGTGAATATTGCCAAGGAGAAGGAACATTTTTCTTCGTTCTTTTCCAGATAGGTCTTTAGTATGTAAATCAGCATTCATTGTTTGGGATGGTTTCTGAGCGGACAATGCAAATCCCACTTTTTACAGCTAGAGTTTCCAAGCTTCTTTTAAAGTTTTCTCCTCTTTCATTGTCCTGAGAAAGAAGGCCAATCCACGTCCATCGGAAATGCAGGAGCAGCTTGAAAATTGTTGAGTAAGGAGGTTCTGGTTTTGGGGTCATCCGGTAGAAAAAAGGAAAATGATGACTTTGCTGAAGAATGTAGCTAATCTCACCAGTGTTGATCTAAGAGGAAAGAAGGTATTGGTAGTTTGTGTCACTTTTATTGTTAAATGTCAATTGTTTAAACATAAGTTGCTTTCCCCACCTTTGAGAGAGTTTCCAGAAAAGAATGACTGCATAAAACATACTAGATCCCTTCTCTACTCCTGTCCTGTTTGCTCCTTTTGACCCTAGTGAGCTCTGAAGTAATCTGTGGGTGATCTTCATGCAGCAAACCCTTCTGGTCAAACTCTACCGTGCAGGTAAGCCTGGGTGATGAAGTGGATGCAGTAGAACACTTTTGCTACCAACAGCTGAGGATCACGTGAGCCCTACACACACGGCGGGTCATCCATCTAGTAGATCAGACACTGCAAGTAATCCAGCTCAGATAGACACAGATAGACAGATAGACAGATAGACACATATGAGGGTGAAGGTTCGTTCTCCTAGCTTGTGGGTTGGTTTCCAAAGGTTCCAAACTTTTAACGCCGCTGAAGATGTTACCTAGCCTGGTAACAAAACATTTGGAAACCAACCCACAAGTCGGAGAATGAACCTTCATCCTCATCCTACACTCGAGCTACAGATATTCACCATGATTACATCTTAATATATTGGGAGAGAGAACTTTTCTGATTTAGAAATGTCATAAACACAGAAATAGATTTCTGGTTATGATTGATGATAAAATCCAATACTCTAATGTGAGTCTGTAGCCATTCTGTTTATCATAACATCTGATTTTTTTTAAAACTAGGGCTCTGTAGATCAATAGGCATTTGAACAACTGAAGGCAGATGTTATGTGGTCTCCAGCCAGCTGTAGAAACCCATGCTTATATTGATAATAAAAAATTGGCTTGTTTTATTATAAAAAGTATAAAGAAAAAGTCAAATGCTATCGTAAAAGGATATGTGTGCTTTAGCATAAAACAAGAAAGGAGGAATTATTATATATGTCAAAGAAAAATAAAATTAAATAAATATACTTGGATGAAAAGGGGTGAATTTTAATGTTAGAAATAGTATTAGAGTAAAAACAGTATATGCACCAAATAATATGAGAATATTTGTATGATCACCATGCTTAGATCAGTGGTTCTCAACCTTTCTAATGCCGTGACCCCATAATACAGTTCCCCATGTTGTGGTGACCCCCAAGTGGGTTTGGCCACCAATAAGAGGGAGTAGGACAGCTAGGGAAAAGGGAAAAAATGGCGGACAGCGTGGTTTGGCCACCCCCGTGAAATGGTCATTTGACCCCAAATGGGGTCCCGACCCACAGGTTGAGAACCACTGGCTTAGATGGAATTCCGGTCGAGTCTTATAAAAAATATGAGTGTCACTACAATGAATAATGTTGGATTCCTAGTAAGTAGTAGAATATGAAAGAAGGAAAATGTAAATAAGAAACAATGGGGCAATAAGGACAAATATTTCAAAGAAGAAAGAGGGGGGAAATGTAAAGAATAGAAGAGTACTGTTACAAATTGCCGTTAACAAAAAAGGATACATTATGTGTGTATATGTGTAATGTTTGTTGTGCTTTGTTTTGTTTTGTTGGTCTAAAATAAAAAAAAAGGAAAAAAAAGAAAAAGAAAAAGTCAAATGCTATCGTCTCCTGAATCAGAAGCTAGGATAGCTAATTATAGCTTCAGACATCTGAAATGCAGAAGCCAGTTTAATAAGTTCACTCTGAAGCACTCAAGATAAGTGTCTTTGTGTCAAGCTTCTGTTTATAAAGGGGAGAATAAATTTATGATGAGGTACTTTGCACTGTTTTACGGAATAGAAGAAGCACGTTAAAGTTGCTGACTGGATGGATGTTTAAGCTCTCCAAGCTCTCCTACAGTCTTCTGTGACTCTTTCACCTTTTCTTCATATCTTTCTTTTTGCAATTTGAGCCTCAGACTCATTTTTTTAAAAAAAATAGGATTTTCATGATTATGAGAGTTATTGCTAGACTAGTCTGGCTCCTGGTTCTCCATCACTGGAGGTTTTGAAGGAAAATTTAGGAAGCTCTTTGCAGTGATCTGAGGATTGCTGCTTTGGATGGGGAATCAGGTCAGAAGATCTCTATAGCCTCTTTTAAGTTTTTCATTCTATGTTTCTGTGAACATACCTACCTCTTTAGCTCAGGTCACTAACTTTTCATTTTAAAACTAACTCATTCAGCATCCATATATTCTTAGCCACCATTTTCAAAATGCTTGATTGCCATTGATCCAACGCATTTTAATATTACTTGAAATAAAAGTCAGTTCATACTTTCATTTCCCAAAATGGGCAGACACCCACTGTTAAGTACTGATATTGGGGGATTTTTTTGAACAAAGACTCACTTTATGCTACTATTTCCTTTTTCTAAGGATATGTGTGTGCTTTAACATTTTTCCATCCTTTCCCTAACTTTACTAAACACTTTACCATGGGATTCAAGATCATCTACATTCTGTTTTGCCTCTTTGAAAAAAGACTTTTCAATGACCGAAAAGGAAAAGTCACAAGAGCCATGTTGTGGCAGGTAGATAAAAGAAATGTATGCATTTACTTTATGGAAATAAAATTATTTTAGATCTTTTAATATCTAATCTCTGCCTCCGGGTTTATCTGGAGATATATATGAGGTCTGCCTTGTAGTCTAATTTGAAAATTCAGAACATGCGATTAAGCTTATTTTAGCTTTATACCTGTGGAATTTTGTAGATGCCCAAGACAGTAGAAATTTGATCAAAGAGTTCAGAATCTGTGTTTTCAAGAACTGCCAGGAGATTCTTTTGTCCTCCACATCTGTAATTTGGGACATTCTCCTGTCCTGTAGGCAGCAAGTCCATCATGACCTCGTATGTTATCCTTGCATTCAGGAGGTTATCATAGATGTTGTAGCCCAGGGTGATGTTGGGTAAGAGCCTAGGATTCTGGTTGATCTCATGAACACCCAAGAAGAAGAGGAGGACGTGGTTGAATATTGCTGATGAACTGTAAAATAATATCTTATCTGTAAAACAACACTAGACAGCTCAGAACTATTCATGAAACATAATTAAAAATACACTCTTCCCTTTGAAGCCATGCCAGACATTCTCACAGTTCAACCCATCCTAGCCCAATCCTTGAAGAAGGAATGGGGTCTTTGTAGCCCTCTAGAATTCTTAAAGAATTTTACCACATGTGCATATATGTTCTCATAATATAATATTTCTTCCTTTTACACCACCTAGAAAGTAACATTTGGACAGATTCAAGAGCTGGATTTAGTCTTGAGCAACTGGTATTACCTGTCATTACTCAATAAGCCATCTTTAGAGCCACAGGTTATTTTGCTGCAGAATATTGATGTCTTGGGAGTTACTGCTCTTTATTCAAAAATCTTTAATGTAATTCTCTACAGCTAAAACATTAGCTTATTATAAGGTGTCTATTCTCTGTGAATTTTGTCTTTAAAAGTTATTCATATTTAATGCAAAAGTAAAATGGAAGCCACAAAACAATAAAAGGCATCAGTTGGAAAGAAATGTTGGAAAAGGAGAAAGGAAGGACCAAGAGCAAGGTAGGAAAGGAGAGGAGATTGTGGGAAGGTCACCTTTAGCTCAAAGATATTGAGACACTTGACTGTGAGATTGTGGGCAACTATATAATTATGTACAGAAATAGATAAATAAAGAAAATAAATATTTGCACAGTATCAAGGAAATCACATTGAGAATAGGAAGAACCCTACTCAGGCAAGAGTCATATTTGCTGCCAAAATTGCTTAATTAAAACTGACTCTTGCAGAAGAACTGAAACTGCATGCTCAGCTTTTCAAGAATCTTTATGTGCTCCAGGAGCCTTCTCCCTAAAGCAAACTGGGAGAAGCAGTATTGACCTGTCCTTCTCAAGGTGAGGAATTGAGAAAAGAGAACACATCAGAAGTGGGGTAAACTCAAGCATCAGAATCCTGTACATGCCAAAATTACCTTCTCAATCTGTGGGTTGGAGGCAAGGAGAAAATATGGGGGTAAAATGCAGCAATTATTTTAGATGTTATTCCAGTAATCAGGTAGTCTCCTGGCTTGTAGTAATTAAACTCCTCAAACTTCTTAAATTCTTCTGTTATCACCTCAAATGGACACTTCATCTGCATCAGGGCACAGGAAAATTGGGAGAGAAGGAAAATGAAAAAGAGCTTCATTCGCTGCAGCAGCAATTGACATATAACTATGGAGATCTTTCCTATAGTCTCTTCTTTGGCACAGTGCTGGATCTCATTGCTCACAAAAGAGGATAACGGCAGTGAAAATTTTCCAGTTTTATCCCAGATCTGGAAGAAAATCCTGTAATTTCAGACTAGCACAGTACCCGCCTAATTCTACCTCTACTCTCAGCAATGCCAGAGATAGTTACAGGTCAGATTTTGAGTTGATGAACATCCCGTTATTGTGACATCACTTTAAAACTAAAGAAAGTAGTGGAAATCCCAAAATAGAATAAATAACCATCATTTTAATCATTAGAAGGAGACTTGGGAATGACTGTTGCTACAGAGGTGTGCAGTTGGAAAAAAAAAAAAACAGTTTTGCATGCCTCAGGGGCACAGTGCTAGTTTAAGAGTTACAAAAGAAGCAACTCAGAATAGTTTGACTGCCTGTTACTCTAGGAAACTACTCCTGAAATTCTAAATAATATCAAGTGGTAAAACAAGTGAACATTTTTTCACTAGGTAGTGAGCGTCTAGGATAGAGTTCCCCAACCTTTCCAGCTTTATGGACCAGAAGGGGAGGGGAAAAGGGACGGTTTCATGTGAGAGGCGGGCATGTGTCTCTTCCACCTTCCCTAGAATTACAGACTTCTCAAGACAGCTAGTCTTTGCACCCTGTGCCCAAAATGTGTTAATTTCATCCTTCCATTCTCCATCAGTCAGTTAGAACTGAAAAAGCTTCTTGGATGAGAAGTGAAAGATATTCAAAGAAAAAGAAAATCTGGTTGCCTTTTGGAAAAGCACCTTTGGGACAAGGAAGAGAGTTGTTAAGTGAGTTTTGCCTCATTTTGTGCCCTTTCTTGCCACAGTTGTAAGTGAATCACTGCAGTTGTTAAGTTAGCAACATGGTTGTAAAGTGAATCTGGCTTCCTCATTGACTTTGCTTGTCAGAAGGTCACCAAAACTGATCACAAGACCCCTGGACACTGCAACTGTCACAAATACATGTCTCTTGCCAAGTGTCCCAATTTAGATCAGATGACCATAAGATGTTGCCATGCTCATAAATGTGAAAAATGGTCATAAGTCACTTTTTCATTGCCATTGTAACTTCAAACTGTCACCAAACAAATGGTTGTCAGTTGAGGACTTCCTTATTTCAGCAATTGGACTAGATCAAAGTCATCCAGCTGTTGCTTGGTATTGGCTTCCTATAAGCTTCTGAATTCAATTCAGAGCACTAGTTTTGACCTTCAAAGCCATACATAGTTAGGCAGTGAAGTACTTGCACGTTTCTTAACCCAATTTCAGTCCACCCAACTCAAACATCTGGGCAGAACCATTGTTTGTCCTGTCATCTCCCTGAGATAAAGTGGTTTGGAACTCATACCATTTCAGAGGAGGCCCCTGTAGTTTGTAACGTAAGCAACAGTGGAAGCTTTCGTGTGTTTCTACAGTTGTGAGAAATCTGCCCACTTAAATTAGAAACCAAAACCTTTGAATAGTTTTCCTTCCCATCATGTGAGACAGCCCTCAATGGAACAGTTCTAAGGATTTTATCAGTGTTTCTGTTAAATAGTGGGTTCTTGGAGGCATAGACCAGACCGATCTAATGCAACATGTTTTATTGTAAGAATAACAGAACGGAACTCACCGGCAGACTGACAGATATTTATACATGCCGCCAATAGGCAGCGACCAATCAGATTTAAACGGTTTTGCCCACTCAGATATGAACTTCAGTTTTCCTCCAGAATGATTGGAGACACATTTAAAACTAAACACATTAACGGTCAATTACAATACATAACACCCCTTCCCCCTGGACAAGTCAATCCCAGTACATTTTATGTATATAATCATTTAAGTATACTGGTGGATTTTGGAGTGCCACAAAACTGTTTGGGGCTTCCGATCAACTTGCCGTTTGGCTTTACCCCATTGGCCCGTGCCGCTAAGTCTGTCCGTACCAAGTAGACCGGTGCCATTGCCTTCGGCTGAACCAGGTAAACTAGTACCGCTATTTCTGCTCGCTTCACTTGCTGACAAATATGGTTCGCTGTTCTGTGATGATTCTGGATCTACACGTACAGTTTCTGTGGGTCTGACCGATTTGGGAATGTCCACTTCCCTATGCAAGTCTATAGTTCCCTCATCCTCTGCACCCGGACTCTGACTTGCCAGCTGCTGCCGCAATTGGTCAATGTGTCATCGGACCACATGACCATCGTCCAGGGCCACCTCATAGGATAGTGGTCCTGACTTTTTTACAATAGCAACCACCCAAGGTGTCCCCTGCCCATAGTTTCTTGCCCAAACAGTCTCACCCAAACATAAATTCCTTGGAGGCTTGGGTTGTGAAGTTTTGGCAGCTGCTCTGTCAGGATGGAAACGGTCCAACTTTGTCATTGGTCGACAACCCCATCTCAGCTCTGCTGACTGTGATCTGTAGCGGTACTTGGCGTTGTGTGCTGCCATAATAGGAAATTTGCCAGGTGATGATTCCAGTCTCCAGTCATTAGTCTTTTAAGAGACTCTTTAGTGGATCTCATCATCCATTCAGCTTGGCCGTTGGAAGCTGGATGGAATGGGGCTGAAGTGGTGTGTCTAATCATATTGGCTTTAAGGAAGGACTGGAACTCTGCTGCCAAGAATTGTGCCCCATTGTCTGACACAATGATGTCTGGTAGACCGTGTGTAGCGAAAAGCCTGTGCAGTTCCTGGATAGTCCTGGCAGTGGTCATAGACAGGTACTACCTCTAGCCATTTTGAGTAGCTGTCCACGACAATGAGGAATACCTGTCCTTGAAATGGACCTGAAAAATTGATGTGTACACAAGACCAAGCAGTTTGCGTGGTCTCCCAATGGTGCATTGGTGCTTGAGGCATTTCTGGCTGGGTTTCTTGGCAAACCTCGCAGCTCCTGACTTGAGTCTCAATGTCTTTATCCAAACCTGGCCACCATAAGTAGCTTCGTGGAAGTGCTTTCATTCTGACAATGTCTGGATGTCCTTCATGCAGGGATCCTAATACTCTGGCGCGCATTGCGGGCAGAACAATCACCCTGCTTCTCCACAATATGCAACCCTTGTGGGCTGACAGTTCATCCTTTTTATTGGCATAACTCTGGAACTCAGGACTTGCTCTGTTTTCTGGCCACACCCTCAACACCCAGTTCAAAATGCGACTGAGTGTTTTATCAGTGGCAGTTTCAGCGGCTATGTAGGGGCATTTCAGGAAGATTCTGGATTGCCAGGATGCAAGCTGCTGGGTCTGGGTCTGGATCTGTTTGAGGTAGGGGCAGTTGGCTGAGTGCATCAGCATAGCCCATTTCCTTGCCAGGTTTGTGTACTAGCCTGTATGAATAGGCAGCCATAAAAATTGTCCATCGCAGCATCCTTGGAGATAGGATGTGCGGAGTTTGCTTGTCTGATGTAAAGAGGCCGAGCAATGGCTTGTGATCAGTGAAAATGGTGAAGGGTCAACCGTATAGGAAATCGTGGAAGTTCTTAATTCCTGCTGCAATAGCGAGGGCTTCCTTGTCTATCTGCACATAATTTCTCTCTGCAGCAGATAATGTTCTAGAGTAATAGGCTATAGAAGCTTCACGGCCATTTGCCATTTTATGGTTTAGCACTGCTCCGATGCCATACAGTGATGTATCACATGCTAACATCATGGGCAGTTTTTCATTAAAATGTGCTAACATGGAGTTAGACAATAACAGTGATTTGACTGCTCTGAATGCTTTGTCGTGGGTGCTTGCCCAAACCCAGGGTGCTTTTTTATCTAAAAGCCAATGGAGTGGCTCAGCCAATGCCGCTTTGTGTGGCAGGAACGAGTGATAAAAATTTAAAAGTCCCAGGAATGCCTGTAATTCTCCTTTGGACTTAGGTCTTGGGGCTTGTTGGATAGCTTTTAGCTTAGCTTCTGATGGGTGAATTCCAGCGAAATCTCTTCAAAATCCCAAGAACTCAGTAGAGTCCACTCCTATCTGACACTTTTCTTTCTTTAGCTTCAACCCCGCTTCCTGAAATCATTGAAGTATTGTTCTGAAGCGATCTGCTAGAACTGCCACAGATTCACCTGCAATCAGGATGTCATCAAAGTAGGGGCAGATGCCTAGTATATTTTTAAGTGTCCGTTCCATTACACTTTGGAACAATCCCGGGGCAACACTTACCCCAAACTACAAGCAACGAACTCTGAATCCCCCTCTGTGAGTGACAATTGTCTGTGCCTCAGCGGTGGCATCATCAACTGGCAGCTGCTAGTAGGCTTGTGCGAGGTTGAGTTTGGCGAACACGTGACCTCCTTGAAGTGATGCGAGGATGTGACTGACCACTGGCACTGGGTAAACATGTTGCTGTAGTGCCTTGTTGATTGTGCCCTTATAGTCTGCACAAATATGGATGTCTCCATTTGACTTTACTAGGGTCACTATGGGAGTCTCCCACAGGCTACTGTCCGCTGGTTGGAGCACTCCCTGTTGCACTAATTTGTCCAATTCTGCATCAATTTTTGACTTAAGCACAAATGGCACTCTGTGCAGTTTATAGCTAGTTTGATAGTAATAGTAGTAAAGTTGGAAGGGACCTTGGAGGTCATCTAGTCCAACCCCCTGCTCGGGCAGGAAACCCTACGCTATTTCGGACAAATGGCTGTCCAGTCTCTTCTTAAAAACTTCCAGTGTTGGAGCATTTACTGCTTCTGGAGGCAAGCTGTTCCACTGATTAATTGTTCTCACTGTCAGGAAGTTTCTCCTTAGTTCTAGGTTGCTTCTCTCCTTGTTTAATCCTGATTGGCGTGACAGCCAGATCAAGATGAAGGGATATGGGTGCTATGCTGTCCTAAGTTAGAACTGAACACATCGGTGTACTCTTGCCATACTGTTGCCAGGTCAGCTGTTTGTGTGTGATTAATGTCAGAACAAGGCTTGACAGTTTGAGTTGAACTCGCTTCTTGCCTTGTCTGCAGATATAACTGAAAGTCTTATACAAGATAATGGACAGAGCTGACCTTGTGTCGAGTTCCATGGAGCAAGGTATTTTTACTTGCAGTCTCAGCTTCTCTTTAAGAGGGCGTTGGGTTCCCGTTTGCAGGATGCTTCTCCTCCCAGAACAGTATCTGGCCCTATTCTGCCCCGGGGCCCATTTACCTTTCTGCTGAGCATCTGCAGTCTGAGCATCTCTCTGGTGACCTCTACAAATTCTAGTGATGTGGTCAAGCTTCCCACAGGCACGGCACTCTGCTGTGCGAAACCTACACTCAATCCTTTTGTGTTGGCCCCAAAGCTTGCACAACTTTGAGGACTAGTACCTTGTGCTGTAGGATGATATCATCTAATGGTTTCCCTCTGTAACCAGTCGATCTCATTGTCCTCTACCACATCTTCCAGCTCAATGGACTCTTGGTGCACGGTCACTGTTCTAGGTGGGAGACATTGAACTTGTTGAGTCTGCCCACCTTTGTCATGGTGGATTAGTGGTGAGGTCTTGGACCTGTCTTCCTTGCAATGAAGGAATGAACTGTCTGAATATTGGGGATGGATCCCTCAGGACCATATGCCTCCAGTTCGGCTGACTGGTAGGCAGGGTTGGGACATGGTCCCGCCAGGGCTCTAATGCCTGGTTTAAAATCCTGTGATTTCAGTTCCAAAAGGCACCACTCCTTCAGAATCCCACCTTCATCACCATTGTTAAATAGTGGGTTCTTGGAGGCATAGACCAGACTGATCTAATGCAACATGCTTTATTGCAGGAATAACAGAACTGATCTCAATGGACAGACTGACAGATATTTATACATGCCACCACTAGGTGGCAACCAATTAGATTTAAACGGTTTTGCCCGCTCAGATATGAACTTCAGTTTCCCTCCAGAACAGTTGGAGACACATTTAAAACTAAACACATTAATGGCCAATTACAATACATAACAGTTTCTCATCTTTAGTAACTTTAAAATGTATGGATTTCAACTCCCAGAATTCCCCAGCCTTTATCCTCTTAGCTTGCATATTGGCTGGGGAATTCTGAGAGTTGAAGTTAACATATATTCAAGTTGCTAAGACTGAGAAACACTGAACTATATGTTTGGTCTTTTACATTTGAAACAGAAAGATCAACTCTTGACAGACTTGAATACCTATCTAACCTATCTAACACAGTGACCCTTCATGAACTTGTGAGAACTGCTACACATAATTTTGATTTGAGCGCAAATTAGATCAATTGATCAATCATCTCCTTCAGTAAGCTATTTTTTTTCTTTTTGCAAGTGAATAAATATTTTATCTCTTTTCAATGAAGTTACTTAATTACTTAAAGCTTATCAAGTAGCAGGTCTGATTCTGTAGTTGCCACCATCATTTAGGGTGGGTTTAAATGGTACATTTTAAACTGTGGGTTGCCACAGTTGCATGCCACCCAGAATCTCTGTCTGGGAGTTGGGCATCTATATACATTTGTTTAATGAAAAGGAAGGAAGGAAGGAAGGAAGGAAGGAAGGAAGGAAGGAAGGAAGGAAGGAAGGAAGATTTCTAAAGCTCTTTGTCTGCTTCCTAGGAGGAAAATTAATAGTGATTATGCATAGGAGATGACCAGGCTGAACTCGAGGGAGAAGGTCAAATGCATCATCAATCTTAAGTCCCTTCACACCCACAAGAAATGTTAAATCCAGCCCACCTTGAATTCTGTTGATATTTATCCACCACCAGTTTGCTTTGACCATTAATAGTTCAGATTTTTATAACGAGCATTAGCATACAATAAACCTATATTCATTTGAACTACCTGGATTCCTGATTTCCTGCATTTGACATTATGTGACTGCATGACAATGCAATCCAGATTGCAATCGTATAACTTCAGGGATGCTGGGATGGCCATAATTCTTAAAACCAGTTATTAGTACCGCTTATTCAATACTGTCCTAACTTTGACCACTTACAAGTGGTTGTTAACTGAAGACTACTCAAAGTTAGCCAATATAATTCAGAATTAACACAGATGGGAAAAGATTGTTTATAATATCTAAAAAGGAGATTACTTCTAAGGCATAATATTTTATAATGCCAGTAAGCTGTACAAAAATAGTTTCTAAAAACAGGAGTCCTCCTAGTTTTTCATCATTAGATGGTCCTTGGTGTTCATGTCAGGTCTCAGGATAATAATGAAGCATTTGGGGATAAAGATGCAGCCCAGTAAGCCCAGGCTGGAGGCCAGGATGGAGAAGATCTGCACAGCCACCATGTATTTTCCTTTGGTGCTCAAGTAGGTGGGGACAAAGGAGATCCAAACGCTGCAGAAAACCAGCATGCTGAAGGTGATCCACTTGGCTTCATTGAAGGTCCCTGGCAACTTGCGGGCCAGGAAAGCCACCAAGAAGCAGATGACAGCCAGAAATCCCATGTAGCTAAGCACAGTGTAAAACATGGCAACTGAGCCTTCATTGCATTGCATCAAGATATATCCTGGTTGGGAGTGCAGGTCAGAATCTGGGAATGGGGGAGAAATTCCCAGCCATATGATACAGATGCCCACTTGCATACCAGAGCAGGACAAGACGATGGAGTTTGCCAGACTTTTCCCCAGCCATTTCCTCATTGTGCTACCTGGTTTTGTGGCCAGAAATGACACCACCACCATGATAGTCTTGGCCAGTAAGGAAGACACGGCAACAGAGAAAACAACACTAAAACTAATTTGTCGAAGAAGACAGGTCACTGTGTTGGGGCCACCAATGAATAGAAGGGAGGTCAAGAATGAAAGTAGGAGGGAGATCAGAAGAATGTAGGTGAGGTCCCGGTTGTTGGCTTTGACTATTGGAGTTTCTCGGTATTTAATGAAAATTCCCAGAACAAAGGCAGTAGTTACAGATAAGGCAATGGCAAAGAGACCCAGGATGAGACCCAATATTTCTTTATAGGACAGGAAAGTTATAACTTTGGAGATACATTGATTTCGCTTCTTATTGGAATGCTGATCATCTGGACACTTCTCACAATGGGTTGCATCTGAAAAATATTTGCTTACATGCTTTTTTCTGCAGCTGTAGGATTGTGACAAATGCAACTGAAGTCAATTACTACAACAATACATAAAACATGTTTTTAAGTGTGATAGGAGAGATGGAGACTATTAGAAAATTCTTTCCCTCTGTACTTGGTTAAGGCCTGAGTTGGAATGTGAGAAAACATTCATGAAGGATAAATGGACAAAGAGTACTAGTGAAGAAGTGCTTGGGAACATACAGCTGAAAGTGACCTGAAACACAATAATGTAGTGCACCATTGTCTTTGGAATCTTACCAGAGACATCAGGTGGGCACAAATCTAGAACTTTGGTTTTAATTAACTTAATTGTTGTTGGGCTCTCACTCATTTGATTGTTCCAGCAAGTGAAGAAAATTGTTGAATGTGTGGATTGAAATTTTATTAATTTCAGTCATTCATGTCTGATTTAAGTCAAATATAATTGTTATCTTTATATTCATTAAATATTATGGCTCTTAATATAGCAAGCCTGGCCTGCGTGGAATCAAACAGAGGACACATAAAACAATAATCAAGGCTCATTGAAGTATTTATTTATTTAACAGTGTGCACTGGAAGGAAAGGGTCTCTTTCAAAAATATAGGGAGAGACACAGCCCTGGAGAAAAGGGATATACTCATATTAATTTCATAAAAGAGGAAAAATGATACATAAATACATATTCATAAAGAATAATATAGTAGATTTCGGGTTACTTTCTGTCCTTATGTTATCTACAGAAAACAGTGGATTTAGTTAGAAGAAACATTTGCGTCTTGAGATTCAGGAGTTGCTATGAGAATGTTCTGATTAATCAAAAATCACTGACAATTACCAGGACAAATTTCTTATGTCTCGATTTGTCTGTGTTGGAGCTCAGTTTTTCCACCAGGGTGAGCCATATCATGATAATGCACACATGTCCAAGGGTTAGGGTTGTGGACCAATAGTTCAATAGTTCTTCCCAGAGACCCAATATTAATTAGAAATAATTATCATTTGTTTTAAAGCTGAAAAGCAATGAGATTATCAACTCTTACAATACTTGACTTCTTTTCTGAAGCCAGATAAGAAGATAACAAGAGATTTAAGCTACCTTTCATCATTTATTTTAATGGACACATCATCAGGTTGACTTAGCCTTCCATCCTTCCAAGGTTGGTAAAATGAGGACTCAGATTGTTGGGGGGCAATATGCTGACTGTAAACTGCTTAGAGAGGGCTGGAGAGCACTATGAAGCAGTATATAAGTCTAAGTGCTATTGCTATTGCTGTCATGCAACATTGGGTGACAGTACCTAAGTCTTGAAAAGTTTGGGGACCTCTTTAAGAAATTCAATTTCTCTTGTTTTGTGAAATTTTTGCTAGAAATTGGATCTAAAATTAGCAGGAAAGAAAACAGTTTTTGACCAGAAAAACAAGAATGATTTTTGATTGCATCCTCAATTTCTCTCTATTTTCAAGAGCCACCTACCTTCATGCACAGAGAATGTTCCTTCCATACACAGAGAACAGTCATAGCAGCAAACTAGTGCTCCCTCTCTCAAGAGCTTGGCATGTCCTGGATAACAACTTTCTGAACATCTAGAAGAAGGCATCGTCTAAGTATAAAAATAAAGGTCAGTCAGGGCAACATATGAATTAAAAGAGTTTATTTCAATGCATTGGTTTCTGAAAGCTAAGAAGTACATTGAGCAAATGTAGCCACAGACTAGTTACATAGCAGTTACTGATGGAGATCTCAATCTTCCTTTCATTCTAACTGTTGGAGGTACCACCCAATGTGGATCTTTATGGAAAAGAACTCTGCACATGAGCAGAAAATGAAGGACATTCTCTTTATCAATCTCTATTTTCAGTCCTAAAACATAAAGGTAAAGGTAAATATTTCCCTGTCTAATCATGTCCAACTCTAGGGCATGGTGCTCATCTCTGTTTCTTAGCTGAGGGAGCCAGCATTGTCCAAAGACGTTTCTGTGGTCATGTAGTCATGTAGTTCTGTGGTTTCTGTGGTGATGACTATATATGCCAAGGCTCACAGAATGCTGTTACCTTTCCACCAAAATGGTACCTATTTATCAACTTGCATTTCCATGCTTTCAAATTGCTAGGTTGGCAGGAGCTGGGCCAAGTAACGGGCGTTCATCTCAATGCACAGGGCTTAGGTCCTGAACCTGGACTGTCAGTTTCCAACTGACAAACTCAGTGTCTTTAACCACTGAGCCATTGTGCTCCCTTCCTGAAACATACACTTCGTTTTATTCTCTATTCTGAAGGAAACTGGTTCCATTGCAAAAGATGTTTTTTCTAGGGGAGGCTCCCCTTCCTTTCTTTGGAAGGAAACCTCCAAAATCTGGCTTTCTTTGTCACCGCAAGAGTCTCTGTGTTTTTCTCCTAAAGCTGAATATTGTATCATTGTATGTAAATGACTTTCAACAGGCCTCATTTTCCCCAACACATTCTCAATTTGACATCTTTCTCCCATGCAATCCAGTGGACTACTCCTTTGAAAACTTTGGCTTTTCTTTGATTCAAAATAGGATTGTTTCATAGCCTATTAATTATGATAGCATCTTTCCAATTTAATAATGTAGACTGTAGAGGCCATAACACAACTGATGGTGCAGCAGGTTCCAATTTGTGAAAAACTACTGAAAAATCCCCAAAGATACATGATCTCTAATGAATTACCGTATATGCCGGCGTACAAGGCGACCCGGCGTATAAGACGACCCCCGTCTTTGTCGCCGAGCCGCATTCCTAGAACGTCGTCTTATATGCTGGAAACTACCAGTATTTCCGGCATATAAGACAACTTGGCGTATAAGACGACCCCCATCTTTGGCACCGATTTTAGCGCTTGTGGAAGTCACCTTATACACCGGCATATACGGTAATAGGGCTTTAGATTCCTTTTGTTGGAGGTTATTGCCATTATTCTGAATGAGAATAATTTCTGAACAGAAAAGATGGCATTATGTGGAGTTAAATAGAAGAGCAAAAATGAAGAAACTTCAGCTACCTTGTTAAATGATGTTGGCCATTGGATGGCACTCTGGTTGATGAAGACCTTGACTTCAGAGAGGACGTCTCTTTCTGCACTTCCAACTTTCACCCCAGCAGTTGACTTGTTGGGAAAAACTGTCCAATGAATGATATCAAAGTTAGCAGCAGGAACTCCATTTTCATCCAAATAAACCCCATCCCTAGAAATATTGTGAAGCTGGAAGTTTCTCATGAGTTGATGAAGCTGCAAAGACAAAGAAAATCACACATGCAGCTTACAGATTCCCATTTCAGCCTTTATTCAATGTTTTATGGCTATTATTCTGGATTGCAAGTGTTCTGAATAATTTAAACCCCTCAGTTCAGCACTTCAGATGAAAGAGATTGATTGAGGATTTCATGGGAAGCTATTCTCCCTTTTCTTCCAGGGAACAATAGGTCTTATTCAGATACTGAATGTGTTAGATACTAACACTTTCTTAAAGGAATCACTAAGTTCCCCAACCAAGCCATAACTCAGCAGCTTCATTTTAACAAAATCCAAAATTACATAAGGCTGAAAATTTAAGAATTTATTTAACCTCCAAGAGTTTCCCTGTGAAATCATACTTTTTAATAGGGTTCCTGTCTGGAGACAAAATCTAACTGTAAATGGCTTAGTTAGATTGCAAGCATCCTACTTCAGCTCTCTAGCAGCCTTCAGATGACATAGCCAGTATCAGTAGCTAGATGTGCAAGTGAAGAGAGAACATTTTCATGGAAGCTGTGAACACATTGGGACAAATGGGCAGGCTGGTCATGGTACTCAGGAGAAGAGGCACGAAGATCTACCCCCTGTCAAGTAACTTTCAGAGCGAAGAATGGGAGCTTTGCTGAAGATCAAAGTGCTCCAAGGAGGCCAAACTTTGCTGAGTAGAAAGGAAATAGGGGTGGAAGCAGCTGAAGCTGCCTTGTATAAAGAGTGTTTCTTATATCCTCCACCACATCCTCTCTTAACAAAAGCTCTGGAAGAGGAAAGTCCAGGAGGGAACAGGGAAGAATGCAGGAGATCCACCTTCAGAACACTGTAGGAAAAGCTGAGGCTTTGTGGGAGCTGAAGAGCAGAAGAACTTCAAAGTAATAAAAGACAGAGTGAACTAGGTTAGAAAGGAGAACAGACCCAACAACCTAAGAATATACACATCGGTGTGATATAAATAGGATTTCTTGTCACCCCCTCCTTGCTTCAGGAAAACCATTGATTGTGTGGATCTTTGATTCCATTTGATTTTGTAGCATCTGCAACAGTATGGCCATGAAATGTGCTATTTTCTTCGTAGAATCTGCAATTGCACCCATTTTCCCTTTCATTCTGGGGTTGTTGCCTTCTTTCTTTGACCACAACCTCCGGGGGATAAAACACACATAGATCTTGGTGCTGCAGGAAGGAAAAGAGACAGTGGGAGTGAGCCTTCACAGAAGATGAGACCTACTTTTATCTAACAGTTACAATCTGAACTGTGTGATGGATGAAGACTTTCTTTCTCCATTTTCTTCTCCTTCTTTCTCTCTTGCCGATCTTCCTCACAGGTTGATTCCTGGGCTATTTCTGGCTTCTTTGTCTTATCTTTCTCCTATTCTTCGTCTGCCTTGCTGGATCTTCCTAGGAGGGCTGTTAACAGGTGCTTATAACAGGCTGCCCAGTTTAACCACTGATGCTCCAATATAAAGCTGAATGTAGAGTAAGGGCAATCTTCTTTTTACTTCCATCTGACATTCTTCCTAAGATTGTTAAAACTGTAGAAAGAAACCTCTATGATGCCTGCCTAATGATTTGTGAATGTCTAGTTAGGCATTACATTGGAAGAAGCTTTGAGTCAGTTGTCTCTTGCTGCCCAAACCAGAAAATCACCATCCATCAGAAATCAGAAGGTTTGTCTACACCACCCAAAAGGGATCAATAGTAGAACAGCAGATGCCAGTCTCTGTTGCTTCTGCAATACACTGCCATCTGAGGCAGGGCATTTTGGGGATATTGGAAAGCTTGTAATGAGAGAAGATGGAGAACACCATTTTAACATCAGACAAGATTAAGATGAAGTTAGAGGGTGAAGTCATTTCTTTCAAAGACTAGCTGTTAAGGCATCTGCAGTACCCCAGACAATGCGTGGATGAGCCTTTCAATGCTTCCAGAAGATGCTATGAACAGACATACTTTGAAGCGGCAACCACTTTTACTCCAGAACACAAAATTAAGACTAACTCTTTGGCTCAGAAACTAGGTAAGACCAGCATTTGTGATTACAGGAGAGGGTTGAAGGACTGCTGGAACATCCTGGTGCTTATTTAATTTGCAAAAGGGGAAAATGTATAGTCATTATAGAGTTACTGTATTTCTGTCATTTACAGTATCCTACACTAGGACAGATACTTTGGAGATCTGTCCCCATAATCGCTCTCTCTCTTTCTTTCCTCTCTCTCTCTCTCTCCCCCTCCCTGTCCCCCTCTCTCCCTAACCCCCCTAACCCCCCTAACCCCCCTCCACCTCTCTCTCCTGTACACTGGGCAACTGATGTTTGGAACATTGCAACTCTCCCTACATCCAATTTCATACTGAGGAACTGAAAGGGGAATATCAATGGAATTTCAAAAGAGAAGTCTTACCTGCCATGGCTGTACAATCTGGGGTGACCAATCATTTCCAATATGCATACTCTTACAAATTTGGGAGAAAGAGACAGCATTGAGCACCCAGGCCACAACTTGTACTGTTTTGGAAATACTGGCGCCATCCTCAGACAGAATTCTTGCAACCACGTCATGGGGTGGAAATTCCTGATTTAATTTTTCTGTGCATCTTTCCCAAACTTTCTTAGACAATACAGACCTTGTATAGGAACATTGGAATGCTTTATTTCCAAAATGTTCGACAGTGGAGGAATATGAATTATAGTTATAATATTCTGTCCTTCTCTTTGTCTGGGTAAGGAAGGAAAACAAAGCATGTTTGTGTTGGAGATCAACCCTGTAGTAAAACATTCCTATACTTGTATCTGAGAAAGCTGTTGCAATCCACACTTTCCCCCCAACAAAATTATTTCTTTCAGTATGTTCTATTAGTCCTGATGTCATTGCTGTGGCCTGAAAATCCAACTGACAAAGAATAATTTTGACTTGACTATTTATAAGAAAAAAGATCATTTTTCTTCTTTCTTGCACAAATATTTCTCCAAAATGTAAATCAACATTCAATGTTGGGATAGTTTCTGAGAGGACAATGCAAATCCCATTTTTTACAGCCAGTGTTGCCAAGCTTTTTTTAAAGTTTTCTCCTCTTTCATTGTCCTGAGAAAGAAGGCCAATCCAAGTCCATCGGAAATGCAGGAGCAGCTTGACAATCGCTGAGTAAGGAGGTTCTTGTTTTGGGGTCATCCGGTAGAAAAAAGGAAAATGGCGATTTTGCTCAGGAATGTGGCTGATAACACCAAAGTTGATCTAAGAGAAAAGAGAAGATATTGGTAGTTTGTCCTACTCTTAATGATAAAAATCAGATGCTTAAGTGTAAGGGCCTTCCCCGTTTCTGAGAGAAGTTTTCAGAAAACAATATCTGCATTAAATGTGCTGGCTCCTTTGGGTCTCTCCTCTTGTTCTGTTGACTTTCTTTGAAGCTAGAGAGCTGTTACCTAATCTGTGGATGATCCTCATGAGTAAGCCTTATGCTCCATATCCTTCTGGTTAAACTCTACCCATGCAGCTTGTCTTGAAATAGATGCTGTGGGGCACTTTGCTGCCAACAACTGACTCTTGCATGACCTCTACAAACTCTGTGGGCACTCACATAATACACCAGATTCAACAAATGATTGAGAGATAATAGGGGAATCTTAATATATTGGAAAAGAATTATCCTGATTTACCAGGGATACAAATATGCAGAAATTCTCTCTCTCACAGACACAGTCATCATTCACACTGTGAGTGATGCCTAAATCCAACAATTTAGTTCTCAGTCAGCTCTGGCCTATACCTCAGCCCAATCCATATGATGCTACTCATGCAACTTTTATTTTTTCATTGGACTGGCAAACTTGTTTATTTCATAGATTATTACTATTTCTGTGACTGCTTTATATATTTTTATATTTTTATCAATTGTTTATTATTGAAATTTCATTGATTTTTTCATCATTGATTTTAAATATTTGTATCAAACTATTTAATTGGTTATTAATGATAAACTAAGATATCTCAAATGCAGAAACCTGTTTAATATCCTCTCTCTAAGGACCCCAAGATAATAGGGATGGTAGCAAACTCCAATTCATAGTAAGAGAATAAATTTATGATGAGATCCTGTGTGTTGACTTACGGAATAGAGCAGAGGTCACCAACCTTTCTTGGTTGGCGGACCAGAGGGAAAGGGAAGGGAAAACATTTTACACACGCACGTATGTATGTACGCATGTGGGGCTGTGAGCAAGCACAAATGGTCAGAGCTAGGGCTTGCGTGATACTTGCTAGCCCTGCCCCTTTCTTGCATGGCACAGCACCCCATTTCTGTGCTCTGTGGCGTGGTGGCACCTATTTTTGCACCCTGTAGTGTGGCAGCGGTCAATTTTTGCTCCTCATGGCATGGCGGCATCCTGTTTTTGTGCCCTGAGGTATGGCGGCAGCCTATTTTTGCACCCTGCAGCACAGTGGTAGTCCATTTTTGCGCTCCGCAGCGTGGCAGCGTCCCATTTTTGTGCTGTGAGGCATGGTGGTGGCCCATTTTTGTGCCCCAAGGCACAGCTGTGTCCTGTTTTCATGTCCGGCAGTGCGGTGACATCCTGTTTTGCACCCCATGGGGTGACGGCATCCCGTTTTCGCAATCTAAGGTGCGGTGGTGGCCCATTTTTGCACCCTGCAGCCTGGTGTCCTATTTTCATGCCCCATGACTATGGCACTAGCGCATGTGGGGTGTGTGCATGCACATGTGCATGCACTGGCTAGCCTGTCCTGTGGCCCAATGGCCAGCAGGCTGCGGCCCAGAGTTTGGGGACCCCTGGAGTAGAGGAGGCAAGTTCTTTGACCCACTCACTTTTGCTTCATATCTTTCCATTGAAATTTGAACTTAGACTCAAATTTTTAAAAGTAAGGAATTTCCTGACTATTAGAGTTAGTAAGTCCTGGACTAGCATGTCCTGGAGCTCTATCATGATTGTTTAGTGAATCTGGATTTTCTATTGATTTTGCTTGTCTGAAGATTGCAAAAGGTGATTACATGACCCCAGGACACTGCAACCAGCCTAAGTATGAACCAGTTGACAAGCATTCAAATTTTGATCATGTGACCATGTGGATGCTGCAATGGTTGTAAATGTGAAAAAGGTAGTAAGTCACTTTTTTCAGTGCCGTTATAACTTCGAATGATCAGTAAATGAACTATTGTAAGTTGAGGACTACCTGTATACAACTATTGTGAGTTTCTCAAAAAACATTAATTCTTATGGTATCTTCATTCTAGATGTTCATTTTCTTCAAGCTTTTGTGTGCCTTAACATTTCTCCGTCCTTTCCTCATCTCTAAGAAGCATTCTGTTAAGAAATCAAAGATCATCTGCATGTTGTTTTGCTTTTTTGAATAAAGGCTCTTCAGTGGCAGTAAAGGAGATGTCCCAAAGCCCAGGTATAGGTTCCAAACCATGTTGTGGTAGAGAGACAAAAGAAATATGGATGTACTTTATGGAAAGGAAATTCTTTCAAGTCTTTTAATATCTAATCTCTTCCTTCAGATTTATTTGGAGATATATATGATTTACCTTCTGGTCTAGCCTGAAAAATTTACAGCATGGAATTAAGTTCAATTTAGCTTCATACCTGTGGAATTTTGTAGAGGCCCAAGAAAGCAGAAATATGGTCAAAGAGTTCAGAATCCATTTCTTCAAGAACTGCCAGCAGGTTTTTTTGTCTTCCACATCTGTAGTTTGGGACATTCTCTTGCCCTGTAGACAGCAAGTCCATCATGGCCTCATATGTTATCCTTGCATTGAAAAAGGTCTGATAGATGCTGCATCCCAGGGTGATGTTGGGTAAGAGCCAAGGATTCTGGTTGATCTCATGAACAGCAAAGAAGAAGGGCAGGATGTGGAAAAAGCTTGTCTCCATACTGCAACATAATAGATATCAAAAGATCATCATCTTCCGTCTGGATTTTCTTCTTCAGTTTATGAAAATCTGTCTCATTTAGTATAGCTTTATATTTCTATATTGCAATGCAGGAAATAGTATCAGACACATAGTTATTTTCTTTAATTTATCCTTTTATTGGTTTTAAATACTCCCGTATCTTGGTTTTTCCAGGGAAGTGCTTTTAATGATGGGGTATGAGGGTGCACTTAGTGAACTTAAACAACGTACTAAAGATCTGGAAATCCAGCAAGATCAAGCTGCTCTTCCCAAGAATGTTTCTTTGAGCAGTTGAAGTTCCCCTTCTAAACCAGTGAGATATTTATATAAAATAACGATCCCAAAGATTCAAAGGGCATTAAACTTAGCACACTGCAATGCACCTACCTCCCACAGCAGTTTTGGAGGGCCAATAAAAAAAAAACCCTCTGAAGACAAGGGGTCATTGAAACTCTAGTTTGTGTCATGCTATATTACATCGTCTTCTCCTCAAAGGTACTTAGTCATTGATTGTGAGATAAGCTGCAATATAACTATGGTAAAGAAAAATATTTCACGAAACCTCATAGTATCAAGTTAATTATTTTGGGAACAGGGAAAACCCCACCCAGGCAAGAGTCATCTCAGAAGAGTACTGCCCAGACTGCCTAGTTTTGAGACTGACATTTGTAGAGGAACTTAAAAGGAAAAATTCATGCTCAGCTTTTAAATAATCCTCATGTGCCTTCGGAGCCTCTTCCTTAAGGCAAATTGAGAGAATAGCACTAGCAATAGCACTTAGACTTCTATACCAGTTCATAATGCTTTAGAGCCCTCTCTAAGCGATTTACAGACACAGCATATTGTCCCCAACTGTCTGGGTCCTCATTTTACCAACCTTGGAAGGATGGAAGGTTGAATCAACCTTGAACTGGTGAGGATCAAACTCCTGGCAGTGAGCTGTTTTAGTCTACAGTACTGCATTCTAACCACTGCACCACCACAGCTCAGAGAAGCAATGACCTACCTTTATTAGCGTAAGGAGTTGGGAACAGGAAATCATTCCTAAAAAAAGACTCTGCTCTGCAGTGGCTAAAATTACCCCCTCCCCCCCAAATCCTGTACATATTGACAATTACCTTTTCAATCTGTAGATCGGCCACTTGGAGAAATCATAAGGGTAAAGTACAGAAAATATTTTAGAAGTTATTCCAGTGATCAGGTAGTCTCCTGGCTTGTAGTAATTAAAGCCTTTATTGTCTTCTTTTATCAGCTTAAAGGGACATTTGGTCAGCATCATGGTGCAGGGAAATTGGGACAGAAGCAGAAAAAGCTGTTTTTTCAGCAGCAACATTTTGACATGTATTGATGGAGATTCTTCTCAGAGTTCTCCTACTTGCACAGAGTTGGATCTCAGAGCTCACAAAAGAGCACAACTGTAATGAAGATGGTCCAGTTTGGCTACAGATCTGGAAGAGGAACCTGCAATTTTACATCAGCACAGTCCATGTCTACTTCTATCACATTTCCTGCCCTTGGAAGAGCAGGAATAGTTTCAGGTCATATTTCCAAGATTTCTATATCTTGTATCTGTCACATTACTTTAAAAGGAGAGGAGACAATGGAAATCCCATATACTTCTTTTCAAAATAGAATAAATACTGCTTTTAATAATTAGAAGGGGAATTGGGAATGGCTGTTGCAATAGAGGTGCATTGTTGAAAACAACAGTTTTGCATCACTCAGGGGCATAATTCTAGTTCAAGAATCTGGAAGGGAATAATTTATGGAAGTTTGATTGCCTTTTACTCTTGGAACATACTGTCGAGATTCTAAAGATTGTCATGTGTTAAAACAATTGAATACTTTTCAGTAGCTGTCTGTGGAGATTCTCAGTCATTCAGGTCATGGTTGTCCCAAAGGTGTTTTTTCAAAAGGCAACTGGACTTTGCTTTTCTTTGAAGATGTTTTGCTTCTCATCCAAGAAGCTTCTTTAGTTCTGACTGATGGGTGGCAGATGGAATTATTTATATTCCGTGAAGTCATCTGATTGTTAGCACTCATTCTGAGAGTCATTGAGGCCCTCTGCCTTCAGGGGAGTGGTGGGATTCACACCGGTTCGGCAGAATCGATACCTAAAGTATCTTCAGTTCAGCGAACTGGTTGTTAAAATGGCACTTGAAAAAAGTGGAGTCTGTGTGCACATCTGCCTCATGCTTGCCCTACAGTATGTCTGCCATACTCTCCATGGTGCACTGCAGCTGATCTGAGGTGGCTGAAGCGCCATCAAAAACAGTGGAGTTTTTGTGCACACCTGCTATGTGCTCACCTGTCATTCCGTGAGGATCATCGTGCCAATCATGCCAGTTCCAGCACTTACAATAGGAGGCCGCCAGGCTCATCATGCTGATTGCACAATGAGCCTCGAGGCATCCTGCAGCAAGTGGTGGTACTGGAGATGCATCCATCAATGCCACAGATCTGCAGCAGCCTGAATCTGGGACCTATGGAAACCCATGAGGAACCAAGCCAAGCTGTGGGGCTTCCAGTTTTGTCCAGTAGCACAGCAGCTGAAGGATCATGGTGCTCTGCACCATATGGCCGATTTCTGACTTTTTGGGAACTCTAAATGGGCCTGAAGTTGTCCTGGAGAGGTGACAAAGAAGGAGGGAAATCCCGCCGATCATGGAGATACAGCCCTAAAGTAAAAAGGTTTTATAAAACCCAGCTGAAGGCCTAGGACTGGGGCAATGGCACGTGTGCTCACAGAGAGGGCTCTGAATGCTGCCTCTGGGACCCGTGCCATAGGTTTGCACCACTGGACTAGCCCATTTGTATTCATTAAATTGTCTCCCTATTAGTTCAGTTCCCCATGTTTGCTCTAATATATTTGTCTTCAATTCAATCTGTTATACTTCTTTCTCAAATTTCTTCTAATTTATATAGATCTTGATCTTTTATTTTAGGTCTTATTTTATCACAAGCTAAAAGAATGATTTCATGTATTGTTTTCAACATAGAAAAAATCTTTTGTTGGTCTTCATCCATCTCTTTCACTTATTTGTAAATAGTCATTCTAGTAAAATTTGTTTGTTAAACAAAAGTCAGTAAAGGTTTACATTCACAGTTCAAGTAGGCCAATTTTGCTGCCCAGCTGCTCTCTTACAGCTAAGTCTCTCACAGATGGTACCAAGGTCAGGAAGGTCTTATCTAAGGTCTGAGCTTTGAGCCAAGTCTCTTTTCAGGAAATAACAAATTGCAATACCAGGCTTCATCACAAGATGTCACCGATGCCACTTAGGGTTTTTTAAGTCCTGAATTTTTCTAATATTTTTCCAATTTTATTTCTTTTTTGTAGATAAAAACAAAAGTCTCCAACAGGAATAGGAAGGTTCTTTTGGGCTTCGGCTGCTTGTAGCTTGGGCTACACTTTGGAATTAAGCTAGTCTCTCCTTCTGGAGGGCTTTTCCTGGAGCGATTGGATCAATATATTAGAGCAAACATGGGGAACTGGAATAATAAGGAGACAATTTAATGAATACAAATGGGCTAGTCCAGTGGTGGCAAACCTATGGCACAGAACCCAGAGGTGGCACTCAGAGCCCTCTCTGTGGGCAATGTGCCATTGCCCCAGTCCTAGGCCTTCAGCTGGGTTTTATAAAACCTTTTTACTTTAGGGCTCTGCCGCCATGTGCAAAAAAAAAAAAGGTTCAATCAGTCAATCATTTCAACTTCTCATGGGAAAAAAATGATCTTGCAAAGTTGGAATTGATTGATTGAACTTTTTAGTCCCACCAAGTCTTCAATTACCACCTCAACCACACCCAGCCAATGGGCCATGCACAGCCAATGGGCCACATCCAGCCAATGGGCCACACCCACCTGGCACTTGACGATGCATAAGTGGATTTTGGGTTGCAGTTTGGGCACTCAGTCTCTAAAAGGTTCACCATCACTGGGCTAGTCTTTCCAGAAAACTGGCAATCAAATGGTCTTCTTTAACTCAAATAACATATATAAGAATAGAGGGAGATTTATTTGACGATTTAAAGGTGCTGATATGGAAGCCTAGTTGGCAAAGGAAGAAAGCTAGAATAAAGTTGAAAAAACTGGGATTTTGATTCATTAGAGGTGATTTTATATTGCCAATTAGAGGGTTAGGGAGATGGGAGATGAGGGGAATTTTGGTTATTAGATTTAAAATATTTGGAAATCAGTTGAAAATAAGGATTTTATCGGTTTAATATTTAAAAATTAGACTTAAAAGGGAAAAGAAAATTAAATATTATGAATATGTTTGATTTATTGATTAACCCAGGCAATATATATAATGGTTTTGATTTATTAAAGGGGATATTGTGTTATTAAGTAGATGATTTAATATGGTGGGAAATAGATAACTCTTAGGAAATAGAACAAGATTTTATTCAAATAGATAAATGTGTATTTTGGATATTATAGTTTGTTATGAAGTGAGATAAGGGAAATTTTGGTTACCCAAAGTCTGAAAATTATAAATATCAAAGGTTAAATTCGAATATTGATAAGAAATTAAACATTAAGTAAAAATCAATAACAGGATATGGATTGTTTATGAAGATTGAATGCAATTAAGATATGTATAAGCTAAAAATGTATTGATAAATGTAATAATGATGTTCTTATTGAGTTGATATAATTAGAAATGTACTAACCTGAATATGAGACAGTAAATGTTAAGGGAAAAAGAAAAGAAATATTTGATGTTGTAACTTGAGATTTGTACTAAGACTTTGTTATTGAACTATTGATTAACCCAGTCACCATGTTGCTTTTTAAATATTCAAATGTAAAATTGGAAAAATTAATAAAATATTATAAAAAATCTTTGAAAATATAAATGACTACATCTCCAATTTAACTTTACAACAAAAAAATTCTCAGAAAATAAAAATAGAGAGCAAGGAGATAAACAGACAACTAAATATAAACTAGAGGAAAGAGATTTAAAGATGGAATCTAACACTAGAAGGAAGTATGGCTCAACCCAGGTGGAAAAAAACTTGCAGGAAATATTGGACATGGAAAAGATAACTTATGCTCTAAGATCACAAAATAAGTCTGAGGACTAGAAAAAAAAATTGACAAAATGGATTACAGAGCTTCCAGGAAAACTACAAGAGACAAAAATGATAAGAGAAATTAAGAGAGAAAGAAAGAAAAAGATTTTTAATGAATACGAAGAGGCGAAACCTTCCTATAAAAATATCTTACCTGATTTGCCTTTTCTACCTACAATAACACCCACAAGACTATGGGAAGATTCTTTGATTCAGTGGAGCATATTGATCAGGAACGATGTTGGCAAAAAAGAAAAAAAAAGCCAAAGTGAAAATTAAGAAATTAGATAATGGGATTTATCAGAGGGAATATTTAAAAATTAAACATCGTTTTGAATATGGTTAAAAAGAAGAGAAAAATTTTGGATATAAATGTACATTAGCCTAAGAGGGACATGTATTGTAAGTAGTATACTATCTTCTTATTTCTTTTTCTTCTTTCTCTCTTTTTTTTTAAGATATGAGAAATGTAAAAGTATTGGGATGGCCTGTATGAGGAAAAAGACTTAAATACTTAAGTGTAATTAATTTTGAGAAAATCTTAACCAATAAGAATGTTTTGAATATTGTGGGGAAAACAAATTTAAATAAGAATTTTGTAAACAGGATCTATGACAAGACAATCAAGATGATCAATCAGAAAAGAAGCTTTATATTGATGTGATTATTATTTGCAGGAATATTAGAAAAATGTCTATATTTAATTATTATTTATCCAAATAATAAGAATTGTATTAATTCAAGATTGGCAAAAGAGAATATTATTAGAAGAAGAGAAAATAAGCAAAGCTATTATGTGGACTATAGAATTACAGAAACTAATTGTTATTGATTGTTTTTTAAATATAAACCCAGACAACACGCTGTTTACCAAATATTAAGGTGATTATGTTAAAAATCAATAATATATATGTATTTTTTAAAAAAGAAGCCAAGCCACAAGTGCCGCAGCAGCAGCTTAGGCAAGATTGCCACTGCCAAAGCCAGCCTGGTGCCTACAGGAATCCACAATGCCCATCTTGCTCCCATGCCTCTGTCTGGATGCCCGGATGACTGGTGAGTGCATAGCAGGCACACACAGACTTCTGTTTTCTGCTTTCTCTATCTGAGAAAGAGTTTAGATGTAGCAGTAGAAAGAAGGAGAAAGGAAAGGAAGAAAGGATGACGTTTGTGACATAATTTTATTAAGGATTATACTAAGCAGATAAAACCAGCAGAAAAAACTATTACAAAAATAGTTTAAAAAAGAAACAAAGAAAGAAATTATATTTCATTCCTAGCAAGTATATTTAACATTAACAACTCCTCTCTTCCCCTTAAAATACAGTCAGGTACTACTTCATTCCTACATCACACTATTTAATTTAAACACCCCTCTTCATCTTGGGCTTTCCTCATAATTAGCAAAGATCCAGTAAAAATTAGCAAAAATACCTAACAACATGTGTATTTAGCCCCCTTTTCCATTTAGACTACATCCCCCTCTTCCTTCTCTTAATAATTAAACATTCAAAAAGAAATAAGAAACTATTAAACCTTACCAAAGACAATAACCTCTTATTTAGATATCAAGAATTAATCCATTACCCCATTAAACATTTCCAACAGAAACATTATCCAGAAATTTGAACTCATTATTTAAGCATAATCAGATAAAGCCATTTTATATTTCGTTCCTCCTTCCTCAAAAACCATCCTTTAGTCCCATAAATAATATATTAACTTCACTTGATCCGAGTATCTTTTCCTCTTTCTCAAATTTTTTATCATTTTTCAAGTCTATCTGTAATTTACATGATTGTCCTAGTGGACAATGACTTAAATATGAGCCAGCAGTGTGCTGCAGCTGCCAAAAAGGCCAACACAGTGCTGGGCTGCATTAACAGAGGGATAGAATCAAGATCACGTGAAGTGTTAATACCACTTTACAATGCCTTGGTAAGGCGACACTTGGAATACTGCATCCAGTTTTGGTCACCACGATGTAAAAAAGAAGTTGAGACTCTAGAAAGAATACAGAGAAGAGCAACAAAGAAATAGAAAGACTGTGGCAAAAGCAAGCAAGGGTAGTACCAATAGTCATAGGCTCCTTTGGTGCAATCCCAAAACAACTGGAGCACCACTTGAACACAATTGGCATTGACAAATTCGCTATTAGTCAATTGCAAAAGGGGGCCTTATTAGGAACTGCTTCCATCCTGGACGATATCTGTAATACCATCAAACTTCCACATCTGCCTATCCCAGGTCCTGGGTAAGGACTCGATAGGTAGACAAAATGCCAAATCCAGTCTGAACATCTGGCTGACTGTGCGATGATCCATAATAATAATAATAAAGTTGGAAGGTACCTTGGAGGTCATCTAGACCAACCCTCTGCTCAGGCAGGAAATCTTATACCATTCCAGACAAATGGCTGTCCAGTCTCTCCTTAAAAACTTCCAGTGTTAGAGCGTTCACCACTTCTGGAGGCAGGTTGTTCCACTGATTAATTGTTCTAACTGTCAGAAAATTTCTCCTTAGTTCTAGCTTGCTTCTCTCTTTGATTAATTTGTCAGGAATCTGTTTGATCTTCCACTTGGTGCAGAGTTTGTCCTCCAGTTGATGTCAGCGTAATTAAAGTCCCCCATTACTATTGTGATGTGCTTCCTACATACCTTAGTTAACTGACTAGCAAAAAGTTCATCTATTACCTTTGTTTGGTTGGGTGGCCTCTAGTATACACCTATGGCAATGTCATTTCCCCCCTTTTATATTGACTCAAATGCATTCAAGACAGTTTTCATCATTGTTGTGTTCTATTTCTATAGAGATGTAGTTATTTCTTATATAGAGAGCAATCCCACCTCCTCTTTTATTTGGCCTGTTTCTTTTAAATAATTTGAATCCCTCTAACCAAGTTTCTGTAATAGCAACAATATCATATCTGCCCTCATTTATCTGAATTTCTAATTCACCCTTTGTTGCTCATGCTCTGTGCATTGGTCTATAGCAGGGGTAGGCAACCCAAAACACTCAAAGAGCCATTTGGACCCATTTCCCACCAAAAACAAAACACTGGGAGCCGCAAAACCCTTTTGATATCTAAAATGAAGATAACACTGCATATATCCTTTTTTACCTTTATTATAGGTGTGTGTGTGTGTGTGTGTGTATGTGTATATGTATACACACACACACACACACGCACACACAGACACACACACACACATATACACATTAAAAATAAAAGTAAAAATATGACTCTTGGGAATATCCATACTATTAAAACAATGATCACCAAGAGAATGCTTTAAGAGAATAAATTTACATACACACACAGGTAAAAAAAGGATATATGCAGTGTTATCTTCATTTTAGATGTCAAAAGGGTCTCTCTCTCCCTCCCTCTCTATCTGCCCTTGATCTGCCACTCCTCTTCCCCCACTCTCTCTCTCTCCCTCTCTCTCTCTCCCCCTCTCTCTCTTTCTCCCCCCCCTATCTGCTGCTCACCTGGCAAGCTTCAAGCTGTTGTCCAACAACCTCCGGGGTAGGCAACCTCGTCTCTTTTATGACTCATGGACTTCAACTCCCAGAATTCCTGAGTCAGCCTAGCTGAGCTAGCTAGCTCTCTCCTGCCCTTCCTGCTTCCTGCTTCCTGCAGAGACGCAGCAAAGGGGGGGAGCTCCACCCAGTAAGCTTTTCAGCTCCTCGGAGAACACTGTGAGTGCACTCTCTTTTACACATACACACACACAAAACACACACACACACACAGAGAGAGAGAGAAGCAGGGACGTGCAATTGCCTCTCTCTGTCTCTGTCTCTCTCTGCAAAGGCAGAGGAGGCTGGGAGCCACAGGGGAAGGCTCAAAGAGCCGCATGCGGCTCCGGAGCCGCAGGTTGCCGACCTGCGGTCTATAGACATTTGAGTCCTTTATGATTAACCCTGTGTTTACTTTCTACATAACCTGTGTTGTGCCTGAATTCCCCTATTTTCTTACCACCTGCTTGATTAGTGCACTTTATGTGGCACTCGCTAAATGTGCAGGTTAATATGAATATTGCTCATATTAAATTTTTTAATAATTATAAAAGACTGTAATAGTAAAATTATGAAAATTACCAAGGAGCCATCTCAATGTTTCTTGTTGAGATGTTGCCTTCGTCTCATTCTCAGGCCATACTATTCCCAGCATCATCACATTCATATTTCGCAATCTTAATCTCAGTTTCCTCCCAAATCTTACTGGAATAAGCTATAAATGGGTGGTCTCATTTCCTTCCATTCTGCTTGCAAAATAACCTAAGCTAAAATAGCTGTTCCACAGAAAGGGCAAGTACATACAGTATGTGTTACTCCACTGGTGCTCCATTACATGTTTTATCCTCATTATTTTCTTCTGTGGAGGTAAGCAAATTTTACAAATCAAAAACTGAGCTGCAGTTAGGACATTGATACACAAGATAGATTCTCAGAATTTTAGCTTGTATAGAATAATGTCAACAAGTTTCAGATACAATTGGGCTTTGGCTATGCTTTGGCTATGCTTTGGCTATAGTATATGCCAAACCTGCTGCACTACTGGTGGAGTTGTATTTATGTATTTATTGGTTTATTTATTTGTTTATTTTTTATTTATTTCCTATACTGCCCATCTCACCTAATTATTCTGGGCAGTTTACAACAATATAACAAAACAATTTAAAGATATGAACAAAACCACAGATTAAAACAGTTAAGAACAAAGATTTTTTTTAAAAAAATAAATAAATGTTCATCTCCACCTCTGACTGGACCTATCTGGTCTCTAACAACTTCTCCTTCCCCTGCACTTGATTACCTTGAAATAGACATCTCATCTTAAACTATTTTCAGGGTTGATATGAGGATGAAAAATTTACTTTAGGCTAGAATGGCCAAAGGTAAAAAATTCTACCAGTTCATAAGCAAAATAAACTAAATGATGAGTCTACCTGTCTGCATTCTTGTGTGGGGAGCCTGAAGAAATATGCAATCATGGGGTTGTTGGTGGCACCAGATCCCTACTTGATCTTTGTTTTAACTGAGTATAATTACTCTTGCCATGCTAATTTTTAAATAACGTTTTAAAATTTTAATTCCAAAATTTCAACTCTAACATTTTAATTTTTATGTGCCGTTTTTTGATATTCTACTTAACACCACACAGAGTCCCTCTTGAGGGAAATGGACAGTTAGGAAATATGGAATATGAATAAATATAATGTGGAAAAGTGGGACCCTGAATTTGTTAGGCCTTTGGTGTGATTCTATGGATTAGAGGATGTGACAATTTATAACCAATGTTTATATGACATTAAATTAAGCTAAACATTATTCCATACCTGGCTATCTAGAAAAGGGATTTTTTTCACACAGAATCTCAGTTTGGAATAAAATTGATTCAGTGATAAGCAGGAGTAGTGTAACAAGTTCAGAATTTACAATACCCTGAATACCACTGACAGATGTTTTTATGATAGTCAGGTTGCTATAATATGCCAGGCCATCATGCAGTTGATGTGATTTAGGACTAACATTTTATGTGAATTTAGACCTTTCAATCTATAAATCAACCCTCCATCCTACTATCTATCTGTATAAAACATCATGTTCTCTTTTAGAATTCACTATTAGGTACTCCTTGGTGTTCATGTGAGATCTTAGGATAATGATGTAGCATTTAGGAATAAAGATGCAGCCCATTAAGCCCAGACTGGAGGCCAGGATAGAGAAGATCTGCACAGCCACCATGTATTTTCCTTTGGTGCTCAGGTACGTGGGGACAAAAGAAACCCAAACACTGCAGAAAACCAACATGCTGAAGGTGATCAATTTGGCTTCGTTGAAGGTTCCTGATAGCTTGCGTGCTAGGAAAGCCACCAAGAAGCAGATGGCAGCCAAAAGGCCCATGTAACCTAGTGCAGTGTAAAACATGATGATTGACCCTTCATTACATTGCAGCAGGATGTATCCTGGTTGAGAATGCATGTCAGAATCTGGGAATGGGGGAGAGATTCCCAGCCATATCATGCAGATACCCACCTGAATCCCAGAACAGGATATAGCAATAGAGTTGGCCAGAGTCTTTCCTAACCATTTCCTCATCCTGCTGCCTGGCTTTGTGGCCAGAAATGCCACCACCACCATGACAGTCTTTGCCAGCAATGAAGACACTGCAACTGAGAAAACAACACTGAAGATGCTTTGTTGAAGAAGGCAGATGATTTCTTTGGGGCGACCAATGAATAGAAGGGAGGTCATGAAGGAGAGAAGGAGGGAGATCAGAAGAATGTAGGTGAGGTCCCGGTTGTTGGCTTTAACTATTGGAGTTTCTCTGTGTTTAATGAAGATTCCCAGAACAAAGGCAGTGATTAGGGAGAAAGCAAGGGCAATGAAAGCTAGGATGAGTCCAAATGTTTCTTCATAGGACAAGAAGCTGATACTTTTGGGGACACACTGATCTCGCTTTTCATTGGAATACTGGTCCTCTGGGCACTTGTTGCAATGGGGTGCATCTGAAAAACATTGGCTAACATGTAAAAGTTTAAGTTGAATGATGAGAAAAAAATATTCCTGAAAGATGAATGAACATTGTACAATAGGGATGAAGTTCTATGGAATATAGAATTGAATATAACCTGAAATATGAAAGTGTAGTGACAATTATCTTCTGAATCCTACTACAATTTTTTGATTTCCTTTTTTTCTCCTGAGCCACCTACCTTCTTCCACTGAGAATGTTCCTTCCATACATAGAGAACAATCATGGCAGCAAACAGGTGCTCCTTCTCTCACGAGCTTGACATATCCTGGGTAACAATTTTCTGAACATCTAGAAGAAGGTACTGTCTAAACATAAAATAAAAATAGAAATAAAAGCACCACATGAGTTACAGTAGAGGGGTTTATTTAAAAAAGCTGTTTCAGGAACCAAGTTGCTCAGGAAAAATTAGAGAAAGGAAAGAGTGACATGGCAGTGACTGATTGGTTCCCCCATCTCCTTTTCTTTCTAACTGTATGAGGAACCATATAAGATTGCTCTTCAAGGAGAAGGATCCTGGAATCAGTTGGAAAAGAAGTTATGGCATTTGTGGGAATGCTATGTATTGAATTTTCTCTCTAATTTTGCTTTGGCAAGAAACCTACAAAATATAGCTTTCTTTGTCACTGTAACTGTCCCTGAATTTCTCTCCTCTAGTTGAACATTGTAAAAAGATTGTTTCACAGCTTATTAATTATGATATAATTACAATTTGTGATTTAGCAGGTTTCAGTTTGTGATAAACTACAGAAAAACACCTTGAACATACATGATATTTAATGAATTAAGTTTTTTTAAAGTTTCCCTTATTTGGAGGTTATCTCAATTGTCCTGAATGGAAATGATTACTGAGCAGAACAGTTTGCATATATGGAGGTAAATGGAAAGGTTCAAATGACATCAATTACCTTGTTAAATGATATTGGCCATTGGATGGCACTCTGATTGATGGAGACCTTGACTTCAGAAGAAGCTTCCATTTCTACACTCCCAACTTTTTCCATAGGATAAGACTCTTTGGGCAATATTCTCCAGTGCATGATATCAAAGTCAGCAGCAGGAAATCCATTTTCATCTAAATAAATGCCGTCATTAGAAATGTTGTGAAGCTGGAAGTGTTTCATGAAGCGATGAAGCTGCAAAAGAGACAGAAAATGCAGCATACACATGCAGCAAACACATTCTCATTTGAACCTTTATTCAATATTTTTCTGCCTATTATTCTGAGTTGGAAGTGCATTGAATAATTCACCTCTTCAAATCAGCACTTTGGTTTGAGAGGATGGTTCAGTATTTTCTGGTAAGCTTTTCTTGCTCCTTCTCCATGGAACAGCAGATTTTTTTTACATAAATACCTTTCATTCAATAAAGGAGAATATTTGTAGTGCAGGGCTGACATGAGAGATCCTTGGTGTTCTCTGAGCTTGCTTGTTTTCTTGCAGATGTTTCATTACCCAAACTAGGTAACATCCTAAGTGGAATTTGCTCTCAGGTCATATTCTAGTGGCTTGCCCTGTCAGTGTTGGTGGGGGTGGTCTTAGAGATTCTTTACTTGGGCTGTTTGCTGTGGCAGTTTTTTGATTGAGATATTGTTTACTTAATTGTTGGTCTGATGTTAACTTTGGAGTTAATCTATGCTGATCTGGGTGCTGATTGCTGATGGAGAGTTGCTTGGGGCATTTTTTTGGGGGGGGGCGGCAGCTGAGTGATTGTCTCTATTGCATAGTCTATAGATATTATTAATGTCTATGTGTCTATTGATGGCTGATTTGTCAGAGTGCCAGGCTTCTAGAAATTCCGTAGCAGTTTTGGTCTTGGCTTGGCCTAGGATAGTCACATTTTCCCAGTTGAAACTATGATTAAATCTGTCTATGTGTTGTGAAATTAAAAAAAAATCATCATGTCTTCTGACTGCTAGTTGATGTTTATGGATGCGTTCTGCTAGTGTTCTGCCTGTTTGTCCTACATAGTGGTTGTTGTACTCCTTACATTGTATGTTTTAGATGATTCAAGTTTTTTGGGGGTGTGGATTGGGTCTTTTGGTCTGCTTAGGATGTTTTGAAGGGCTTTAGTTGGCTTGTGTGCAAAGCTGGTTTCATGTGGTTGTAGGAATCTGTTGGTGGTTTCTGATATATTTTTGATGTATGGCAGTATAATTCCTTTTAGGGTTTGTGTTGGTTGTGCTGTATCAGGTTGAGTGGTCAGGGACTTTTTGATAAAGTTGTGTGGGTATCCATTTTGTTGGAATGTGTTATATAGATGCTCCATTCCCTTTTTTTTTTTGCTGTTCTGGGTTGATGCAGTGTGTTTGGGCTTGTTTAAATAAGGTCCTTATGCATCTTCTCTTGTGGGAGGTTAGGTTATTGCTTTGGTAGTGGAGCATCTGCTTAGTATGGGTGGTTTTTCTGTAGACTTGCATTTCTAGTTTGCCATTGTGGTCTCTGCTGATTAGGATGTCCAGAAAGAGTAGCAAGTTGCTCTTTTCTTCTTCTGTAGTAAACTGGAATTCTTAAAAAATGTTGTTGATGGTTCTGTGGGTGTTCTCTAATTGGTCTTTTTTTATTATGGTGAAGGTGTCATCTATATATCTGATCCATATTTTTGGTTGTATTTTGGTTGCACCCAGATCGGTTGCCTAGATGTTCTCCAAGGTTAACATCAGACCAACAATCGAGTAAACAATACCCCAATCAAAAAACTGCCCAAGAGCCAACAGTAAACAGCCCAACAAAACAATCTCTAAGACCACCCCCACAACATTGACAGAAACTCCGCTCCTTACTAGCACTGAGAATGTTACCTACTTTGAGTAATGAAACATCTGCAAGAAAACAAGCAAGCTCAGAGAGCACAAAGGACCCCTTACATTTCTTTTCATTGAAGGAATCAGTAAACTGACCTGCTAAACTATAGCTCAACATAATTTTAAGAAAAAAATGAAATTATGTTTTAAAAGTTTACTACATCTCATTAAATACAAGAGTTTCTCTGTGATATACTGCATGTGATTTTGTTAGGTTTTTTTATGCCATGTCTGTCTACCTCTTTCTATCCCTCTATCTCTATTTCTGGCTCTCTCTATCTGGCTCTTGCTCTCTTTCTTTAATCTATCTATCTATTGTTCCAGCCAGTAGGAAATCAAAATCTCTTTACTAAATTGTTCCTCTGCAGGAAGCAAGCCCAACTGTGAATCATTTAATGTATTGCAGGATTTAAATACTTTAATGTATTTAAGTTAAATACTTTAATGTATTTAAGTTCTCTTCCAGCTTTCAGATGGCAAAGACAGAAGCAGCAGCTGGATGTGAAGGGCAAATAGAGAACTTATATGGAAGATGTAGAGTCATGAATTAAGACAAACAGGCAGGTTGATCAGAAGAAAGAGGCAAAGATTTGCTAGTTGTTGGGTCTGGGCTGTGAAAAATATGAGCTACAGTATTCAGAATGGGAGCCTTCCTTAAGCCAGAAGTGGATCAATGAGTCAAAGCCTTGCTGAGGGGAAGGAAATGATGGGTGGAAGCAGCTGGAAGTGGGTGACTAAGAAGTGTCCTGTGTTCCACCACCCTCTTACTGAACTGGAGCAAAGCAAATGATCAGGGACACCAGCGCATAACAGAAGGATTCAAGAGAAATCCTATCATATTCCCTATTGCTTAAAAAGTATGGGGATCAAGTCTACTCGCTCCTTATGTTACCTATGCTTAGTATTGATTCTGCCCTCTGCCAGAGGTGCTACAGCAATATGAATTACCCCCAAATCAGATGCAGAATATAAACAGTTAAAATATTATAGGTTCTTGTTCTTATTTTCATATATACTTTACAGGTAGTCCTTGACTTGCGACCACAATTGAGACCAAATTTTCTGTTGCTGAGTGAGACATTTGTTAAGTGAGTTTTGCCCCATTTTATGACCTTTCTTGTCATAGTTGTTAAGTGAATCACTACAGTTGTTAAATTAGTAACACAGTTGTTAAATGAATCTGGTGTCCCCATTGACTTTACTTGTCACAAGATTACAAAAGGTTATCACATGCAACTGTCATAAATATGAGTCAGTTGCCAAGCATCTCAATTTTGATCACATGATCATAGGGATGCTGTAATTGTCATAAGTGTGAAAAATGGACATAAGTCAATGTTTATTTACATATTGCATTTCATTTTGGGAAGAAAACCCTCCCGCAGTCAACAGTTAGTACATTCCAATGACTCTATGCCTAACCAAAATTTTCATTTTGACTGAAGAAGTTACTTGGATGAGTAACAAAATATCTCAGTTTAACAAATTTTGGTCCAGTTACCATGATTTAACCTTTTAAGATACTTTTGGCCTGGATGTTTGAGTCTTTATTTACACGTAAGTCACTTTCTCAGTGCTGTTGTAACTGAACTGCTGTAAGTCGAAGACTCCCTGTATATATGTAATAAAATGTCCTTAAGAAACTATACATAAACTGAATTCTGCAGATGACTAGATCTGTTTTACCTATCTATCAGAACCTGATCTGAGGATTGGTGGTGCACCTTGAAGCTTATTTAATTTGCAAATGAGGAAAAATACTTTGTCACTATGGAGATATCTCTGTGATTACAACATCCCAAACCAGCATAGGTAGTTTCAGTTTGGAAGAGTTATCCTTATGATCTCTCTTTCACACACACTTGGAAATATTACAGACTGGATAACTGCTGTTTGGAATATCTCTCCTCTCCCTATATCGAATTTAATATGTAGGAAGTGAAAGCATCCATGAAACCTCAAAGGAGAAGTCTTACCTGCCATGGCTGTATAATCTGGGGTGACTGATGGTCTCCAGCCAGCATCCTCCTCTTACTCATCTGATATGAAGAGATGGCATGGAGGACTGAGGCCACCGCATGGATTGCTCTGGAAATACCAGAACCATCCTCAATTACCACTCTTGCAAGCACCTGAAGGGGTGGGAATACTCCATTCTCTTTTTCTATGCATTTTTTCCAAACCTTCTTAGACAACAAAGGCCTTGAATAGGAACACTGGAATGCTTCTTCTACAAACTGTTTCCCAGTAGGGGAATATGTATCAAAGTCATAATATTGTCTCCTGTTTGTCTGGGTTTGGAAAGAAAACAAAACATGTTTTCGTTGGAGGTCAAGATAGTTGGAAAGCATTCTTATGCTTAATCTTGACAAAGCTGTTGCAATCCACACTTTTCCCTCAATGAATGTATTCTTTCTTTCATTAACAATTATTACTCCTATTAGTGTTCCTGTGGCCTGAAAATCAAGTTGACAAACTATAACTTTTATGTGAATATTGCTAAGGAGAAGGAACATATTTCTCTGTTCTTGCAGAAACATGTCTCTGGTATGTATATCCACATTGGTTGTTGGGATGGTTTCTGAGAGGATGATGCAGATCCGATTTTTTACAGCTAGAGTTTCCAAACTTCTTTTAAATCTTTCTCCTCTTTCCTTGTCCTGATAAAGGAGGCCAATCCATGTCCATCGGAAATGCAGGAGCAGCTTGAAAATTGCTGAGTAAGGAGGTTCTGGTTTTGGGGTCATCCGGTAGAAAAAAGGAAAATGATGACTTTGCTGAAGAACGTAGCTAATCTCACCAGTGTTGATCTAAGAGGAAAGAAGGTATTGGTAGTTTGTGTCACTTTTATTGTTAAATGCCAAATGTTTAAACATAAGTTGCTTTCCCCACCTTTGAGAGAGGTTTCCAGAAAACAATGCCTGCATGAAATATGCTAGCTCCCTTGATGCTCTCTACTCCTGTCCTGTTTGACCCTAGTGAACTCTGAAGTAATCTGTGGGTGATCCTTATGCAGCAAATCCTTCTGGTCAAACTCTACCATACAGGTGAGCCTGGGTGATGAAGTGGATGCATTTAGGCACTTTTGCTGCCAATAGCTGAGGTTCAAATGAGCCCTGCACACACTCTGGGTCATTCATCTAGTACAGTGGTTCTTAACCTTTTTGAATGAATCGCCCCCTTGAGCCAATGAGGAAGTTGTCATCGCCCCCCTCCCCCAACATAACCTCTCAATCACAACATGGGAAATAATTCTTCAATTTATGCAAACACTTGTTTTATTTTCTTTAAAATTGTCATCAGGACATATTGATGCAAATAATTTATTTCTAATCTTTTCCTCATATCTCAACTGTGTGAAAAATTTTGGTGCCACCCATCACTTTATTCCCAAACTTTGTGATACATATATTTCATTATTATCTTATTTATTCAAGACACTTAAATGTAATGACCACTTTGAAAACAAAATTCAATTGCAAGAAAGTGAAATGCCCGAAAAGAAAAAGAGTAATATTTAATGATTGAATTACAAGTAAAATTTAAGACGCAAAAAGAAATATAAAAAGGGTAGAGGCTGCTACGCAATGCGCATGAAGATAAGCGATGCGTATTCACATATGTACAGCATTCTGTACTGAAGCTAGCTGGAGGAACACTTGGAAACACAATTCAATCCACTAATAGCGAGCAATCTGATGTTTTTGTACGACAGATATACAGCCATTCACTGTACGAAAAAGTCTCAAAAGTGTCCCCAAACCTTCTCGCTCCATCACCCCCATTTCGCCCCCTTTTTGTTCCTTCACCCCCACATCGCCCCTTTTTGTTCCATCGCCCCCCTGAAAAATGAAATCGCCCCCTGGGGGGCAATATCGCCCAGGTTAAGAACCACTGATCTAGTAGATCAGACTCTAGAAGTAATCCAGATCATATAGGCACATCTTAATATATTGGAACAGAGAACTTTTCTGATTTAGTAGTGTCATAAACACAGAAATAGATTTCCAGTTGTGAGTGATGACTAAACCCAATACTCTAATTACAGTGTTTCTCAACCTTGACAATTTTAAGGCATGTGGACTTCAACTCCCAGAATTCCACAGCCAGCAATGCTGGCTGTGGAATTCTGGGAGTTGAAGTCCACATGCCTTAAAATTGTCAAGGTTGAGAAACACTGCTCTAATATGAGTCTGTAGCCATTATGTGAATCATAACATCTGATCTTTTTTTTAACTCGGGTTCTGACATCAATAGGCATTTGAATAACTGACCGACATTGTCTGGCCGACGGGACCTGAAGGAGGCCCAATCTATGGGACCTCACCGGTCTCTGGGAACTGTGCAGCAGTATGCGGTCCTGTAAGTAACCTGGCCCTATGCCATGAAGGGCTTTAAAGGTGATAACCAACACCTTGAATTGCGTCCGGAGACCCACAGGAAGCCAGTGCAGCTCGCGGAGGATAGGTGACACGTGGGCGTACCTTGGCGCGCCCACAATCGCTCTCGCGGCTGCATTCTGAACCAACTGCAGCCTCCGAACGCTCTTCAAGGGTAGCCCCATGTAGAGCGCGTTACAGTAATCCAGTCTTGAGGTGACAAGGGCATGAGTGACTGTGAGTAAAGCCTCCCGGTCCAAATAAGGCCGCAACTGGTGCACCAGGCGAACCTGGGCAAAGGTCCCCCTGGCCACAGTCGATAGATGTTGTTCCAAATTGAGGTGTGAGTCCAGGAGGACACCCAAGTTGCGTGCCTGCACTGAGGGAGGTAAATAAAGGAGAGAATAAATGACTGGATAGAGCCTTAAGCTTTCCAAGTGCTTCTATAGTCTTCTGTGACCTATTCACTTTTCCTTCATATCTTTCTTTTGCAATTTGAGCCCTAGACCCATTTTTTTTTAAAAAATGAGGAATTTCATGCTTATGAGAATTATTGCTAGACTAGCCCGCCTCCTGGATCTCAATCACTGGAGGTTTTGAAGGAAAATTTAGGAAGCCCTTTGCAGTGATCTGAGGATTGCTGCTTTGGATGGGGAATCAGGTCAGAAGATCTCTACAGCCACTTTTAAGTTTTTCATTCTGTTTCTACAAATAAACCTACCTCTTTAGCTCAGGTCACCACCTTTTCAGTTTAAAACTTACTCATTCAGCACTCATACGTTCTTGGCATTTTTCTTTTTTTGTCATATCATTTTGAAAATGCCTGATTGCCATTGATCTAACTCATTTTAATATTACTTGGAAAAAGAGTCAATTCATACTTTCATTTCATGCTGTTTCATGCTATTAAGTACTGATATTGGGGGTTTTGGAACAAACACTCATTTTTGCAACAGGCCCCATTCTACTATTCTCTTTCTCTAGGGATCTGTGTGCCTTAACATTTCTCCATCCTTTCCCCAACTTTAGTAAACAGTCTGCCAGGGGACCCAAAGTCATCTACAGTCTGTTTTGCTTCTTTGAAAAAAAGACTTTTCAATGGCAGAAAAGGAGAAGTCACAAACCCTATGCATTGTTTCCAAGCCATGTTGTGGCAGGGAGATAAAATAAATGCATATGTTTACTTTATAGAAACAAAATTATTGTAGATCTTTTAATATCTAATCTCTGCCTACAGGTTTATCTGGAGATATATATGAGGTCTGCCTTTTAGTCTAATTTGAAAATTCAGAACATGCAATTAAGCTCATTTTAACTTTATACCTGTGGAATTTTGTAGATGCCCAAGACAGTAGAAATTTGATCAAAGAGTTCAGAATCTGTGTTTTCAAGAACTGCCAGGATATTCTTTTGTCTTCCACATCTGTAATTTGGGACATTCTCCTGCCCGGTAGACAGCAAATTCATCATGACCTCGTACGTTATTCTTGCACTGAGGAAGTTATCGTAGATGTTGTAGCCCAGGGTGATGTTGGGTAAGAGCCGAGAATTCTGGTTGATCTTATGAACACCCAAGAAGAAGAGCAGCACGTGGTTGAATATTGCTGATGAACTGCAAAATAATATCTTATCTGTACAACAACACTAGGCAGTTCTGAAACATTCATAAAATATAGTTAAAAATATACTCTTCCCTTCAAAGCCAGGCCAGAGATTCTCACAGTTCAACCTAACATTGCCCAATGCTTGAAGGAGTGAAGTCTTTGTAGCCCTCTAGAATTCTTCAATAATTTTACATGTGTATATATGTTCTCATAATATAATATTATTTCTTCCTATTATGCCACCTAGAAAGTAACATTTGGACAGATTCAAGAGGGGGATTTAGTCTTGAGCAAGTGGTATTATCTGCCCATTACTCAATAAACCATCTTTAGAGCCACAGGTTGTTTTGCTGCAGAATATTGATGTCTTTGCAGTAACTGCCCTCTATTAACAATCTTTAATGTAATCCTCTACAATTAAAACATTAGCTTATTATGTAAAGTGTCTATTTTCTGTGAATTTTGTCTTTAAAAGCTTTTCTTATTTAATGTAATAGTAAAAAGAAAGCCACGGAAGTTTATAAAACAGTAAAAGGCATCAGTTGGAAAGAAATGTTGGAAAAGGAGAAAGGAAGGACTGAGAGCAAGGTAGGAAAGGAGAGGAGATTGTGGAAAGCTCATGAGGTCACTTTCAGATCAAAGATATAGTGAGACACTTGACTGTGAGATTGTGGGCAACTATATAACTATGGTATAGAAATAGATAAATAAAGAAAATAAATATTTGCACAGTATCAAGGAAATCATTTTGAGAAGAGGAAGAATACTACCCATGAAAGAGCCTTCATAGAAATGTGCTGCCAAAATTGCTTAATTAAGACTGACTCTTGCAGAAGAACTGAAAAGGAACTTTGCATGCTCAACTTTTCAAGAATCTTCATGTGCTCCAGGAGTCTTTTCCCTAAAGCAAATTGTGAGAAGCAATAATGACCTGAGGAATTGGGAAAAGAGAAAGGTTAAACTCAAGCACAAGAATCCTGTACATGCCCAAATTACCTTCTCAATCTGTGGGTTGGAGGCAAAGAGAAAATATGGGGGCAAAATGCAGCAATTATTTTAGATGTTATTCCAGTAATCAGGTAGTCTCCTGGCTTGTAGTAATTAAACTCCTCAAACTCCTTAAATTCTTCTGTTATCGCCTCAAATAGACATTTCATCTGCATCATGGCACAGGAAAATTGGGAGAGAAGCAGAATGAAAAAGAGCTTCATTTGCTGCAGCAGCAATTGACATATAACTATAGAGATCTTTCCTATAGTCTCTTCTTTGGCACAGTGCTGGATCTCATTGCTCACAAAAGAGGATAACGGCAGTGGAAATTTTCCAGTTTTATCCCAGATCTGGAAGAAAATCCTGTAATTTCAGACTAGCACAGTGCCTGCCTAATTCTACCTCTACTCTCAGCAATGCCAGAGATAGTTACAGGTCAGATTTTGAGTTGTTGAACATCCCTTTATTGTGAAATTGCTTTAAAACTAAAGGTAGTGGTGGAAAATAGAACAAAAAACCATTATGTTAGTAATTAGAAGGGGAATTGGAAATGACTGTTACTACAGAGATGTGCAATGGGGAAAAAAAACAGTCTTGCATGTCTCAGGGGCATAGTGCTAGTTTTAGTTTAGTTTAAGGGAACAATTCAGGATACTGTCTATGGAGATACTCAGTTATGCAGGTCATGGTTGTCCCTAAGGTGCTTTTTGAAGAGGCAAGTGGACTTTCTTGTTTTTCTTGTTGTATACCCACAACACAATCCTTTCAGCAGTTCCAAGAAGGCTCTACACCCATTTACACAGATAAACCTTCAAATGGTCCCAACAACTCTCTAAAACAGGGTTTCCAACCGGGAGTGTGAGACGATATCCCAGGGGGTGCGAAAACTTGGGTTTAGAAGTTTCAAAATTATACTGTATATATGGATAATTCATTGCTGTTATTTCAAACTTTTGTAAGGGGTGCAAGAATATATCAGAAGCATTCTAGGGTGCGAGGTATAGAAAAGGTTGGGAACTTCTACTCTAAAGAATGCAAATGATCAGCTGTCTGCAAGGAATATAAATCCTTCCATTCCTCACCATCCAGTCAGACCCATTTTTTCACTAGCTAGTGAGGGTCTAGGACAACTCACCCTGGTCAACGTCACTGGCAACTTGCTGTAGAAAACTTGCCACACGACAATTCAATGCAGGATAACTCAAGAGAAGGACAAGTGAATTACAGCGAGCCTTGTCTTGCTTTAGGTTTGAATCTTCTCAAGTTAGAAGTCCTCAAAGCTGGGGTGAGCTGCAATTCACTTGGCCCTCTCTTGAGTTAACCCACATTGAATTGTCCCATGGCAAGTTGTCCCCATGGCAAGTTGTCTTGCAGCGAGATGGCAGGGTGAATTGGCCAGGGCAAGTGGGCAGGGCAAGTTGTCCTATTCCAAACTAGTGTGGACAATATAAGTCCTTCTTATCCTATCTGATGTGAATGAGGCCATCTTCCTTAATGGTCAGATACTCCAGAATAGTTATCTCTAGATATTGTTATACAGTATCATAACATCAACAGTTTTTGAATAAAAACTTTCCTCTGTGGGGCTATATATAGAAAGAGAGTACATATGGATGGATGGATGGATGGATTGTGGGCTGTCACATGGTAGAAACTTTTAGTGATATCATAGCCAGGTTTTCTCAAGGATCATCTGTCTACCACGTGACCTTTTATCTAAACGACATGCACATTTCCACTCTTTCATCCAAGTGAATTGAGTGGTTGTTAAGTAAATTTGGGTTCCTCTAGTAACTTTGAATGTTGGAAGCCATCTGAGAAGGTCTCTAGTAGTGATCCCGTGAACACAGGATGCTGCAACAGTCATAAATAATTGCCTGAAGCTTGATCATATAATGGGGGGGGATGCTGCATAGCTCATAAGTACAAAGACCGGTTATAAGTGATATTTAAAAATGCCTTTGTAACTTCAAACAGGGAGCCACCTTGACTTGGTTGAATGAAGGGCAGCTATATAAATGTTATAAACAAACATAACTAAAGGAATGGTTCTAGCTAAGGACTACCTCTATAGGGCGGCTTTGCTAAGTATTTGCTCCTGGAATTTTTTTTAAAAATATTTTATTTATTATTTACTTTTCTGCTGATGATACAGATTGTTCTCATTGTTAATTTGAATATAATGTGTACTGTTATGAAGCACTAATCCCAACACATGGAATTTTGACAAGAAGAAAGTTTTGAAAGAACTGCTTTTTCCATAAAGAGAGAAAAAGACCAGTTCATTTCCAGAATGAAACTATGATAATCTGTTGTAGCAATAAAGAATCTTTTGGCAGATAATGGAGCAGAAAATAAATGTAATAAACAAATAAACCCATGGTTTAACAACAGTGATTAAATGCTGCCTTAGATGGCCATCTCACTTGAGTTCAGTCACCGCTCCTTATATCAGCAAAATCTTTGATGTTCTAAATTGGTTGTATGGATCATTGATTCCATTTTGATGTTGTACTATCTGCAGCATATTGGACCAGTCATTCTCTCTAAGCCCCAGATAGCAAGCAAGGACAAATCCCATTCAAAAACTTGTTAAGAAAACTGCAAGGAGTAGTCAAGGCAGATATTAGGAGTCAAAAATTGAGTGAATGCTGCACATATAATAAGGTATTAGCTTTAAAAAATAAGGGGAGATAGTCACAATCCCCTTTCTATGACATACACATTTAGTATAATAAACATAGCCCCAGTATTATGGAAATTAAAAAATAGTTATCAGTACTTGTTGTTTTGTGGAGTTTGAAGTAAATCTGATTGATATTATAGGTAATCACTGAGTTATGAGCATTCACTTAACACTCGTTTGAAGAAACGTGATAAGCTCCCCGTAGTACTTATGAGCAAGTCCTAAAATTACAAATATTGCAACACCACCACAGTCATTTGCCCAAGTGACCGCAGAGGCTCTACAACATTCACCTTGGTTATTCCCTCCCTTCCCACCCTCTCCCTGGGCACCAAGCCTTTAATACTCACCCTGTGAAAATTGAGATCCTTCACTTTCTTGGCTGCTCCAGGCCTTTGGTGTGTTCTCATAGAATGGAGGCCTAAAGTAATGCAAGATCACACAAGATTAGTGGGGTGAGATCTCATGCTACTGATCTCACTTGATCTCATGGTACTTTAGGCCTCTGTTCTCTGCAACAGAGAACAGAACTGAAGCTTCCATGTGCTTCCAGAGGCTGGATTGGGGCATCAGAGGCCTTTTCTAGGCCACTGTCACCCAGATCTGAGGTTGGGGGATACTTCTGTGGCCCTCCAGTGACCCAATCTGGGCACCAGAGCCCTTCTCCAGGTTGCTGCCGCCAAGAAATAGGCTGCTGGGGGGCGGCAGAAGCATCCCCTGGCCTGAGATCCAGGTGGTAGCAGCCTGGAAAAGGCCTCTGTCGCCTGGATCGGGCCACTGGAGAGCTGCGGAAGCATCCCCCAGCTTCAAATCCGCAGCAGGAACTGTGGCAGAGAGGAGATGGATCTTTTAAAGGTGAGTCCAGTGCAGCAGTAAGGGAGGGGGAAGCATGAGGTATCTTAGTGGGTCAGGGAGGCCTTGGGGGCCTGTTCCATCGCTAGGCCCTCCATGGTTTTCCTCACCCTGGGATACCCCATGTTCACTTAATGAGCCATGTGCGTCTTAACGAGCAAGAGAGTAATTTTGTTCAAGGTACGAGATTCACTCCCATGAGTTTTCGAGTTATGAGTGGAATGGGCAGGCTCCATTACACTCGTAACTCAAGGATTACCTATAGTGCAAATGAATCCAAGACAAACCCTATAGCATAAAATATCATCATGTTGCCTATTGCTTAAAGCTGTCTAAGAGTGAATTCCACAAGAACCACTTAGACTACCTAGGATACCAGATCTCCAGTGAGGGAGTGGAAATGGATCCCAACAAGGTGAAGGCAATATTGGAGTGGGAGCCCCCTTGGACTAGGAGGCAACTGAAGAGTTTCCTGGGCTTTGCGAACTTTTACCAATTCATCTGCATCTTCACCCAGATAGCCCTATCAACAACCCAGTTGCTAAAGACAGGGGGAGGGGTGAAACCAAAGCCCAGCCAGCCCATGGATTGCTGCGAAGCTGGTCCTGAAACATTTCAACCCAGAGGAGCCATTTGTAATACATGGGGATACCAGTGATATAGCAGTGGGGGCAGTCCTACTCCAAAGGAATGCCAAAGAGGAATTACAACCCTGTGCCTACACATCTCGCACGTTGTCTGACATTGAAAGGTGCTGGGTTATCTGGGAAAAGGAGGCTTACACAATACGATGGGTTCTCCTGGCATGGAGACAGTTCCTGGAGGGTAGCAAAATTCCCTTCAAGGTCCGGATGGATAATAAGAACATACAAACACTGAAGAACCCCCGGAAGCTATCCCCTAAGTAGGTCTGGTGGGCCCAGTACTTTAACCAGTTCAACTTCACACTCCAGTATCTACCAGGGGAAAAAAGTCTTCCTTGCAGATGCCCTCTCCTGCACACCACAGTACAATAGTGACCAAGAGGCAGTGGTGATGCCCATCATCCCATCCAAGCAGCGGGCAGCATTGACTCTCACACATCAACCAGGAGTGTTTACATTGCAAGGGGGATTGGGCAGGGAGTGCCCATTACATAGTTATTCTGCCCCACGACTCATTGACTGTGCCCCCCCAATACCTTTCCAAGGTAGGGGAGTAAGGAGCAGGAGGACTTTTCTCTCCTGGCCCTTTCATAAACATCTCTCTCTGTATCCCTAGTAAAACTTCGAGTCAGAGGGAGAGCAGTGCCCTTTTTGATAAACACAGGAGTATCATGCTCAGTACATAACCATCTATTAGGGCTTCCTTTTTCAGAAACTATGAAAGTGGTTAGGCTGGTGGTAAATCCTTGCCTGCCTCCATTTTTGACCCTTTGGAATGTACCATCAGTGATTCCCGCCTCACTCATGAATTCTTATACCTTCCTGATTGCCCAATGCCCCTTTTGGGCCAGAATCTGTTCACCAAATTACAGACTATTCTCTTTATGGGGCAACCATGCAGAACTCTCAGTTCCCCCAGAACAAGCTTGGCATTTAATGGTTCTTCAACTTTCATCAGATACCATTGTCTACCAACCACCTGGCTTGTTGGAACAATTTGCACACCCAGATGTTTGGTACCCTGGAATCCTTGGACAGGCTATTAACACATCCCCCATAGAAGTAACTCTTTTGCCCAATGTGCAACCACTTTCTCTATGACAATATCACATATGTACTCAAACCTTACAAGGGCTGGAACCTATAACTGATCATTTTCTTGCCTATGGACTCATTAGGGAAGATTTTAGCCCCTATAATGCACCAATATGACTTGTCAAGAAACCCAACAGCTCTTACCATTTCTGTCAAGATCTGTGGGCTATCAATCAGATTACAGTTACAATGCATCAGATGGTTCCCAATTCTGTCAAGATCTGTGGGCTATCAATCAGATTACAGTTATAATGCATCAGATGGTTCCCAATCCTTACACTTTCAGCAGTCAGCTAGGTTCTCATCTCATTTTGTATATAGTTATTGATCTGAAGGATACTTTCTTCTGTGTTTGTTTGGCACCTGTGAGCCAACCTCTATTTGTTTTCCAGTTGCAATACAGACAGCTTTGCTGAACTGTCTTACCCCAGGATTTTAAGAATAGCTCTACCACTTTGGGGAACATGCTGGCTACTGATTTGGCTAATGGTGGCCACTTGGTAATACCACTGCTATTGTGTTGCAGATGGACTGCTGACTCTTGTCCTGATGGGTTTGTTCTCCTAGCTGTGCCACACATTTATGAAGTTGTTTTGTTTCTCCAATGTACACATCTGCACATGGCTCACTGCATTGTACTGCATATACCATGTTGCTCAGTTTGTGTCTGGGTGTTTTATCCTTGGGATGGACAAGCTTATGCCTTAGTGTATTCTTCGGTTTCAAGAATCAGCAGTCCATCTGCACTTAAAAGACAAAGGCCGTTCTTTCGAAGACAACAAAGTCCACATTTTGGACAGAGAGGACCCTTGATTTGAAAGAGGAGTCAAAGAGACCACCTATGTCAAAATTGAACAGCCCTCTCTCAACAGAGGGGGGAGGGATACAACATCATCAATCTCCAGTCTACAACACAGTCCTTTCAACAGTTCCAAGAAGGCTCTACACCCATTTTCACTACTCAGGTGATCCTGAAGACACAGATAAGCCTCCAGGTAGCATTAACAACTCACTAGAAGAATGCAAATGAACAGCTGTCTGCAGAAGTATAAATCTTTCCTTCTCTACCATCCAGTCAGAGTGGAAGAAGCTTCTAAGATGAAAAGTGAAACATCTTCAAAGAAAAACAAAGTCCAGTTGCCTCGTGAAAAAGCATCTTTGGGATGTGAAGGAAGAAATTGAATTTGCTTCAGATAATGAGCATGCTTTTCAATCCAAAAACTGCACCTCATCTTTGCAAGCATGGTGTGTTGATTCAGAAGCTACAAGTCACATGACAAAAACAATTTAGCAGCATAGCACATGGTGACTGTACTGTTGGTTCGTTCTATGGTACTATACATAAACAGAAAATCTAACTCTATCTCTATCTCTATCTATCTATATATCTCTATTTCTATCTCTATTTCTGGCTTCCTGTGGGTCTCCGGACGCAATTCAAGGTGTTGGTTATCACCTTTAAAGCCCTTCATGGCTTAGGACCAGGTTACTTACAGGACCATATACTGCTGCATAGTTCCCAGAGACCAGTGAGGTCCCACAGATTGGGCCTCCTTCAGGTCCCGTCAGCCAGACAATGTCGGCTGGCGGGCCCTCAGGGAAGGGCCTTTTCTGTGGTGGCTCTGACGTGGTGGAATCAACTTCCCCCTGAGATTCAAACTACTCCCACCTTGCCAGCCTTCAAGAAAGCCATTAAAACTCTCCTATTCCGGCAGGCCTGGGGTTGATGTCCCCGGGGGGGGGCAGGATACAATTGGGACATGCTGTATGAATACACTTATTTTTATCGTTATATTTATTGTTTTAATTTTGTACGCTGCCCTGAGTCCCTAGGGATTGGGCGGTATATAAATTTTATTAATAAATAAATAAATAAATAAATAAATAAATAAATCTCTATCATCTCTATCTCTATTTATATATTAAAAAGCTCATTTAGTTGTTTGCTAAAGGATACCCAGAAGTAGTCATATTTCATCAGGATTTGATTCCAGAATCCACTCAACATTCATGTCCATCTCTATAGTCAGGGATCTTTAGCCTTCTGTTATAAGAAGAAGAAGATATAGTTTGGACTTCAAGTCCCATTAGCTTCAGCTTGAATAGCCAATTGAGAATTCTTTGTCTACTTCCAACATCTATCTCCTGAATCTCTATTTCTTCTTCAAAGCAGGCTCTATTTCTGCAAAAGATTTGATTAAATCACTGTACAGCTAGTTAATCTTCCTTAAACAAAATTTGATGGCTTTATTGTTTTTCAACAGGCTACAAGAAGTCTTACTGTCCAAATTCAGAACAATTTTGGCATTCTAGGAAAGCTGTCATGTCCATGAAAGTGCTAAACAGGAAGGGAAGGGCAGAGAATGGGGGAGGGGTATTAGATTGTTCATTCAGTAGTTTACCATCACCCAAGTTTTTTTTTCCCAACTGGGTATACACAACTTTTTAAAGAATATAAGTAAAAGCTGTGAAACGTTTACAATTAGAAGTGAGACATATTTGGAAGGAAGAAATAATGAGATTCAAGATTATAGCAAACATATCTGCACAATGCAAATATCCAGGTTAAAACCCAGCCTATGAAGGGAAGCCTCAAATCTTTCAGAGTGCCTGAGTTTACCCAAGTGTTAATAAAAAGAATCAGAATTTATTTGTCTGTAACATGCATCAATAAATCCTAAGTACTATAAAGGGAAAATTAACTTTGCTAGATCACGATTCTGCCTTGCTTAGACAAAGTAGGAAATGGCTTTTAGTCTTCCTGGAAATAAGGCCATGTTTTTTGGAGTGGGGTATGTGTGTGGGGTGGGCATGTCCTCCAAAGCAGTCATTTTGTAATAGCCCTGAAAATCTTTCATTTGTTTACTGAGTCAAAGCGAGTCAGGTTTCAGAAAATGTATACTATTCATTATTCTTATGACACTACCTGAGCTCAGATTGTGGGAAAAAAGAGTAATTATGTGATGGTGGTGAATATCTGTAGCTCGGGTGTAGGATGAGAGTGGAGGTTCATTCTCTGAGTTTGTGTGTTGGTTTATGAAAGTTTCATTACCAGTGTAGATAACATCTTCAGCAGAGTTTAAACTCCGCTGAAGAGGTTACCTAGCCTGGTAATGAAAAGTTCAGAAACCAACCCACAAGGTTGGAGAATGAATCTTCACCCTCAAAAGTAATTATTTTAAGTAATTATTTTTTGCTGTTTTGCTGTTATTATTTAGTGAAGGGGAAATTGGAAGCCTTCTACTCTTTTGAATGTGTTCAGATCATACACTCTGCTTTTAGACAACTTTATTGTAACCTGGAAGGAGTAGAATACAAAGTACTTCTTATTTAGCAAGGAGCACAGATATACAGTAATTTATATAGCAATGCCAAAGTTTGGAGAGATAATGATTTCCCATACAAACACTACTTCTCCCTTAGCAACACAGAGATCATTTTGCCTTATCAAACATTACCAGACACACTGTGAAATGGAGTGAGATGTCAAGGACCTCCCTCCCTCCCTGCTAAGCTTCATGGTTTCATTTACTGGGTCCCAGCTAGAGCAATATCATGAGACCTGTTCAGTAAAATTAGCTAGACATAGATTCAGTCAGGTTTCCAAAAAAGGCAAGGACTGGCCTAGGTTGGGATTTACTCTTCATTAAAGAACATCATTCAAAACTCAGAACATTTATTGTTATAGAAATGGCTAGTTTATACTATTATTACTAAAAGAAAAAGTTGATGTTATTATCTTATTCTACTGAAGAGGATGAAATTGACCAGTTCTATGAAGTCCTACAGCACCTTATAGAATTAACACCAAAAAATGATGTCCTTATTATCATGGGGAATTGGAATGCTAAGGTAGGAAGCCAAAAGATAACCGGAATAACAGGCAAGTTTGGCCTTGGAGTACAAAATGAAGCAGGGCACAGGCTGATAGAATTTTGTCGAGAGAATACGATGGTCATAACAAACACTCTTTTCCAACAACCCAAGAGACGGCTCTACACATGGACATCACCAGACGGTCAACATAGAAATCAGATTGATTATGTGCTCTGCAGCCAAAGATGGAGAAGCTCTATACGGTCAGTAAAAACAAGACCAGGAGCTGACTGTGGCTCAGATCATGAGCTTCTGGTTGCAAAATTTAGGCTTAAATTGAAAAAAGTAGGGAAAAGCACTAGGCCACTCAGGTATGAACTAAATCATATCCCTGATGAATATACAATAGAGGTGACAAATAGATTTAAGGAATTAGATCTGATAGACAGAGTGCCTGAAGAACTATGGATGGAAGTTCGCAACATTGTACAAGAGGTAGCAACTAAAACCATCCCAAAGAAAAAAAAAATGCAAGAAAGCAAAATGGCCGTCTGAGGAAGCTTTGCAAATAGCTGAGGAAAGAAGGGAAGCGAAAGGCAAAGGAGAAAGAGAAAGATACACCCAATTGAATGCAGAATTCCAGAGAGTAGATAGAAGAGATAAGAATGCCTTCTTAAATGAACAGTGCAAAGAAATAGAAGAAAACAACAGAATAGGGAGGACCAGAGATCTCTTCAAAAAAATTGGAGATATGAAGGGAACATTTCATGCAAAGATGGGCATGATAAAGGACCAAAATGGCAGGGACCTAACAGAGGCAGAAGAGATTAAGAAGAGATGGCAAAACTACATAGAAGAACTATACAAGAATGAGCTTAACGTCCCAGATAACCACAATGAGATGGTCACTGACCTCGAACCAGACATCTTAGAATGTGAAGTGAAATGGGCCTTAGAAAATCTGAGCAACAACAAAGCTAGTGGAGGTGACAGTATTCCAGCTGAGCTATTCAAAATCTTAAAAGACAATGCAGTAAAAGTGCTACACTCAATTTGCAGCAAATTTGGAAAACTCAACAGTGGCCACAGGATTGGAAAAGGTCAGTTTACATTCCAATTCCAAAGAAAGGCAATGCCAAAGAATATTCAAACTATCGCACCATTGCACTCATTTCACATGCTAGTAAGTTATGCTTAAAATCCTACAAGCTAGACTCCAGCAGTATGTGGATCGAGAACTACCAGAAGTACAGGCAGGATTTCGAAGAGGCAGAGGAACTAGAGATCAAATTGCCAACATACGCTGGATCATGGAGAAAGCTAGGGAGTTCCAGAAAAACATCTACTTCTGCTTCATTGACTATGCAAAAGCCTTTGATTGTGTGGATCACAACAAATTGTGGCAAATTCTTAAAGAGATGGAAGTACCAGACCATCTCATTTGTCTCTTGAGAAACCTATATGCGGGTCAAGAAACAACAGTGAGAACTGGACACGGAACCACTGATTGGTTCAAAATTGGAAAAGGAGTCCGGCAAGGCTGTATACTGTTGCCCTGCCTATTTAAATTATATGCAGAGCACATCATGAGAAAGGCAGGGCTAGATGAATCAAAAGTTGGAATTAAGATTGCGGGGAGAAATATCAACAACCTAAGATATGCAGATGATACCACTCTAATGGCAGAAAGTGAAGAGGAACTAAAGAGCCTCTTGATGCGGGTGAAGAAGGAAAGTGCAAAAGTTGGCTTGAAACTCAACATTAAGAAAACCAAAATCATGGCATCCGGCCCTCTCAATTCCTGGCAAATGGATGGGGAAGAAATGAAGGTAGTGACAGATTTTATTTTTCTGGGCTCCAAGATCACCTCAGATGGGGACTGCAGCCAAGAAATTAAAAAAACGCTTGCTCCTGGGGAGGAAAGCTATAGCAAATCTAGACAGTATACTAAAAAGCAGAGACATCACCCTACCAACAAAAGTGCGTATAGTCCAGGCCATGGTTTTCCCAGTTGCAATGTATGGCTGTGAAAGTTGGACCATAAGAAAGGCTGAGCGCCAAAGAATTGAGGCCTTTGAACTATGGTGCTGGAGAAGACTCCTGGGAGTCCCTTGGACTGCAAGGCGTTCAAACCGGTCAGTCCTAGAGGAGATCAACCCTGACTGCTCTTTAGAAGGCCAGATTCTGAAGTTGAAACTCAAATACTTTGGCCACCTGATGAGAAGGAAGAACTCACTGGAGAAGGGCCTAATGCTGGGAAAGATTGAGGGCAATAGAAGAAGGGGACGACAGAGAATGAGATGGCTGGATGGAGTCACTGAAGCAGTAGGTGTGAACTTAAATGGACTCCAGAAGATGATAGAGGACAGGAAGATCTGGAGGAACATTGTCCATGGGGTCGCAATGGGTCGGACATGACTTCGCAATTAACAACAACAACAACTACACCAAAGGGAGTTGGAAATCAATGCTTTTTCTTTCTTTCCCCCTTTTCTTATACTTTTCTCTTCCCTTTTTCCTCCCCATATTCCTATTATTTTCTTTTCCACCTTTGTATTTTATAAATAATAATAATAATAATAATAATAATAATAATAATAATAATAAAGGTTCAATAGAACATATACATAGATTTTACTTGCATGCATCTTCTTTTATGTTTCAAATAAACAAGTAAAAAAAACAGGATTAAAACTAGGAATTCAGGTTAATTTTTATCATTAGTTGCTCTTTGGTATTCATGTTAGGTCTCAGGATAATAATATAGCATTTAGGGATAAAGATGTAGCCCAGTAAGGCCAGACTAGAGGCCAGGATGGAGAAGATTTGCACAGCCACCATGTATTTCCCTTTGGTGCTTAGGTAGGTGGGAACAAAGGAGATCCAAACACTGCAGAAGACGAGCATACTGAAGGTGATCCACTTGGCTTCATTAAAGGTACCTGGCAGTTTTCGGGCCAGGAAAGCCACAAAGAAACAGGTGGCAGCAAGAAAGCCCATGTAGCCAAGGGCAGAGTAAAACATGGTAACTGAACCTTCATTACATTGCATCAGGATCTGTCCTGGTTGAGAATATAGATCAAAATCTGGGAATGGGGGAGAGATTCCCAGCCATATGATACAGATACCCACTTGAATACCAGAGGAGGACAAGACAATGGAATTGGCCAGACTCTTCCTCAGCCATTTCCTCATTCTGCTGCCTGGCTTTTTAGTCAGGAATGCCATTACCACCATGACAGTCTTAGCCAGCAAGGAAGACACAGCAACAGAGAAAACAAAACTGAAAGTAGTTTGTTGAAGAAGGCAAGTCATTTTCTTTGGCTGACCAATGAATAGAAGGGTAGTCAAGAAGGAAAGTAAGAGGGAAATCAGGAGCACGTAGGTGAGGTTTCGGTTGTTGGCTTTGACAATGGGAGTTTCTTGGTATTTAATGAAGATTCCCAGAACACAGGCAGTGATTAGAGATAAAGTAAGTGCAAAGAGAGCCAGGATGAAACCCCATGTTTCTTGGTAGGACAAAAAGGTTATAACTTTGGGGACACATTGATCTTTCTTCTTATTGGAATTCTGGTCATCTGGACACTTTTCACAATGGACTGCATCTGAAAAACACCCACAATTCTCGGTGAAATAGCATCTAATCTCTTTTCATAAAAGACTGCATGTGTTCCATCACTATAAACTCAAATCAATCACAGCCACCTTATTTAAATAATTCTTTTGGAGGTGATGGAATTAGAATTTCTGTGCCAAACAAAATATTGACAAGAATATTGCATATTTGTCTCTTACTGGCACTCCATAAAGTTATGATAATCTATATATAGGCTTCCTAGTTGATTTGCAGGAATCTTCTGCCATAACACTGTACAAATCATTTTAAAGAGGAGTCACAGAACAGCACAAAACCTTCTTTGGTATCATGGAAGCACCTGCCTTTTTTCCCAGCTTTCATATTTGCATGATAGTGACAGCCAGAAGTGACTTCCAAAGCAGCCTGGTAAGAGATACTGCTACTTTTATGATTCCAAAAGAGATATTTTGATTATGCTCCTCTTCTAAATGAGTGTTGTGTCTTTGTTGTTACAGGTACCGTTATTGTCTCTGTTGTGTCATTTAGTTTTGTTGTGTCAGTTTGGTAAAAAATTAGGGAAACCATAATTTCCCAATGTTCAAGTTTCCTACTGTAGCTCACCAAAATTTCAGCTGTATTCTCCATAACCCAAACCACCATCTCTAGTTCAAGAGGAGATCACTTGGAGTTCTAAAGCTACATATCACATCTTAAATCCTGGAATTTGACCTTCAAACCTCTTCCAATATTCTACCAAACTTAATGTATAATAGGTGAAAAGAATAGGCAAATGGAAGATATGGGGAGAAATTGTGTTACATCTAATAATTTATATTTAATTTGTTTAAAATGATTTTTACTTTTACCCTGATTCCATTTTTTAAATGTTTGTGCTTGGCATGTCAGTGAAAGACCATCATGGCCTAAGGGTGGAAAAGCTGATGCATTTCAGTTGTAGATTTATTCCTACATCAATGAAGGTGCATGTTCTGACCATGGTTTCATTTCCAGGGAGAAGCAGTAATTCTCCCTATAATTATCTGTGCCGTCTCAAGTTGAAATAAAGGTAGTTTCCCCTATCCAGATGTGTCTGACTCTAGGAGGCAATACTCATCTCTGTTTTTTTTAGCAGAGGGAGCCATTGTTGTCTGAAGACACTTCTGTGGTCATAAGGGCAGCATTAATATACGCTGAGGTGCATGGAATGCTCCCACCAAAGTGGTACCCATTTATCTACTTGCATTTGTATACTTTTGAATTGCTAAGTGGGTAGGAGATGGGGCAAGTAACAGAAATTCACCCTGACACATAGCACTTGGGTCTCTAACTTGGGCTGTCAGCTTTCCAGCTGACAAGCTCAGCATCTTTAACTGCTGAACCATCACAACCCCCTAAGTTGAAATAAGGACTGCTTTTTTTCCACAACTGTAACAGGGTGTTGTTAGCCAGCCTTTGAAAAAAAAATAGTTGGATCCTTAAGGTATTTCTTTTATCTTGTTTTGGAATTAAGAGAAAATATGCTAGTAACTAGGTATAATATCTGGAGAAAGAAAACACTTACCTTGCTGTGTAGAAATCATTCCTTCTATACATGGGGAACAGTGATAACAGCAAACTGGTGCTCCCTCTCTTGTGAGTTTGGTGTATCCTGGAAGACAACTTTCAGTACATCTAGACAAAAGCACTGTCTAAACATAAAGACAATGTTGGGGTGTGTGTGTGAGTTTATATGAATGGAATTGAAAGTAGGGCTGGGGTTACACAAAGGACTAAATCTTTATTTTCTCCTTAATTCTAGGTTGCTTCTCTCCTTCATTAGTTTCCATCCATTGTTTCTTGTCTTGTCCTGGTGCTTTGAAAAATAAGTTGTCCCCCCTCTTCCTTGTGGCAGCCCCTCAAATATTGGAATATTGCTATCATGTCAACCCTAGTCTTTCTTATCTCTAGACTAGCCAAACCCTAATCCTGCAACCATTCTTCATTTGTTTATACAATCAAGAATTGTATTAGCTGTTTTGGCTACTGCTGCACACTCCTGGCTCAGTGATCATCCACTAGGACTCCAAGGTCCCTCACACAGTCACTGTTTTTAAGCTAGGTTTTGCTTAATCTGTGCTGTAAATCTGTAAATCCACCCAGATAACATTGGGTTTATAACAATAGTACTGTAATTTTGATTGCTATTTTTCTTTTCCAAACCTAATGTTGTTCGGGTGTTACAAACTAAAGGATAATTAAATAAATCTCACACTTCCCATAAGTCTGTTTTCAATGGTCAGTTATACTTTTATCTTAAAAGCCTATTAATCTCTGGAGCCAATAATAGCAGATCCATCACTGAAGGCTTTGCAATCTTCACATCTCTATAAAATCCTGCTGGGCAATAGAGAATTCTGAAGATCAAAAAGCCTTGGAAGAATCCTGAAAAAGCACCTTGTAATACAGGGAGTCCTCTTTTGGTTGAAGAAGACTTGATCAAACATGTGACATCTTTGACTTTCCTAATCTGGGACATTTTAAACATCTCCAGAGAGGTTTCTGATAAAACATATCCCATTGATCTATACATCAAAGAGGGGTCCTAGGTGCTCTCTGAGCTTATTTTCTTGCAGATGTTTCATTACCCAATCTAAGTAACATCATCAGTGCTAATGAGACTTTAGCTTTAATACTTCTGAAGTCACTGAGATTTATTTCTAAGCAGACTTGTACAACTTGTACACACAATGTGTGTGGCTTCAAGTCAGTGCTGCCTCCTAGTGACTGTCTGGACTATCACAGTTTTCTTGTCAAGATTTTGGAAGTGGTTTGCCCTTGCAAAGGCAGGATCAGAATGCACAATCTTTTGGTGTCCAACCCTGGTGCTTTAACCAATTCAACAAACTGACTATCTGGAACTACCGGCGTGTATAATAGTAGGTACAGTAAATAATAAGAACCAAAGAGAAGCACCAACACCTACCCAATTGAATGATATTGGCCACACGATGGCACTTTGATTGATGGAGAGCTTGATTTCTGAGGAGGCCTCTTTTTTTACACTGCCAACTTTCACCTCGGTAGATATGTTGGCCCAGTGCACAATATCAAAATCAACAGCAGGATCTCCTTTTTCATCCAAATAAATACCACTCATGGAAAGATTGTAAAGTTGGACATTTCTCAGGAAAGAATGAAGCTACAAAGGCAAGAAAAATTATGCTGTATCTTATACATTCCCACCTGATCAAAATTCAATGCTTCTATGATTATTAATATGGATTTATAAAAGCCATGATGGCACAGTGGTTAGAATGCAGTATTGCAGGCTAACTCTGCCCACAGCCAGGAATTCAATCCTGATGGAGCTCAAGATTGACTCAATCTTCTATCTTTCTGAGGTCGGTAAAATGAGGACCCAGATTGTTGGAGGCAAGCTGACTGTATAAACCATTCAGAGACTGTTATAAAGCACTGTGGAGCAATATATAAATCTAAATGTTATTGCTATTGTTATTTGAGGCTGTTCTGAATAACTGGACTTCTTTGGCTTTGGACCTCTGTTTGCAAAGAAATTTTAAAATCCAAATCACAGTCAGATTCTCCTGCCAGTTTTCTAAGTGAATCAGTCTTTTAATCCATCTGGCTGAAAATGAACAACATAGCGCTTATCAGAACCATTTGATTCCTAAGTTAACAAAAATTAAAATACAAAAATAAATGTAACATTGCAGAATGCAGAAATAAAATGAAATAGTATTCTGATTAGTAGGATCGGCTTCATAAAATCTGGAGGAATTTTAATGCTTTAATTTTAAAATATTTCATACATATATGCACATGGCATATACTTAGATTGGTGTCTCCTGTCTAAAAAAAATTGCTACAGAGGGATTGACCCTGAATTGACATTATTTATACAGATATTCCATGTTTATTGCTTGCTTTGTGACCATTCACAGTTATGATGGTAATTGAAAAAGTAACTTTACAACCCATCCTTGCATTTTTGACTTCATGGTCTGTTAAGCAAAGGAAATCTGAAGATCATAAGAGCAGTTCGCTTAACAATTGAGTTGCTGTTCCCAATTGGGGTTGCTAAATGAAGACTATTTATTATGATCATGCTGTCTTTCAGAAACGTTTTCTATGGTACCACCAGTTCTCCCAGAAATCCGAAGTAGGAAAGGAGCTGCCTTTTCTGCCATAGCACCCACCATATGGAATATTTTTCCTCCAAATATCAGGATGGCCCCAAACCTGCTGTCCTTCCGAATGCCTACAAGACCAGAAACTATACCCTGACCTGGGGCCCCGAATGTGTAAAGAGTCTCATCTCCTTGCTCCTGGCTAGCAACTCTCAAATGTTATATCTTCCTTGCCTGCTATATATTTTATTTTTTTATTTGTGATTGGATTTTTATTTATTAATTTTAAATTGTTCTCCATCCAGAGTCATTTCTTGAGATGTGCACCTATACAAATATTTTTTTTCTTTTAACAACCCTATAATCCCTTGCATTGAGGTGGAGTTGGGGCGACTGAATGGAACTCGAGCGTTTACTGGCCAGATGCCCTTCTGAATGCCTACACGGAGTTTGCAAAAGGAATTACTCATTGCACCCAGAGAGAGAAAAGAAATATCTGTCGCTATATAGAATTGAACTCACAGCCTCCTGATTGTGAGGCAAGGGCTCCACCTCTAGGCCATCATGTTGCTCATATACAAATCAAATAAATAATAAAAAATGATTGAAATGTTAATTCCGGCTTGTCCGAGCATGTGCAGTTCTATCGTCGCTCGGATATACGCGCGGCCAGCTGGGAGGTCGCCTGCCAGAGCCATGCATGTGCAGAAGAAGCTGAAAGATGAGCCAGCTACCTGGGCATGCGCGGAAGCAGCTCTGAAGCCTATTGATGGACCGCGCATGCGCAGAGCCAGCTGATTGCCGGGAAGAACATGCGGCACCTGGGGTGCCTCAAAAGACCAGATGGTGGCTTATCAGGGAAATCGGGTGGGGCCAAGCACACATGGGTGGGGCATTACAGGTCTGGTATTGGGTGTGGTAGAGGCGATTGCTATAAAAAGGTACTGAAGGCAGATGTTTCCCAGTGCCAACTTTTTGCATATTCTATATGACTATTAAAGCATTGTTCTTCGTGCCTGGCAGTGAGTTATTTACTTCAACCAAATTTCTGAGTCAGGACATCGTTAACAGTAAGTTGGCACTCAAAAACCCCTAATCTCTTAGGTATTTGCAAAGGCTTGGCAGCTAAGGGAGCTGTGTGGAATAGGTATGGCTGAAGGAGTCCAGGATGCCAATCCGGTAGGGGGCGCCCCAGAGCAGTCTATTGACAAAGGGACAGCTACAGAGTCGGGTGTGGTGGAGGAGTTGCCGGTGGTGAGACCAAAGGAGTGTATCCAACCGCCGGTAGTGGATGTTGGGACAGAAGCCAAGCAGAGGCCAGCCACAACGTCTGCAAGAGAATGGTGGTTGAGTCCTGCTTTACAGCGGTTGGAAGTTAGCAGGCATTTTGTGACTGGGGAGAGAGACTCTTTGTCAGCTTGGAGGGAAAGGTGTATCACGGGCGATGAAGAGGAGGAGTGGAGTTACTCCACCGCCCCTGGACAGTATACTCTGGATGTGCTGAGAGATAGATTCAGAGAAACTGGGCTCTTTCCTAAGCATGGGGGGTCTCTGGTTCTTAGCCTCCAATGGGTTCCTCTGGCTTCTGCTTAGCAAGCCCATGGCTGCGTTTGTCACAGTCCCAGCAAAGACAGGGAGTCCAAAGTGAGACAGCGTCTACAACCGCACATGCTAGTTGCTCTACCTCTTTTCCTCTTCCTCTGGGTTCAAGGGAATTAGGGCATCAACCTGGGTTGGGCAGTAGTCAACAACCAGGGCAGACTACCGCAATATGGCCTGCAGGTATGACATGGATTCCCCTGCCTATCGGAGTAACTTTCGACAGAGACCAAGACAGACTGGCCATGTTCCTGGGACACGTCCTTAACCATCTGGATCGATTTGCAGCTCAATATGTGTCACAATAAGCTATAGTTGTGGCAGTCACTGCTAACCTACAGGGTGAGGCAGCTGCTTGGGCCGCTGATCTGTTCAGTGACCATGCCAGGGAGTTAGCGGATATTGGATTGTTTCTCGACACCTTAAGAGCCCGTTTTGAAGATCCTACATGGGTTCAACGGGCGGAAGCGGAGATTGTGGGCTTAAGACAGGCAGGTAGGCCCATACGGGAGTATATAAGGGATTTCCAGCGTGTGGCCGGCCGTCTAAGAACCTGGCCAGAATGGTTGTTAGTGCACCATTTCTGTAACGATTTAGATAAAGAACTAAGACAAGCCTGTATCGTAAGGAGGGTACCCTGCAGGTTACAAGACTGGTTTAGGGTAGTAACTGAATTATATGTGGGGCTGCAAGAGTTTTGATCAGTTGCAGCTAGCCCAGCAACCTTTCGACAGACAGGCAATAGACCAAAGGAGTCAGGAGACCAGCCGCCAAGCAGTGCACCACCTATATCTACACCAGTGGCTAGAGGGACTTTCAGGTGTTTTCGATGCAATCGGCTGGGCCATCGGGCTGCACAGTGTCCGGTCCCTGCAGGAAAGAGTTTCCCTGCAGGAAAGAGTTTGCCAACAGTTCCAGGAAGACTGGGCGTTACTCCGCAGAGGGCCTCAGACCAGTCCAGGGCTTTGCAACAGACTGAAGAGGACACCCCGCGCCAACATCCAGGAGGGGCAATAGCCTCTAGTCCCGAGGTTCTGCTAGATGAATACGCTCAAGGGGACCCAGACGAGGATCCCATGCTAAGCCAGCCGGTCGTGCCATTTGCCATACTGATGTCTCTGGCAAGCCCTATTACCGGCCAGATAACAGATTGCAAGGCCCTAATAGACTCTGGGTGTACTAGTTACCTAATAAGCAAGAAAGTGGTAGAGATGGTCGGGTTGAGGACCAGGAGCTTAGCATGTCCCATTAATTTCAAGCAAATAGATGGTTCTTTGTTGGGTGGAACTCCAGTCACTCTTGTAACCGAGCCCGTGAGAATGGAGATGGGGGACCACTGGGAGATGTTATGTTTCATCGTCGTGCCGTCCACAACAGAGAAAGTAATATTAGACCTAGCATGGCTTGATAAGTGGCGCCACACTATTTGGTGAGGGGGAGGATGTCGCCATTTACGATTGGTTGTAGGACCCCGGCCACCAGAGGAAGATGACGGGTATGAGAACACCCTATCTGAAAGTAAGAGTGACATTAAAGAGAAAAGTAAGGAGGGAATAAAAATAGCGGTGGAGCAAGGAGAGCGAGAGCGGGATTTTCCAGTCGTGTATAATGATCTTGGGGAGGTGTTCAGTGAAAAAGAATGCAATGTGTTACCACCACACTGTCCCACTGATTGCGCAATTGATATCATACCGGGAGCAAAGATGCCGAAACCACGGATGTATCCCATGACACCTCGGGAATTGGAGGAATTAAGGAAATACATTGATAAAAACCTGGCGCGTGGTTTCATACAGCCAGCTAGATCCCGGATTGCAGCCCCTGTTCTATTCCAAGAGAAAAAGGATGGTGGGTTGAGACTTTGCGTAGCTTTTAGGGGTCTTAATGCAGTTTGCATGGAGCATATGTATCCTTTACCGTTGATGAAGGATATGTTAGCTCATCTAGCACAGGGAAGAATCTTTACCAAGCTGAATCTTAGGGAGGCTTATTACTGAGTTCGAATTAAGCCTAGTGATGAATGGAAAACTGCCTTCAACTGTCCTTTAGGTAGTTTCCAATTTCGAGTTATGCCTTTTGGGCTACGAGGCGCTCCTGCTGTTTTCATGCAGATGATTAATGGAGTGTTGCATGATCATTTATATTGGGGGGTCTTGGTTTATTTGGATGATATACTAATTTACTCCAAGACCATAGAAGAAAACATACGGCTAGTTAGAGATGTTTTGCGCAGATTGCTTGATGCTCAACTGTTTGTAAAACTATCTAAATGCAAATTTCATAAAGAGCGCCTTGATTACTTGGGCTATAGAATATCTGCAGCCGGTATAGAAATGGACCCAGCAAAAGTGCAAACTGTGCTGGAATGGCAGGCTCCACGAACTAGACGCCAGTTGCAAAGCTTCCTAGGCTTTGCCAATTTTTATAGGCACTTCATCTCTGTTCTTAAGAGATGCCATGATGTAAAACAGGCAGGGCATTTTGGTTTTTAAAAAACCCTACATTTGGCTAGGCGCCAATTTTGGTGGCCCAATTTGAGAGGCAATCTGGAGACACAGTTCCCTTGTGAGATATGAGGGTACCCCCTGTCAAACTCCCTGTCTGAAGTGTTATCTGTTGAAGGTGAGTAATGTGGACACCCCTGGTATGTCTCCCTGTCTGGAGTAATTGTGGATAAGTGGGGAAACCCCCTATCCCTTGAATCTTCATACTGTATATTATCATCCCCCTCCCCCCCAGAGCAGAGCCAGGAGCGGAAGAGTGAGAGTCCAATCTCCAACGCAGCTGATCTATGTGTCTGCGAATGACATGGCCATCACCCAATGTCACTTTGTATGACAATGGTCCCAAGGCCTTGCAGACCACAGCTGTCACCCAGAGATGACCAGGTCCATAATTGCGTGCCCAGACAGGATCACCCAGTTGGAGTCTCCTAGGTGCCCACGGTTGTGACACCTGTGAAGCCACCCAGTCAGGATGCAGCCTGTCCAGCTTCGTTATGAGGCAATGACCCCAGTGGAGTTCAGCAGGACTCTTTCCTGTGGCAGTGCATGGTGTGGTGCAATGTGCAAGAAGGAAATCTGCTAACCTGTGATGCCAGTTACCATAAGTCAATCTCTTGAGGGCATCTTTGGTAGTGCGCACCATTCTCTTAGCCATTCCGTTGGAGGATGGGTGGAAGGGAGCCGACGTAGCATGCCAGATCATGTTGGCTTGCAGGAAAGCCTGGAACTCAGAAGAAGTAAATTGAGGACCATTGTCTGAAACCAGCACATCTGGAAGGCCGTGTGATGCAAAAATGCTTCTCAACACCTGGATGGTCCTGGCAGTAGTAGTGGAGGAAACAGGAACAACCTCTAGCCATTTGGAATGGCTGTCAACCATAATGAGGAAGAATTGCCCCTGAAAGGGCCCAGCATAATCTATATGCACTCTGGACCAAGGGAATTGAATTTCCTCCCATCTGTGTACTGGGGCCTGAGGCATTTCGGGCCAGGACTGTTGGCACGCTTGGCACCCATGAACCTGGGCCTCGATAGCCTTATCGAGACCAGGCCACCAAAGATGGCTGCGCGCAAGTGCTTTCATCCTGACAATACCTGGATGTCACTCATGCAGAGAGGACAAGATTCTAGACCTCAATGAGATAGGGATCACAACCCTGCTACCCCATAACAGGCAACCCTTGAAAGTGGAAAACTCATGCTTCTTTTTCCAGAAACTCTGAAACTCAGCATCATGGCATTTGTCAGGCCACTTTGACAGCACCCATGACAGCACGTGTGTAAGCATGTGATCAGTGGCGGTTTCTGCAGCCACATCCCTAGCATTGAGGGTAATTCCTGAATTGACAGAATATGAACAGCTGGAGCCAGATCAGGCTCCAATTGCTGAAAAGGCAATCTACTCAGGCCATCAGCATGACCCATATCCTTTCCTGGTTTATGAATTAAAGTAAAGTCGTATGCTGACAGAAAAATGGACCATCTCAGCATACGAGGAGAAATGATATGTGGGGTCTGTTTGTTCGTGGTAAACAACCCCAAGAGAGGCTTATGGTCAGTATAGACTGTAAATTTGCGGCCATATAAGTAATCATGAAATTTCTTAATGCCGGCCACTATGGCCAAAGCCTCTTTGTCAATCTGAGCATAATTGCGCTCAGCAGAAGACAGGGTCCTGGAATAATAGGCTACAGGTACCTGAGTCCCATCAGCCTTCAGATGGCTGAGTACTGCTTCTACCCCATAAGGAGATGCATCGCAGGCGATTCACACAGGCAGCTGCTAGTTGAAATGAGCTAAGACAGTATTGGAAGTTAGCAAGGCCTTAACCTCATTGAAACTCTTTTCATGGACCGTAGTCCGCTGCCAAGGAACCTGTTTGTCCAAGAGCCTATGTAATGGCTCTGCCACAGCAGCTTTGTGAGGTAGGAAGGCATGATAAAAATTTAAGAGGCCCAGAAAGGCTTGCTATTCACCCTTGGATTTAGGACTAGGGGCTTCTTGTATAGCTCGCAGCTTGCCTTCAGCAGGGTGGATACCCTGGGCATCTATTCTAAATCCCTAGAATTCAGTGGAATTGACTCCAATTTTGCATTTTTCCTTTTTAAGTTTAAGGCCTGCTTTTCTGAAACGAAGCAAGACAGCCCTTAATCTCTCAGCTAGCATTTGAGATGACTCTCCAGCAATGAGGACATCATCAAAGTAGGGGCAGACCCCCGGAATTCCATGCAGCATGCTTTCCATGATGCTTTGGAATATGCCAGGGGCTACACTAACCCCAAATTGCAGTCTCTTGACCTTAAATGCCCCTCTATGAGTGACTATAGTTTGTGCTTCTGCAGCTGCCTCATCTACAGGCAATTGTTGGTAGGCCTGTGCCAGGTCAAGCTTTGCAAAGATGCAGCCCCCCTTAAGGGATGTCAGAATGTGACTTACCACGGGAACTGGATAAGCATGCTGTTGTAAAGCCTTATTTAGAGTACATTTGTAATCTGCACAAATACGTATCTCCCCATTAGCCTTTAGAGGTATTACTATAGGGGTTTCCCATGGACTTGAATCTACAGGTTCTAAAATACCTTGCTATAGCAGTTTGTCCAGTTCAGCATCAATCTTGGCCTTGAGGGCAAAAGGTACCCTCCTTGGCTTAACCCTGATGGGGGCGATTGTTGGGTTTAACCTCAATGAGACTGGAGGCCCCTTGAAAGATCCAAGCTCTGAACTAAACACATCTGCAAACTCCTTGCAGACTTCTGCCAGGCATGATGTTTGCAAACTGTACAGCCCAGTGATTTGGATGCCCAGAGCCTCGAACCAATCGAGTCCAATAAGGCTCGTGCGTTCCCCCCCCCACTACCAACACATCTAGAGGACCTTCAAAATCCTTATACTGCACATTAAGGGTGGCCTCCCCCTTAACACACACTTTAGAATTTTGAAAGTCTGTGAGAATTATGTTTGATGGTCTTAGTTTGGCTCGAATGCCACTACTGTTGCAAATTTTCCTAAATGTATTGTTAGAAATAATAGAGAGAGCGGACCCTGTGTCCAACTCCATAGCTATAGGAACCCCTTGTAGCCTTACTTTTAAAGACAGTTTTTTAAAGGGTTTATGTGTTCCTGTCCTTAAAATACTCCTGCACGATGCGCAGAAACCCACCCTGTTTTGGCTGGGGACCCTGGTACCTTTCAGACACAATTCTTCCTGTGGTTGTACCTTTTGTTGACTTAAGCATACGGCTGCAATTTGGCCTCACTTTCCACACTCTCTGCATATGGCGGACCGGAACCTGCACTCAGCTCTCTTGTGGCTTCCACCGCATCTGAAACATTTGATGGCTGTAGTGGCCTTGTCCAGACGCCCCTTATGCTTCTTCCCTGATGGCAGGTAAAGTCTATTCACCTTGTCTTCAGGATCTGTGTCTGACTCATCTTTGATGTCTTCCTGATGGACAGTTGCCGTTTCAGGAATGTTCCTGGTAGGCCGTAGAGACCTTACAGCTCCTCCAGTTGCTTCTTCAGCCGTCATCTTCCTAAGAGCATCTTGGAAGGAAATATCTTCTCTGGCAAAAAGTTTCTGCTGCAAATCTCTGTTTCTTAAACCACAAATGAAGCGATCTCGCAGCCTCTCTTCCAGATCCTTGAACTCACAAGGCTTGGCTGCTCTCCTTAAGGCTGCAATAAAGTCTTTAGCAGATTCACCTGCCCTCTGGTCTCTTTGCTCAAATGTGTGTCTCCATGCAATCACAGACAAACTGGGCTGGAAATATTCCTTTAACAATTTCTTCAAGTCAGTGAATGTAACTGACTCTAGAGGTGCAGGGGCCACAAGGTTCTCAGCTATTTCAAATGCCTCCTGACCACAAACACACAACAGCGTTGCAGCCTTTGATCCCTCTTCCCTTATTTGGTTTACTCTACAGTAATTTTCCACCCTGGCAACATAAGAATCCCATCTTTCTGGATGAGCAATGTCAAACTCAGAAATACGCCCAATCTTTGCCATTTTCTCTCTACTCTTTATAATGTGGGAGGGGGTAAAAGGGTTATTCAGCCGAGCTCACCCTTCAGTGACGCTGTACTGATAGGCCTGAGATGCTGCTTCCAATGCCGACTTCCCCCTCTTCAGGACTTCAAGGTGAGTCTTTGCAGGATCCCACCTTCATTGCCAGTATTACGTCCTGAGAGTAATGAAGAGTGAGGAGGCTCATCTTGAACACAGCAATCTTTTATTAGTAACAGCTTTTTCCAATCTGGCAATCTACGATTCAGAGACCCGAACATAATTGCAACAACTCAGAGACCTGAACATAATTGCAACAATTACTGAGTGCTTTCACGCCTTGCGCATGCGCACAAGGCTGATGTCACTCAGTCTGGTCCCGGGCAGCTTTTGCAATTGCCCAGGACCTTGCAACATCCCAAGCCTGCTTTTGCAGGCTCAGCACACAACACAAAGCTTTCTCTCTGTCCCTGCATAATAGATATAGTGCCCTTGCTGACCTTAATAGGGATACTAAGGTGGCAGGTCAAGCTGGTTGTGATGATGATGATAACAACTCAAATGAGCAGGGGATTATGATCTAAGATGCAGAACGTGTTTTGGATAGGGGAAAGTGTGAATCAGGTAATACACATCAGTCATGCAAATAGAGCAAGGCATCCAAAAACAGAAGCCACTTTCTGGTTGGTGATTCAGTTATAAGGGATGTAAATTTAGGAAAGCATATGGAGGTTTTGAAAGAGGTCAGGTGTAAGGACCTGCCTCAGTTAAACCTCCCATGAAAGCAGAACTCTTGAAACTTGCATTGTCTCAACAGGAACTTTTATTGGAAGGTATCGACAGCAGGATAATAAGGCAGGATCTGAGGATTTCCCATGCGAAACATTATATTAAAAGAATCCTTTCAAACCCGATCCCAACTGTCCATCCAGCTGGTTCAAATTGAGCCGATCCATAGGTGTCAAATTGCTGTGAGAAAGAATTGAAAAGTTGCCATTCTCAAGGGTGTCAGGTTTCTCTGCAGCCTCTTTCCTCCACCTGGAGATAAAACAGAGGGCCGAAGGCATATTCCATTCTCATTCAAGAAAGATGCTTCAAAAAGAATAGAACAAAGCAAAGGAAGTACACTGCAGAATACCCATAGGTCCCTCTCCTCATATTGGAATGGCAGGATCTGAAAAGGAAAGCATAAGAAAGAAAGACAAAATGCATTGGGTTCTAACATCAGGTGTCTGTCAGCAGGCATCAAAATACAGTTTCAAATCTGGTAAACCCAAAGCTCCTCTTTCTTTACCATTTTGTAGTAGTTTAGCTAATTCTAATGCTAACCCTAATTCTCATTTTTTTCCTTGCAATATGAATTTAGATTTATTCTTTTGTCATTGGTTAACTGCAGTGTCAGTTGTCAATATCAGTGAAGTCTGGAATAAAAATAACATATTTGATAAAACATTCATCTTAATTACAGAGATTCTATCCAGTAGAATAACCTCAAAGTCTCCATCATGAGAAATCTTTTCTAGTATCATTCCAAACAGGTACAATTTTTTAAAATATACTTTTATTCATTTATAATGTAAAATATGAAAATGCAAAAGCAAATATTAAGGGACAACAATAGGGAAAGGGAAAATGAAAAAGTGTGGAGACGTGGGCTAGGGGAAGGAAAAAAAAGGTATTGACTTCTGACTTCCCCTGTTGCAATAAAATAAGACATTAAAATCGAATCTCAACTTTTTACATTTCTATAGTAATATGAACTAGCCATTTCTGTATCAACAAATCAATCTAATCAGTAAAACCCAAAATCATAGTATCATTTTTCCCACCTCAAGCACAAAGTCGCAAAGTGGTTTCCAAGTAGAAACAAAAGTACTTATATTCTTTTCTTTTATCAAAGCAGTCAATTGGGCCATCTCTGCTAATTCCATCAGCTTTTGTAAACATTTGTGCATGGTGAGAATGGAAGCCTCCTTCCATTTTTGTGCATAGATCAGTTTTGTTGTGGTCACCATATATAAAATCAGAGTTCCAAATTATTTTTCCAAGTACAAAATTGTTTTGAAACAATTTAGACTTTGTACTTGTCAATGTAACCCCAGATATTTAACCTTTTTCTTTGTCACGAAACCTAGTTTCTTGCCAATATTTTATAATCTTGAAAATTGAAGTTCTATAACAAATATTTTTGTTTTCTGTTTATCCAATCAGGAACTGACATCTGCTTTGCGTATTTAACTTTTTTTCCAATTTTCCTGCACTAACTTCATTCACTCTATCAATATGCACAGTTTTCATTCCTCTTCCTCCTCTCTGTATAATTATCAAAATCACAATGATTACTTCGTCTTCCACTAAAGCCTAAGGGACTTATTTCACCCACAGTTAATTTGAAACAAGGTAGATGTTAGTAACCCTCATCAATGAATTTCACAAATATTTAGTAATTCTTATAAAAATCTGAAAATCTGGTTCACAAGGACCTCATGGTTGATGAAGAACACACGGTGAGACTCCTGTAGGCACTAATGTACAGGTCAGAATTTTAATGTTGTCCTTTTAATGTGCCAGATTAAATTTCATCTTGTTTGATCAAGTCAGCCTATCTGTGTTCTTTGGCAAGAGAAGTGTGCATCTCCTTAGACAGCTCTGAGGCCAAAGACAGTGGGCACCCGTCTCACAGAACTACAGAAGATCTCCATCATGATATCTAAAATACTGCTGATGCTGCTTCTCCTGATAACCCATTATCCATGTGGGACGCTAATGACCAAATGTCCATTGAACATACAAAAAGAAGGAGATAACATATTTAATTATTACAAGTCAGGAGATTTCCTGATTAGTGGAATCATTTCTACATCAAGCACAGTATTTAAACTGTACCTCTTCTTTAAGCCTCCATATCACAGATTTCAAAGGTAATTCCTGATGTGTACTTAACACTAATGATTAATTTTAATATTTTATATTAATTTTATACATAAATATGATGTGTTTTTATGAACTGAAGATGAAAACCAACTGCAGTCTCTTATCTTGCAGTATACAGAGTATGAGCTTCTGGCGTGTCCTGCCCTTCTTCTTTGCCACTCATGAGATCAACCAGAATCCAAAGCTGCTACCCAACATCACCCTGGGCTACAGCATCTATGAGAACTTTTTCAATCCAAGGATAACATATGAGGTCATGATGGACTTGCTGTCTACAGGGCAAGAAAATGTCCCAAACTACAGTTGTGGAAGACAAAGTAATCTTCTGACTGTACTTGAAGAGACTGATTCGGAGCTCTTTACTTCCATTTCAACTATGCTAGGCATCTACAAAATTCCACAAGTAGGAATGAATACTGAAGCTAATTTAATTTTGTAAAGTCTACTGATAATCCAAAAGGGGTCAGATAATGAATAAAATGAGTCAGATGACAGAGCTTATAGGACACCTGAAATATACTATTTTCATCAGGCATTCAAATACATTTCTTCATTCTTACATCATTGCAAATCTTGATTTTTTAAAAAAATATACAGGTTACACAGAGATTTTTCAACTGAATGAACCTTCACCCATAGCTCATCTGAAGTGCTCTCAACCATATTTTGCATGGAATTTGCATCCTCTTTTCCCCCCCTTCTGCCTCTTTTCCCTGTCTTCTGGTCACTGCAGTCTCATGTCTTGGCAGACAAAAACATCTTTTTACCCTTAATCCAACCAATTCCAAACAAAATCTCTAAGGATTGTAATGGAAATAACATAGGCAAATGTTACTTTAAGAGAGTTTTTCCATACTTGCACAAAGACAATGAAAACATACCCAGTTGACATAGTTTTTTTCTGCTGCCATCATGTGACATTCCATTTTCCCCAATCTATGATCAAAGCAAATCAAATGATATATTTTTTAAAGCCTTTACAATACAAGAGTACAGCAAAAAGAGAAACACTGTAATATAGCAATTTGTTATTGGGGAAAGGAAAAAAGAAAAGGAAAATAAAACAGCATATCTAAATTGAAAATTCTGTGCAGTTGTACAACTTGATGAATATAATTGACCAGCTGATATGTCAGTATAGAGTTAACATCAGAAAAAAATTCCTTAGAGGTAAGAACTTATTTTTGTCCTTAAAAGCAAAGCAATCAGCCATCTTTTGTGTTTCATCTTAGATCAACTATGGGGTCATCAGCCACATTCCAGAGCAGAAACATCATTTCCCTTTTTTCTACCGGGTGAGTCCAAAACAAGAACCTCCTCACTTGGCAATTGTCAAGTTGCTCCTGCATTTCCAATGGACGTGGATCGGCCTCGCTGCTCCAGACAATGAAAGTGGAGAACAGTTCAGAAGAACTTTTGTGCCAGAAGCTGTAAGGAAAGGTGTCTGTGTTGCCTTCTCAGAAAGCTTACCCATGGTTTTTAGAACAGTCAGGGAAAAGGACATCCTTGAATATTTTAGCGACACTAAAGTGAAAAGTATTGTTTGTTACTTGAACTTTCAGGTCACATTAATACTAGCAGTGCTAATACGAGACATTGAAAAGAAAAAAATCCTGTTTGAAGAAAAAGTATGGATTGCTACAGCTTTGTCAGATTTAAATGTGAGATTATTTTACCAATTGGTTAATCTCCAGCATAACCATCTTTTATTATCCTTCTCAATTAAGGCAAAGAAAAGGACACAATATTATGATTTTAATTCACATTATTCTGCTACAGGAAAGTTTGGAAAGGCAGCATTTCTGTGTTCTTATTCAAGCCCTTTGTTGTCTAAGAAAGTTTGGAACAGATGCCTTGAAAAAGAGACTTGGGAAGTCCCATCCCCGGATCTGGTTGAAAGAATCCTGTCTGAGGATGGCTCCAGTATTTCCACAACAATCCAGGTTGTGGCCTGGGTCCTCAGTGCTGCCTTTTCCTCCCAAATGAGTAAGAGGAGGATGCCTGTTGGGGACCACCAGACACTGCAGATGATACAGCCATGGCAGGTAATGCTTCTTCAAAAGGTTGCTGATGGTTCCCTTTCAATTCTTAAATGTTACATTAAAGATAAGCATCATCGTATGGGGATAACCTCAGAACAATTGCCTGTTTCTAATATTTGTTCTGACCAAACAGATAGATTGTGTTGCTGAATCTTCTAGATTAAACCTGGTGTGCTGATTCAGGATGCTTGTGACATTAGGATAAATGTTTCAAGAAACTGGAAGGTTCTTTTCACAATTGTTGAATAAATAAGCAGTAGGATATGACAATAACCATCATGCTCTATTGAGCTTCCACCATTGTTGCACAACATGTTTGGGATCTGAGATTACCAATTTCATAAAACAGCGCAGGCTAAAATAATAAACTAAAAAGATCTGTATGTGTGTGAGAGGGGGAGACAGACAGACATAGACAGACAGACAGAGTGGAAAAAGCCTGGAAGAACCAATGGGAGTGGGAAAGAAAGAGAGGGAGAGATGTAATTAAAGTGAAAAATATACTCTTCCTATCACATTTGCAGAAGGAAGCACTAGGATAAAATACCTCTGTTTTGACTTAGTGCTCAAATGAGAATTTATACATTGGAAAGGTGATTCTCCATGTCTTTTCAGATCCATCCATTTCTAAGAAACTTCCAGATTTACAATTTTTCTGTAAATGACGTTTATTTGGATGAGTATGGAATTATCACTTCTGACTTTAATATAATGGACTGGGCAGTATTTCCCAACAAATGTGCTGCTGGGGTGATAATTGGGAATGTTGAAAAAGAAGTCTCATCAGTTATCAAGATCTCTGTGGATGAGAGTGCCATCATATGGCCAACATCTTTTAACCAGGTAACCAAGTCTGCTTCTATGTGGGTTTTATTGTTCACCTGTTCCTATGTATCCATATGATTTTTTGGTTTATCAGTCTTTTAACTCAAATGGAGAGTCACCACTGCTAAAAGGACAAGTTGAAGGAGACACTATTTCTCCTGGTCCTCTCAAAAGATCTATTCTTATGATAAGGGATATCCGGTTTGATGTTGTAGTGATACAGATGTGGGGAGTGCAGAGCTCCACACCCCACAGCTTATTTCCTTCTTCCAGGGATCCCCGAAAGGACAAAAGTCATGCCAGACAGGCGACAACAAAGGAGGAAACCCTCGTTGATCATGGGCAGATGGCAGTTTGCCCTTTGATCAGAGGAAATCCCTCCAAACTAACACAAGAAAGAGGGACTGCATTCATGCAGTCTGTCCAAGAGCTACTGAGAGCTGGGAAGGGTGAGGACTAGCCCTGTGAGAGGATCAATAACAGCATGTCATGGAACTGTGTGAGAAGATCCTCTTTCTATCCACCATTTTTGAACACTATTCCTTGGAATAAATTCCCCCAAAGCAAGAACTCCCCAGATGTGACTGAAGGAAGGGGATTCACCCCCTCCCACCCTACCAGAAAACAAAAGTGGCAGGAAGAAAACTTTAAGAGGAACAGGAATAGAGAATACAGAATGATAAATCATGAGTAATATAAAGACATTGTTTTGCTAAATTTGATCAACTGTCAAAATTATTAATTTGTGCTTGAAAAATAACAGTATGAGACTAATTTTATGAATAACTTTTGATTTAAACTCCAATTACTTGGGAGAGTGACAGCTAGTGATGAAATAGAGACAAAATCTTTCAGTATATTATCCCTGGGATAGACTTGGGATAAAGCCCAGATAAAGATAAGCAGCCAGCTGGATGACTTTGAAAGCTCTTTGAACTGTAATAAACAGCTGAAGATGGAAGGAAGCAGGACTTTATGTAATATTTTATCAATGAATGTATGGAATTATACTGCTCACTGTGGATTCCAAACGTTGGTAGACCTGGGATTTCAATAAACATCTAGAGACAGAGATCAATATGGCTTTTTACTACTCCTGGCTTGGTGAGTCTTACTGATTGGTTTAAGATTGGCTGGCCATTTTGGATTACAAACATCGATTGTTTGGCAACTCTTGGACTTTGGACTCTGGATACGCGGCTATAATAGACTTTATAACTACTCCTCCAAACCTGATACTGACAGACAAAACTGGACTACAGTTTTCGTTTTTTTTTTGTAGCAAGTCAGACAAGAACTATAAGAATTACATAACATGATTTTAAATTTAAATTGTGTACTGATGTATTGAATACGAGATCTGGTTTTTTTTTTCAGATAAAGCTACTTTCCAGGGGGCACAAAAGATTGATGATAGAGTAACTGGAGGGGGAATAAAAAAACAGATTATCCCAAACCTTGCTAAAACTTCTAAAAAATATGCTTCAGGACCATCATATGGGTAGCCCAGCACAGTATATCAGAGATTGATTGAAGCCATGATTCAACAATAAAGGAAATGCAAACAACATAGCAATCAATTCAGGAAGCAATCATTTCACATAAAGAAGATACAAGAAGACAAGGAGACAAGAAAGAATTTGGATAAGATAAATGAGCAGGTCTTCAATATAAACTTACAATTAGAAAATTCTCCCCGAAGATTATAAAGAATGAGCAAAAAATCTAGAAAATGGAAGAAACTGAGAAAAAGAAAGAAAAGAAGAAAATCAAAGATTAACACAGGAAAATAAAAGATTGGAAGATACAATCACAATACTGGAAATGGAAAACACGTCACACTTTTTAAGACTACAGAACATACCTGAAGATAAGGAGGAAGTCCTAACAGAAATGATTACTAATTTGTTTGTTGAAGCACTAGAAGTGGAAAAAAATGAGATGGAAGGAGAATTGGATCAGGTATATAGAATTAACTCAAGCTACACAAGGAGACATAGACTCTCTAGGTTCATGTTAGATTTGTGGGAAAAAAAAAAACAATGAGAGGTGAAATATTGATGAGGGTGAGAGATGAGCCACTGATGTATAGAAAAAAAGAAATTGTGGTCCTGAACAGATCCTTAGGAGATAAGCGATTCTCGAAAACACTACCAATTTTTGATTATAAAATTAAATGGAAAAGGAGTGAATTTCAGATGGTTGGTCCTAGAGGGAATATTAATCAATGAGATGTGAAAAGATATAGGTTGGACTCCATCTTCTATGAAACATACAGAAATTTTCTTGAAGAGAAAACAGAAGAACCACAATGGGATAGGGAAGATGAAATACAGAGAAAGTTAGTAACAGAAGAGATACCCATACAAAGAGAAGAAGAAGAAGAAAAAGAAAACACAGATCAAGAAAGAGAGTAGGTGATAAAAGAACTACTAAATAAGTAAAGAAGATAGAGAAAGAAAATGGAATTTTCTCAATGAATATAAATGAACTGAACTCCCCATCAAAAAGAAATATTTTCTGCATGATTACGGAAACTAAAAATAGATATAATTTGTCTCCAAGAAACACATATTAAAAAACAACACTATAAATTGCTGGAATACCCTAAAATTGGGAAACTTTATTTTACATCAGCATCTCAAAAGAAAAGAGGGGCCAGTTTATATATAAAAGAAACATTGGAATCCAAACAGGTCTACTCAGATAAAGAAGGAGGAATCCTAATGGTAGAAATAATGATAAATCAAAACCAGATACTGATGGTAGCAATATATGCACCAAATAACAAACAAGAAGAATTGTATCAAAAATTACAAAGAAAAATATTGGAAATGGAACATCAAAACATTTGTTTGATAGGAAATTTAATGCAATTGTAGATAGAAAGTGAGATTATAGAAACAGCAAAAGAGGGGAAAGGGGAAAAAAGACACTAAGGTGTTTTTTAGAACGACAGAAGAAATTTCCATACAGGATACTTAGACAGAAAGTAACCCAAAAAAGATCTAGTACACATTTTATTCGAATAGACATAAATCTTGGCCTAGAATTGATATGATATGAATGTCCCCTGAGCTAAGTACTGATATATATGAGATTGAGGTTATACCTAACATTTGGGCGGACCATAATCCAATAAAGCTGACCCATAAAGAGGTAAAGAAGAAATCAAGATGGACTTTAAATCAATCTTTGTTAAAAGAGAAACAATTTGTAGAATTAGCAAGAAAGGAAATGGAGTTTTTCTTTAAAGAAAATAAAAAGGAAGAGACACCAATTCAGAATGTATGGAGCACAGCCAAAGCGTATTTTAGAGGATTAGCTATAACTTATATGGCTAAAAAGAACAACAACAACAAAAAATCAACAGAGAAGAATTGAAGAAACTGGAATAAGAATTACAAATACATCCAGAAAAGAAAATTGTGAAAAGACAAATGGAGACAGTGAAACATAAATTAAATTTAATAGAGTCAGAAGAATTGGCTCTACAAATAAAAAGGGTAAAACAAAACTTTTTTGAAAATAAAAACAAGCTGGGAAAATGGTTGGCATATAAACTGAAAAAAGAAAGAGAGAAGAAACTGATAATAAACTACAAGATGAGAAGGGTGACTTCCAATTTCAAACTGATGCAATTAAAAAAACCAAAGAATGTTATGAATAATTATATGATGTAGAAGGAGTTTCTCAAGAAAAAATGATACAATACTTGGAAAATGCAAACTTACCAAAAATACCAGGAAACCTAAAAAATATATTAAATGAAAAAATTACAGTGATGGAAGTGATAGAAGCTATAAAAAAAACAGAAAAATGATAAAATCCCAGGACCGGATGGGCTACCCGCAGAGGCTTACAAATGTCTACAAGATACATTAAGTCTACCAATGAAGGAAGTATGTAACGAGATATTATTAGAGGACAAACTACCAAACACATGGATGGAAACAAGTATTACTTTAATATCAAGAGAAGATTCAGGTTTGTCACAGATAAAAAAAATTATAGACCAATATTATTATTAAATGTGGATTATATTTTTTTGCCTCAATAATAGCAGAGAGATTGAAAAGGTTCTTTATTGAAATTACTACTGTTAGATTAGCAAAAATGTTTCAAAATATGTCTAGCAAATGTTGGATATGTAATCAAAATCCCGGTACATATTATCGCTTGTGGGGGACATGTATAGAAGACAAAAAAATGGACTAAAATACATACTTGGTGAGAAAAGATGTTAGGAAAGCATATAGATTTTTAAACCTGAACCTTTTTTAAAAGTTTGATAAACAAAATGTATATTTAACAATACATGGATTAACTGCAGCAAGGATTATATTTGCACAGCACTAGAAAAATGATATAACACCATCGAAGGAAGTGATAATTAAGAAAATATCGGACTGTGCAGAAATGGACAGGCTCACATTGACAATCAAAGGAAAGGAAGATACAGAATAATTTTAAATACAGAACTTATTTCATCAATGATTGGAAAAGCGGGACAGAGAGTAATAATTTAACCAATACGACTAGGCAAAAATCAAGCCAGACAACACAGTTCATTAAGCACAAATGAATTGTAATGAAAGAAAACTAATAAGATACTTTAAAAAAATCTGTTGCTTTTGATGGGAATACCAGCATTGTTCTGGTGTAGAATGGAAAACATGTTGTTGGCTAGCTCAAAGCTGCTTGTAGCATGTAAGGAAACTTAGGAGCATCACAAACAAGGAACTGGCCTTTGACTTTGAGGAACTTATGGTAGGGCATTTTATTCAGTGGAATCTTTGGTGTTCTCTGAGCTTGCTTGTTTGTTTGCGAGTAATTTCATTGATTAATTTCCCAACTAAGTAACATCATCAATGCCTGATGATAGCACTGATAATGTTATCTACTCAAATAATGAAATATCTGCAAACAGGCAGTCAAAACCAGAGAGCATCAAGGAGTTTACAATTCAACCCTGAGTTACACAGGTTTTCTTCTGTTGAATCATTCAATGTTTTTTTAGAACTGGAGTCTTCTTTGAGACTTAATTGATAGTAAATTGAGATCTAAGAAATACATATTGTAAGAAGGCAGAGGAAATGTTGCCACAGATGGTGTTCTAGCAGTTGCTAAGATAAGATGAAGTAAGCCTTTGCTTTCCATGCTTTGGACTAGACTTTCCATAGTTTTGTATCGTTGAGCAGTTGGCTGAAGCTGATAGGATCTGAAGCACAAATGCAGAAAAATCCCAGGATAATGATGATTGGACTGGAGAGTCAGCAGCTTTTTCTGAACATTAAGGGGACTCGGAGATCATAGCCTGCAGAAATGAAACTGCTAGTGGAAAAATTTCACTAAAACAAAAATATTTTCATTGTATTTGGAAAAAGATCTTGAAATTACCTTCTTGAATTCATGAACCCACTTTGGTGCTCGCTTCCATTTTTAGAAGTAATCACTTCAGTCATACATTTCTCTGATTTTTCTTTCTGTTCAGAAGGCCCCCTTTTCTAGGTGTACGGAAAGTTGCCTCCCAGGATATACCAAGCTGACGAGAGAGGGAGAACCAGTTTGCTGCTATGACTGTTCTCCATGTATGGAAGGAACCATCTCTGTGCAGGAAGGTAGGTAATTCAAGAACAAAGAAGCAGCACTAGTCTTTTATTCTAATATAGTAGCAATAGGAATTGCACTTAGACTTATATGTTGCTTCATAGTGCTTTAGTGCTTTACAGCATGCTCTAAGCAGTTTACAGAGTCAGCATATTGCCCCTCAAAAATTTGGGTCCTCATTTTACTGACTCGAAAGGATGGAAGAATGATTCAACCTTGAGGTGGTCAGTATCGAACTCCAGGCTGTGAGCAGAGTTAGATTGCAATACTGCATTCTAATCACTGTGCCACCACAGCTCTGGTATTAGCAAGATTTGTTCTCGTATACCAATATGCTACATCTAGACTCAGGAAATAGACTAAAAACACTGCAAGAATTGTTCAGTGAAGGTAAAATTCACCATCGTGAATGTTTTCACAAGTTGCTAAAATAATAACAAGCAATTTTGAAAAAGACTGAGAGACCTTAAGAAATATGACAGCATTTGAAACACATATAGAAAACAAGATTTATGATTAAGAACCATATATAAGTTTCTTTTTGAAATACAACATGGAGATGGAAAAAAATAAACATTTTTATGATAAAATGGATGCAAAATATCAAACAGTTGATCACAATGCAAAATGAGAAGAGCTTTCAAAAAGAAAAATACAGAAAATTCACACCAAGTTATAATTTAAGGGGAAATTGCTCCAAAATGTTTTTCAAGTGTTCTACAACTACACCAACAATTGCAAAATAAACAAATAATAGAACATTTAAAGTTGGAAAAGCCATGATAAGAAGGAACATTTTATCATCTGTAGTGGTTATGCAGAAAAACCTCAAAAGCATTGGAATGAAATACATCAAATTATTCAGAAAAAATCCTATGCAAAATGAACCGAAATCACAAATATTCTTTATAAGTATAGTTTCAAAAAAAAAAACAAAAAAATGCTAACCCTAACCCTTACCCTAACCTGAACAAATTTTTGAGAGAATTGGAAAAATAGATATTTTGTCAGTGATGTCAGATTGGGAGGTCAATTTGCAGAATATGCAGCAATAACACAATTGACAATGCGTACAGCAGTGATTTTTGGCAACATTAAGTCATGTGGACATGAACTCCCAGAATTCCTCAGGAGCCATGGAATTCAGGGAATTGGGGAATTCTGGCTGAGGAATTCTGGGAATTGAAGTACACGTCTTAATGTTGTGAAGTTTGAGAAACACTGATCTACAGTATATGTGATGAAGTTTAAGCAAGTTTTTTAAAAAATAGCTCTCATATGTGGAACACATTGCACAGCAGGATATATTTAAAGCTTTAGAACATGATTTTTAACTAGAAACTTTTGAGATGAATCAAAACTAATATCAGATACCAGCAAGAATCTTTACACTTCAAAGTAAAACACACACAGAGAGAAACAAATAGATTATGGGTGGAAGTTGTTTGTGTATGTATTTGTGTTTATTCTAATCACAGCTTGGGGAAATAACAAAAAGGAAGAATGTTTTCCATAAACATAATTAACTACTTCATTCATGCTTAGTAATTAAGCATCTTTCCCTTGCATTTCATTATTTTAATAATATTTTTTTAAAGAGAGAGAGAGAGAGAGAGGGAGGGAGAGGGAGAGAGAGAGAGAGAGAGAGAGAGAGAATCTTTATTGCTCTTTATTGCTCTATCTACATCCTGTTTCTGGTCGGTTGGTCATGATGTGCAGAATGTCATTGAACCACTATTTAAAAAGCAGTTGTGTTTTCCAGATGTAGCCCAATGTGCAAAATGTCCAGATGACCATTTCTCCAACGAGAAGCGGGATCAGTGTGTTGCCAAAGTTATAACTTTCCTGTCCTACAGAGAAAGCCTAGGTCTCATCCTGGCTGTCTTTGCCCTTTTTTTGTCTCTTACCACTGCCTTAGTTCTAGGAATTTTTATTAAATATCGAGAAACTCCCATAGTCAAAGCTAACAACCGTGATCTCACCTACATTCTGCTGATCTTTCTCCTGCTTTCCTTCTTGACTTCCCTTCTATTCATTGGTCAACCCAAGAAAGTGACCTGTCTTCTTCGACAAACTGCCTTCAGTGTTGTTTTCTCAGTTGCTGTGTCATCCTTGCTGGCCAAGACTATCATGGTGGTGATGGCATTTCTGGCCACAAAGCCAGGAAGCAAAATAAGGAAATGGCTGGGGAAATCTTTGGCCAATTTCATCATCTTCTCCTGCTCTGGTGTTCAGGTGGGCATCTGTTTCATATGGCTGGGAATCTTTCCCCCATTCCCAGATTCTGATTTATATTCCCAAAAAGGGCAGATCCTACTGCAATGCAATGAAGGTTCAGTCATCATGTTCTATTCTGCCCTTGGCTACTTGGGCTTTCTGGCTTCCATCTGTTTCTTGGCAGCTTTTCTAGCCCGAAAACTACCAGGAGGCTTCAACGAAGCCAAGTGGATCACCTTCAGCATGCTGCTCTTCTGCAGTGTTTGGGTTTCTTTTGTCCCTGCCTACCTGAGCACCAAAGGAAAATACATGGTGGCTGTGCAGATCTTCTCCATCCTGACCTCCAGCCTCGGCTTACGCGGCTGCATCTTTGTCCCGAAATGTTATATCATCATTCTGAGACCTGACATGAACGCGAAGGAGCATCTAATGATGAAAAACAATGAGTGATCTTGATTTTGGCAGTTATATTTTATCCAAATTATTGCTAAATTAAAATAAGACATTGCAAACAATTATTTGTTCAAAGAATTTTTTCTTTCTCCCATGTGATTAATCTTACTATCAATAAATAGAATAGTGAAGTTTATTGATGTTTCCTCCACCAATTTAAAACCATGTCATTTGTCTTCTAACCTACATTTCTTCAATATCCATTCAATGTACGAGATGCATACATAAGAGAGGAGAATACAGTGTTGTCTCATTTCTTTGCTGATCTGGGATCATACTTTTTAACTCTGTTTTGTTCAGAGTCTGGCTTCGAGTCCTTGTGTAAATTTTTTAAAAGGACAAAGAGATATTGTCAGATTGTCATTTCTCAAAAACATTCCATAGCTCAACATAATTTCTTTTAATTATTCATTTATTTTAAAAGTTTTATATAGCCACATATGTTAAGATATATTTTATGTTTTATAATCTTCAAAAGCCATGATTTTAACCAGTGAAAAAAGTAAGATTCTACATGTAGGCAGGAAAAATCAAATGTACAGGTATAGTATAGGTTGTACCTTGTTCAATAGTAGTAACTGTGAGAGGGATCTCAGACTCCTAGTGGACAATCACTTAAATATGAGCCAGCCTTGTGCTGCAGCAGCCAAAAAAGCCAGCACAGTGTTAGGCTGCATTAACAGAGGGAGAGAATCAAGGTCACGTGAAGTGTTAATACCACTTTCCAATGCCTTTGTAAGGCCACACTTGGAACACTGCATCCAGTTTTGGTCACCACGGTGTAAAAAAGAGGTTGAGACTCTAGAAAGAGTGCAGAGAAGAGCAACAAAGATGATTAGGGGACTGGAGGCTAAAAGATGTAAGGAACGGTTGATGGAATTGGGTATGAGACAATCAACCAGCCCCAAAGAGAAAAAGACTCCAGTACACCTCCACCAGCAATCAGCTCTCAGATCAGCATAGATAACTTCAAAGTCAACTTCAGACCTATAATCAAGTAAGCAATACCCCAATCAAGAAACTGCCAAAGAGCCATTAGTAAACAGCCCAACCATAGAATCCCTAAGACCACCCCCACCCACCCAGACAGGCAAGACACCAGAATATAAGCTGACAACAAACAGCTCTCCTTACTAGCACTGATATTATTACCTAGTTAGGGTAACTTGTAGTTAGGGTAAACATCTTCTAGAAAACAAGCAAGCTCTGAAAACAACAAGGGCCCGTTTCTTTTTAACTAGCCAGTGGGGGCATTATAATTTATTCTTATTCTGTCTGGTGTGTATCACATAGAAGATCAGCTATTCCATATGGTTGCCTCCAGATCATGATATAGCAATAGCAGTAGCACTTAGACTTATAGACTGCTTCACAGTGCTTTACAGCCCTCTCTAAACGGTTTACAGAGTCAGCGTATTGCCCCCAACAATATGGGTCCTCATTTTACTGTCCTTGGAAGGATGGAAGGTTGAATTAACCTTGAGCCAGTCAGGATCGAATTACTAACAGTAAGCAGAGTTAGTCTGCAGCACTGTATTCTAACCACTGCGCCACCATGACTGTGTATGACTAACATCAACTTTTTTTTTGAATGAAAAAATACTTTCCTTTCTGTGCCTGTATAGAGCATAAGTAGATATGGATTGAGTTATTATGGGTTGACATATGGGTATGTAATGCCATCATAGCTAGATCTTCTTCAAGATGATCTCTGACACTGTAATTAAGCCCATCCATATTGCTGCTGGTCATCCACTACTTCTCTTTCCTTCTACCTTTGCTCAGGTCTGGATACCACATTTTTTCAGACTTGTCTGGTGATAAGCACTTTTCTCCCTTGTGCAGACTATTTCAATGTGTTGTAGTACATATGAGTTTCTTTGAAGCCCATTCAGCAGCTTTAACTGGACTAGAATCCAATTACAGAGCTGTTGGTAGGTCAAAAAAGATCCCACATTGGCTTCCTATGACCTTCTGAATGCAATTTAATCTGTTGCTTTTGAATATTCACAGGAACATTTTCCCCACCAAATTTCAGCCTACCTTACTCAAATATCACTGTGAGTTCTGCCACTTTCATGAGATAAGAGGACTGGAATTCATAAGCATGCCTTTTCAATGGGGACACTGCACTTTGAGATACAATCAACAGTGTATGCTTTCCTTTGTTTTTCTTATTGTGAGAAATATGCTCACTTAAATGAAAAACAAATACATATGAAGAGTATGGAAACAGAAAGATAAGTAATATAGTTACAATGCAAAGCTTCTTCTGGAACACATGAGAACTGTTGAAAGTCATTTGGAATTGAGCACAGTTCAGATCAGTGAATCTATATTCTCCTTCAATAACTTAAACCTTTCTCATCTTTTGCTAGTTCAGATATTCTATCTATTTGTGTGTGTATATGTGTATGTATATGTATATGCATGTTTATGTATGTATATAAATAAATGTTCTGAATGCACCGCACATATAGAGTTTAGGGGACTGAGACAAAGTCCAGTGAAGCAAGATAAGCACTTGGAAGCTCAGCTGCTGGTTGCATCTGCATTGCATTTGAATTTCCCAGAGACTGGGAAGAGTTGCTAGCTGTGAGTATAATTAAAAATCTAAAACAGCAGTAGTACATTCAGGATAAATGCGTCTATGATTGCGATTTTATTTTTAGAATATCTGGCTTAGTTCAGTGCAATATTTGTTTTGCAGCTGTCTTTTGGGGTATTCTTCAAATTTGGATACTGTCCTATTTGTAAACTATTATTAGTCTACATGGACAGATTGCTTATCTAGTGTCTCTAGTCTGTGCTCTTCAGGCAGAAATTAGGTATCCAACTCAGCCATTTTGCTTTATTGACCTGTCATGCTATCAACACCGTTTACCACAAAGATCCTTCAGGAGAACGACAGTATGTACAACTAGGGAGCTAAGGTGGCGCAGCAGTTAGGGTGCAGTACTGCAGGCTACTTTAGCTGACTGTGTTCAGCAGGTCAGCGGTTCAAATCTCACCGGCTCAAGGTTGACTCAGCCTTCCATCCTTCCGATGTAGGTAAAATGAGGACCCAGATTGTTGGGGGCAATGTAAATATATATATACATTGCTTACTGGTGTACACCGCTTAGAGAGTGCTTGCACTTAAAGCGGTATATAAGTCTCATAAATAAATAAATAAATAAATAAACTGTGGGATCTATAAAGGGGAGAGATGTGAATCAGAAGCACAAAGCTTTCTCTGTGTCCCTGTATAATAGATATAGTGCCCTTGCTGACCTTAATAGGGATATTAAGGTGGCAGGTCAAGCTGGTTGTGATGATGATGATGACAACTCAAATGAGCAGGGGATTATGATCTAAGATGCAGAACCTGTTTTGGAGAGGGGAAAGTGTGAATCAGGTAATACACATCAGTCATGCAAATAGAGCAAGGCATCCAAAAACAGAAGCCACCTTCTGGTTGGTGATTCAATTATAAGGGATGTAAATTTAGGAAAGAATATGGAGGTTTTGAAAGAGGTCAGGTGTAAGGACCTGCCTCAGTTAAACCTTCCAAGAAAGCAGAACTCTTGAAACTTGCATTGTCTCAACAGGAACTTTTATTGGAAGGTATTGACAGCAGGATAGTAAGGCAGGATCTGAGGATTTCCCATGCAAAACATTATATTAAAAGCATCCTTTCAAATCCCATCCCAACTGTCCATTCAGCTGGTTCAAATTGAGCCAATCCATAGGTGTCAAATTTCTGTGGGAAAGAATCGATAAGTTGCCGTTCTCAAGGGTGTCAGGTTTCTCTGCAGCTTCTTCCCTCCACCTGGAGATGAAGCAGAGGGCTGGAGGCACATTCCATTCTCACCCAAGAAAGATGCTTCAAAAAGAATAGAACAAAGCAAAGGAAGTACACTGCAGAATACCCATAGGTCCCTCTCCTCATATTGGAATGGCAGGATCTGAAAATGAAAGCATAAGAAAGATAAAATGCATTGGGTTCTAACATCAGGTGTCTGCCAGGTGCTACTGCCAGCAGAGACAAAAGACATATTTTTAAGATAGTCAGGAATGCTAGTAAGGACTGTAATATTGATGCTATTGTACATCTTGGCATGAATGATCTGTCCCAAAAAGATGTGCTCTCTGTGTAGAATGATTTCCAGAGTTTGGGCAGGAACTTAGCAGGATACGCTTTAGGCTTACTTCTTTAATGGTTTTACCACTATATAAGGACCAAAAAGGAAAAGGCAAGTGTATATCTGAATTCAATATATGCAGATATGGCGGGAGCCGAGGGGCAGGCCATCTTTGGGGAACGAGGACTCGCTATATTACAGCGATTCCTTGTTCCGGCCCCTCAAAAGGCTCATCCTGTAGTACTGGTGACAGGGGAGTACAGGGCCCTAGTTGTAGGCTGCTGTTGCTTAATGCCAGGTCCGTTGTCAACAAAGCCCCCCTTGTCCGTGATTTAATATTGGACAGCAGGGCGGACCTGGCATGTATAACCAAAACCTGGCTGGGCCCTGAGGGGGGTGTTTCCCTCTCGGAGATATGCCCGGACGGGTTTGTGGTGCTTCATCAGCCTCAACATCAGGGCAGGGGTGGGGGAGTGGCAGTCATCGCTCGGAAGTCCTTGAGTCCTCGTGGGATTCCTGCCCTGGAGGTTGTTGGGTGTGAGTCCCTCCTATTGAAGTTGGGTTCACGGGTTCAGTTGGGCTTGCTGCTGACGTACCTACCTCCCAGCTGCGTTGCAACAGTCCTGCCTGCGTTGATGGAGTCAGTAGCCGGGTTGGCGGTGGAGTTCCCCAGACTTATGGTACTGGGGGACTTTAACCTACCATCACTCGGCGATCGCTCAGAGGTGGCGCAAGAGTTCATGGCTTCCATGGCAACCATGGACCTGACCCAGGTAATTCAGGATCCGACTCATAGGGGTGGTCACACACTCGACCTTGTGTCTCTCTCGGGGCAATGGAGACATGATCTGGAATTAAGGGGAATAGAGATCTCGCCCTTGTCATGGACAGATCATTTCCTATTGAGGCTGGACTTCAGAGCATCACTCCCCCATCGCAGGGAGAGGGAGCCGACTAGGTGGTTCCGTCCCAGGTGCCTAATGGACCCAGATCGGTTCCAGGAGGAGCTTGAGGAAATACCTGACTCCCTTGTCCACAACTCGTCCGGGTCCCTGGTTGCGGCCTGGAATGAGGCGGCATCCGGGGCCCTGGATCGAATTGCGCCTTTGCGACCTCTCTGTGGTGGTGGTCCCCAGAGGGTTTACTGAGGAGCTCCGGGAGATGAAGCGCCACAAGAGATGTCTAGAGCGACGTTGGAGGGCCAGTAACTCTGAATCTGACCGATCACTATTAAGAGCCTGTCTTAGGACTTATTTAGTGGCGATAAGGGCGGCAAAGCATGTTCACTTTTCCGCACTTATTGCGTCCTCAGAATCTCGCCCAGCCGCCTTGTTTAGAGTGACCCGCTCCCTTCTTAAAGTGGAGGAGGCGGAGGAACCCTTGCAGGGGAGAGCTGAGGAGTTTGTTCAGTTTCTTTCGGAAAAAATCGCTCAGATTCAGAGAGACCTGGACTCCGACTGGGCAGTGCCAGCCAAGTTGCCAGGTGCTGGTCTTAGTCATGTTATCTGGAGCGAGTTTGAGCCTGTGACCCCTGATGAAGTGGACAAGGCCGTGAGGGCAATGAATGCCGCCACCTGTTTATTGGACCCGTGCCCCTCCTGGCTGGTTTCTGCCAGTAGGGAGGTGACACGAGGCTGGCTCCAGGCAATAATCCATGCCTCCTTGATGGAGGGGTCTTTCCCGCAACCTTTAAAGGAAGCGGTGGTGAGGCCCCTCCTCAAGAAGCCTTCCCTGGACCCAGCTGTTTTGAAGAACTTTCATCCTGTCTCCAACCTCCCCTTTGTGGGGAAGGTTGTAGAGAAGGTGGTGGTGTCCCAACTCTTGCGATCCTTGGATGAAACTAATTATCTGGACCCTTTTCAATCTGGTTTCAGGCCCGGCTACAGCACTGAGACTGCTTTGGTAGCACTGACCAATGACCTCTGGCGAGCCTGGGATAGGGGTCATTCCTCTATCCTGGTGCTTCTTGACCTCTCAGAGGCTTTCGATACCATCGACCATGGTATCCTTCTGCGTCGTCTCGGAGAGGTGGGGGTGGGCGGCACCGTATTGCGGTGGTTCTTCTCCTACCTCTCTGACAGGTCGCAGTCAGTGTTGGTGGGCGGACAGAGATCGACCCCTAGGCGCCTCGATCATGGGGTGCCTCAGGGCTTGGTCCTGTCCCCCCTCCTTTTTAACATCTACATGAAACCGCTGGGTGAGACATTCGGCGACACGGGGTGAGGTATCATCAGTACGCGGATGATACCCAATTATATATCTCCACCCCGTGTCCTTTCAGTGAAGCAGTCGACGTGATGTGCCGGTGCCTGGAAGATGTGAGGGTCTGGATGGGGGTGAACAGGTTTAGACTCAACCTTGACAAGACTGAGTGGCTCTGGGTCTTGCCTCCCAAAGGTCAACTGAATGGTCCATCATTAGTCCCGGGGGGGGGGAAATTTACCTCCCTCAGTGCAGGCACGCAACCTGGGTGTCCTCCTGGACTCATAGCTAAATTTGGAACAACATCTATCGGCTGTGGCCAGGGGGATCTTTGCCCAGGTTCGCCTGGTGCACCAGTTGTGGCCTTATTTGGACCGGGAGGCTTTACTCATGGTCACTCATGCCCTTGTCAGATTCTTGACTGAAATTGCTACTGTTAGATTAGCAAAAATGTTTAAAAATATGTCTAGCAAACGTTGGAAATGTAATCAAAATCCCAGTACATATTATCACTTGTGGTGGACATGTGTAAAAGCAGACCGGGAGGCTTTACTCACAGTCACTCATGCCTTTGTCATCTCAAGACTGGATTACTGTAACGCGCTCTACATGGGGCTACCCTTGAAGAGCGTTTGGAGGCTGCAGTTGGTTCAGAATGCAGCCATGAGAGCGATTGTGGGCGCGCCAAGGTACGCCCACGTGTCACCTATCCTCCGCGATCTGCACTGGCTTCCTGTGGGTCTCCGGACGCAATTCAAGGTGTTGGTTATCACCTTTAAAGCCCTTCATGGCATAGGGCCAGGTTACTTACAGGACTGCATACTGCCGCACAGCTCCCAGAGACCGGTGAGGTCCCATAGATTGGGCCTCCTTCAGGTCCCGTCGGCCAGACAATGTTGGCTGGTGGGCCCTCGGGGAAGGGCCTTTTCTGTGGTAGCTCCGACGTGGTGCAATCAACTTCCCCCTGAGGTTCGAACTACTCCCACCCTGCCGGCCTTTAAGAAAGCCGTTAAAACTCTCCTGTTCCGGCAGGCCTGGGGCTGATGTCCCCGGGGGGGCGGGGCGGGATATGATCGGACATGCTATATGATTGTATTATTTTATTTTTTTATTGTTGATGATTGTTTTAATTTTGTACGCCGCCCTGAGTCCTTTGGGATTGGGCTGCATATAAATAAAATTAAATAAATAAATAAATAAATAAATAAATAAATGTAGCTAAAGGGATTGAGTTAAATCCACAGATTTTCTGGAGAAACATTCAAACTAAACAACAGGGACAGTGAGTTAATTGATATAGAACATTTCTGTCCCCAGCAATCTAAAACTAATAGGATTATCAGTACATGTAACATAGATGTTTGTGCAGGTAAGAATATCAACCTTGCTGTCAAGCAAAATCAAGCTTTTAATAGTGAGTGTCGCACCAAGATAGGTAGTAATCACAACAATGATGAAAACTGTTTTGAATGCATTTGGGTCAATATAATAAAAGGGGAAAAAATGACATTGCTGTAGGTGATACTATAGGCCACTCAATCAAACAGAGGAAGTAGATGAAGTTTTTGTTAGTCAGTTAACTAAGGTATGTAGGTAGCATATCACAACAGTAATGGGTGATTTTAACTACCCTGACATCAACTGGAAGACAAACTCTGCACTAAGTGGAAGATCAAATAGGTTCCTGACAAACCTAGCAGACAACTTTGTCTCCTCAAAAGTAGAAAAGGGAAGCAGCCATATTGGTCTTAATTCTCACTAACAGAGATGAAATGATAGAAGGTGTTGAAACCACAGGAACCTTGTGCTGGCTAGAAATGGAATGCATTATTTTCTTTGCAGTATGCACCTAGGAGGCAGTGGGTCTGTGGAATTTAAATGTATTTAAGCATTTGTTTCTTCTGCCTAATTTATTAAATCAATGTCTAATTCAAAATTCAATGTTTCTGAGAAATCCAGGTGGTTTACAAGAAAACCCTCAAATACAACTATTGTAAAGCATTACCAGCACTGCTTAAAACTATTAAAAGTGTATATTTTAAGAAAGAAAAATATTAGTAGTAATTTCATTAGTGCTGTTTGACCATGAAATTTGTTGTTGTTCTACATATGCCTGGCTGAACAGTGTGTTTGGAGTTGCCTCTAAACAGGTGAGGGTTGTACTGTTCATATTTTCCTTGGGAGAAAGTTCTATTTTTGGGGTGCTGTCTCTGAGAAGGCTCTGCTCTTGGCCATTCATTGTTCTATAAACAAAACCAATGGGACCATCTGATCTTAATGGATGGTAAACAAAGATGATTAGGGGGCTGGAGGCTAAAACATATGACAAACGTTTGTGGGAATTGGTTATGTCTAGCCTAGTGAAAAAGACCAGGGGTGATGACATGATAGCACTGTTCCAATATTTGAGGGGCTGCCACAAAGAAGGAGTCAACCTATTTTTCAAAGCACCAGAAGGCAAGACAAGAAACACTAGATGGAAACTAATCAAGGAGAAAACCAGCCTAGAACTAAGGAGTGAAAACTACTAATCCTGGGGTCTGCAACCTTTCTTGGTTGGTGGACCAGAGGGAAAGGGAGGGGGAAGCATTTTACACATGTCTCTGTGTGTACATACAAACAGGGCTGCAAGTAGGCATGATGCAAATGGGGCAGTGCTAGCCTGCGCATGACACCAGCACTGCGACATTTTTGCCACGCGGTGCCCAGTTTTCTCCGTGACCGAGGCACTAGAGCAAATGGGGGTGAGCACACATGTGTGCCCTGACCAGACTTTTCTGTGGCCTGCTAGACAGCAAGCCATGGCCTGGTAGTGGGCCATGGCCCACAGGTTGGGGACCCTGAACTAACCAATGTAAGGCTTGCCTTCAGAAGTTGTAGGTACTCCTTCACTGGAGGCTTTTAAGCAGAGATATAGACATTCCATTGTCTGGAATGGTATAGGTCTCCTGCTTGAGAAGGGGGTTGATCTAGATCAGGGATCGGCAACCTTAAACATTCAAAGAGCCACTTGGACCTGTTTCCCACAGAAAGAAAACACTGGGAGCTGCAAAATGTGCGCATGTATGCAAGCTTGCTGGAGGGGGGGGGGCTTGATTGAAGAGTTTAATTAAAAAGAAATAGAGGGTGCTGTGCATGAGTTTCTCTCTCTCTCTCTCTCTCTCTCTCTCTCTCTCTCTCTCACACACACACACACACACACACACTATCTCTCTCTTTCACCCCCTCTCTTTTTCTCTCTCCTCTCCTCTCTCTCCCTCTCTCTCCTCTCTCTCTCCCTCTCTCTTTTTCTCTCTCTTTCCTCTCCCTCTCTCTTTCTCTCTCTCCCTTGTTTTTTCTCTATCTCCCTCTGCCTTTCTCTCTCCCCCCTCAATCTTTCCTCTCTCTCTCTGTCTCTGTCTCTGTCTCTTTCCCCCTCTCTCCAATCTTCTGCTCACCTGGCAAGCTGGCTTCATGCTGTTCTCAGACAATCTGGGACTACCATTCTTATTGGGCTGGCTATCTCCTGCCCTTGGTCTGTCAGTCCTCTTCCCCTACTCTCTCTCTCTCTCTCTCTCTCTCTCTCTCTCTCTGCATGGTGAGAATGGAAGCCTCCTTCCATTTTTGTGCCAGTTTTGTTGCTGTCACCATATATAAAATCAGAGTTCCAAATTGTTTTTCCAAGTACAAAATTGTTTTGAAACAATTTAGACTTTTTACTTGTCAATGTAACCCCAGATATTTAACCTTTGTCTTTGCCCGAAACCTAGTTTCTTGCCAATGTTTTATAATCTTGAAAATTGAAGCTCTTAACAAATATTTTTGTTTTCTGTTGATCCAGTCAGGATCTGCTTTGCATATTTACTGTAAATTTTTTTCTAATTTCCCTGCACCAACTTCATTCACTCTGTCAATATGCAGTTTTTGTTCCTCTTCCTCTTCTCTGTATAATTATCAAAATCACAATGATTACTTCATCTTCCACTAAAGCCTAAGGGACTTCTTTCAGCCACAGTTATTTTGAAACAAGGTAGATGTTAGTAACCCTCATCAATGGATTTCACAAATATTTAGTAATTCTTATGAAAATCTGGTTCACAAGGACCTCATGGTTGATGAAGAACACACGGTGAGACTCCTGTAGGCACAAATGTACAGGTCGGAATTTTAATGTTGTCCTTTTAATGTGCCAGATTAAATTTCATCTTGCTTGATCAAGTCAGCCTATCTGTGTTCTTTGGCAAGAGAAGTGTGCTTCTCCTTAGACAGCTCTGAGGCCAAAGACAGTGGGCACCCGTCTCACAGAACTACAGAAGATCTCCATCATGATATCTAAAATACTGCTGATGCTGCTTCTCCTGATATCCCATTATCCATGTGGGACGCTAATGACAAAATGTCCATTGAACATACAAAAAGAAGGAGATAACAGGAAGAATCTGCCACACTTCCCAGGTTATTATTCCAGAAGAGAGCTCTTCCTTTTTCCCCATCAAGCACAGTCAAAGAAGAACTTTATATCTCCCAAATTGAGGCCCCCTTTAGCCTTTGAAACTTCTAGCTGTCTTAGAAGGGGCACTAGTATCATTCGATACTTTGGATGATATTGTTGTTATTAAGGGCTATGATATCACTGCTGACTTAAAGCAACTACAAGGATAAAAATTTTTAGGGAAAAGTCTTTTAGTTCTTCCTCTAAGGACATAAGGAAATCCATTAAAAGCAAACAAACAGTTGGCATTGCAACCCATCCAAAACCAAAGACAATTACCTCATTGAATTTAAGGCACCCTTTCAACTAAACTGATTCATCAAAGCAGAAACAATAAATAACAAGGAAACTTTTGCCAGAATAATTCCACTTAAATATTCCTCCAATTAGAAATCAAATCAACATAAAGAGACTTATTTAACAGAACCCTGTTTTTTTAATACGGAAATGATTTTCCAAAGTGAATTTTAAATAAGTGCATCCAGTTGCTAAGACAGTTGATCTGCTTAGAGATGCATTTTATTACTATAAAATGCATCTCTAAGTCACCATTTGGAGAAAATAAGGGTTGGGATCAGGTCTAGAGTTTCCAATTGGGATGATTTTGAGCTTGAAGAAAACCATTGGAAAGAAGGTCCTCTGTGGTCAATAAGACTGTGCTTCTAATAGCAAGTTCCAAAGAAGTCAATCACCTGGCATGGTCCAAAAAATGATACAGATATCTCACATTATTTTATTGAGGAATGAATTTCTGAAAATATTTCCTGCTTTACAATATAGGGAGTGAGTTTTTGATCTGATCTTCTCGTGCTTTCTCCTTCATGGGGTCAACCAGAACACAAAGCTGTTACCAAAGGTCACACTGGGCTACAGCATTAGAGATACATTAGAAGGTGATGCATTCCATCACTAATTTCAGATTATTAGATTGTCAAATTTGTGTACTAGACTAATAAGACAGCAATCCAACTGTCCTTAAAGGAACAGCTTCAGGAAGTATGATGTGTTTTTATGAACTGAAGATGAAAACCAACTGCAGTCTCTTATCTTGCAGTATACAGAGTATGAGCTTCTGTCATGTCCTGCCCTTCTTCTTTGCCATTCATGAGATCAACCAGAATCCAAAGCTGCTACCCAACATCACCCTGGGCTACAGCATCTATGAGAACTTTTTCAATGCAAGGATAACATATGAGGTCATGATGGACTTGCTGTCTACAGGGCAAGAGAATGTCCCAAACTTCAGTTGTGGAAGACAAAATAATCTTCTGGCTGTGCTTGAAGAGACTGATTCGGAGCTCTTTACTTCCATTTCAACTATGCTAGGCATCTACAAAATTCCACAAGTAGGAATGAATACTGAAACTAATTTAATTTTGTAAAGTCTACTGATAATCCAAAAGGGGTCAAATAATGAATAAAATGAGTCAGATGACAGAGCTTATAGGACTCCTGAAATATAATATTTTCATCAGGCATTCAAATACATTTCTTCATTCTTACATCATTGCATATCTTGATTTTTTTATAAGATATACAGGTTACACAGAGATTTTCCAACTGAACGAATCTTCACCCATAGCTCATCTGAAGTGCTCTCAACCATATTTTGCATGGAATTTGCATCCTCTTCCCCCCCCCCTTCTGCCTCTTTTCCCTGTCTTCTGGTCACTGCAGTCTCATGTCTTGGCAGACAAAAACATCTTTTTACCCTTAATCCAACCAATTCCAAACAAAATCTCTAAGGATTGTAATGGAAATAACATAGGCAAATGTTACTTTAAGAGAGTTTTTCCCTACTTGCACAAAGACAATGAAAACATACCCAGTTGACATATTTTTTTTCTGCTGCCATCACGTGACATTCCATTTTCCCCAATCTATGATCAAATCAAATCAAATGATATATATTTTCAAAGCCTTTATAATACAAGAGTACAGCAAAAAGAGAAACACTGTAATACAGCAATTTGTTATTGGGGAAAGGAAAAAAGAAAAGGAAAATAAAACAGCATATCTAATGAAAAGTTCTGTGCAGTTGTATAACTTGGTGAATATAATTGACCAGCTGATATGTCAGTATAGAGTTAACATCAAAAAAAAATCCCTTAGAGATAAGAACTTATTTTTGTCCTTAAAAGCAAAGCAATCAACCATCTTTTGTGTTTCATCTTAGATCAACTATGGGGTCATCAGCCACATTCCAGAGCAGAAACATCATTTCCCTTTTTTCTACCAAGTGAGTCCAAAACAAGAACCTCCTCACTTGGCAATTATCAAGTTGCTCCTGCATTTCCGATGGACATGGATCGGCCTCGCTGCTCCGGACAATGAAAGTGGAGAACGGTTCAGAAGAACTTTTGTGCCAGAAGCTGTAAGGAAAGGTGTCTGTGTTGCCTTTTCAGAAATCTTACCCATGGTTATTAGAGAAGGGAGGGAAAAGGACATCCTTGAATATTTTAGCGACACTAAAGTGAAAAGTATTGTTTGTCAGTTGGACTCTCAGTCCTCATTAATACTAGCAGTGCTAATACGAGACATTGAAAAGAGAAAAATCCTGTTTGAGGAAAAAGTATGGATTGCTACAGCTTTGTCAGATTTAAATGTGAGATTATTTTACCAATTGGTTAATCTCCAGCATAACCATCTTTTATTATCCTTCTCAACTAAGGCAAAGAAAAGGACACAATATTATGATTTTAATTCACATTATTCTGCTACAGGAAAGTTTGGAAAGGCAGCATTTTTGTGTTCTTATTCAAGCCCTTTGTTGTCTAAGAAAGTTTGGAAGAGATGCCTGGAAAAAGAGACTTGGGAAATCCCATCCCCGGATCTTGTTGGAAGAATCCTGTCTGAGGATGGCTCCAGTATTTCCACAACAATCCAGGTTGTGGCCAGGATCCTCAGTGCTGCCTTTTCCTCCCAAATGAGTAAGAGGAGGATGCCTGCTGGGGACCACCAGACACTCCAGATGGTACAGCCATGGCAGGTAATGCTTCTTCAAAATGTTGCTAATGGTTCCCTTTCAATTCTTAAATGTTACATTAAAGATAAGTATCATCATATGGGGATGACCTAACAACAATTGCCTGTTTCTAATATTTGTTCTAACCAAACAAATAGATTGTGTTGCTGAATCTTCTAGATTAAACCTGGTGTGCTGATTCAGGATGCTTGTGACCTTAGGATATGATGTTTCAAGAGACTGGAAGTTTCTTTTCACAATTGTTGAATAAATAACAGTAGGATGTGACAGTTTTTACATTTTTTACACTTTTTAACATCCTACAAGCTAGACTCCATCAGTATGTTGACTGAGAACTACCAGAAGTACAGGCAAGATTTCGAAGAGGCAGAGGAACTAGAGATCAAATTGCCAACATACGCTGGATCATGGAGAAAGCTAGGGTGTTCCAGAAAAACATCTACGTCCGCTTCATTGACTATGCTAAAGACTTTGATTGTGTGGATCACAACAAATTGTGGCAAGTTCTTAAAGAGATGGGAGTACCAGACCATCTTATTTGTCTCCTGAGAAACCTATATGTGGGTCAAGAAGCAACAGTGAGAACTGGACACGGAACCACTGATTGGTTCAAAATTGGAAAGGAGTCTGGCAAGGCTGTATACTGTTTATTTAACTTATATGCAGAGCACATCATGAGAAAGGCAGGGCTAGATGAATCAAAAAATTAAAATTAAGATTGCCGGGAGAAATATCAACAACCTAAGATAGGCAGATGATACCATTCTAATGGCAGAATGTGAAGAGGAATTAAAGAGCCTCTTAATGCGGATGAAGAAGGAGAGTGCAAAAGTTGGCTTGAAACTCAACATTAAGAAAACCAAAATCATGGCATCCGGGCCTCTCAATTCCTGGCAAATGGATGGGGAAGAAATGGATGTAGTGACAGATTTTATTTTTCTGGGCTCCAAGGTCACCTCAGATGGGGACTGCAGCCAAGAAATTAAAAGACGCTTGCTCCTGGGGAGGAAAGCTATGGCAAATCTAGACAGCATACTAAAAAGCAGAGACATCGCCCTGCCAACAAAAGTGCATACAGTTAAGGCCATGGTTTTCCCAGTTGCAATGTATGGATGTGAAAATTGGACCATAAGAAAGGCTGAGCGACAAAGAATTGAGGCCTTTGAAATATGATGATGGAGAAGACTCCTGCGAATCCCTTGGACTGCAAGGCGTTCAAACTGGTCAGTCCTAGAAGAGATCAACCCCGACTGCTCTTTAGAAGGCCAGATCCTGAAGATGAAACTCAAATACTTTGGCCAACTAATGAGAAGGAAGGGCTCACTGGAGAAGGGCCTAATGCTGGGAAAGATTGAGGGCAACACAAGAAGGGGACAACAGAGAATGAGGTGGCTGGATGGAGTCACTGAAGCAATAGGTGTGAACTTAAATGGACTCCAGAAGAAGGTAGAGGACAGGAAGACCTGGAGGAACATTGTCCATGGGGTGACGATGGGTCGGACATGACTTTGCAATTAACAAAAACAAGGATGTGACAATAACCATCATGCTCTATTGAGCTTCCACCATTGTTGCACAACATGTTTGGGATCTGAGCTTACAAATGTCATAAAGAAGAGCAGGCTAAAATAATAAATTAAAATGATCTGTATGTATGTGAGAAGGGGAGACAGACAGACATAGACAGACAGACAGAGTGGAAAGAGCCTGGAAGAAACAATGGGAGTGGGAAAGAGAGGGAGAGATGTAATTAAAGTGAAAAATATACTCTTCCTACCACATTTGCAGAGAGAAGCATTAGGATAAAGTACCTCTGTTTTGACTTATTGCTCAAATGAGAATGTATACATTGCTAGGGTGATTCTCCATGTCTTTTCAGCTCCATCCATTTCTAAGAAACTTCCAGATTTACAATTTTTCTGTAAATGACGTTTATTTGAATGAGTATGGAATTCCCACTGCTGACTTTAATATCATGGACTGGGCAATATTTCCCAACAAATCTGCTGCTGGGGTGATAATTGGGAATGTTGAAAAAGAAGTCTCTTCAGACATCAAGATCTCTGTGGATGAGAGCGCCATCATATGGCCAACATCTTTTAACCAGGTAACCAAGTCTGCCTCTATGTGGGTTTTATTGTTCACCTGTTCCGATGTATCCATGTGATTTTTTGGTTTATCAGTCTTTTAACTCAGATGGAGAGTCACCACTGCTAAAAGGACAAGTTGAAGGAGACACTATTTCTCCTGGTCCTCTCAAAAGATCTATTCTTATGATAAGGGATATCTGGTTTGACGTTGTAGTGATACAGATGTGGGGAGTGCGGAGCTCCACACCCCACAGCTTGTTTTCTTCTGCCAGGGAGCCCCAAAAGGCCAAAGGTCACCCCAGAGAGGCAACAATAAAGGAGGAAACCCTTGTTGATCATGGGCAGATGGCAATTAGCCCATTTGATCTGAGGAAATCCCTCCAAACCCACAGAAGAAAGACGGACTGCATTCATGCACTCTGTCCAAGAGGTACTGACAGCTAGGAAGATACAATCATAATTCTGGAAATGGAAAAAGATCACACTTTTTAACAGAACAGAACATACCTGAAGATAAGGAGGAAGTCCTAATAGAAATGATTACTAATTTGTTTGCTGAGGCAGTAGAAGTGAAAAAAATGAGATGGAAGGAGAATTGGATCAGGTATATAGAATTAACTCAAGCTACACAAGGAGACATAGACTTCCTAGGTTCACGTTAGATTTGTGAAAAAACAATGAGAGATGAAATATTGAAGAGAGTGAGAGATGAGATGATGATGTATAGAAAAAAAAAGAAATTGTGGTTCTGAACAGATCTCTAGGAGGATAAGAGATTCTCAAAAATACTACCAATTTTTGATTATAAAATTAAATGAAAAAGGAGTGAATTTCAGATGGTTGGTCCTGGAGGGAATATTAATAAATTGGGATGTGAAAACTTATAGATTGGACTCCATCTTTAAGGCAACAGAGTTCTATGAGACATACAGAAGTTTTCTTGAAGAGAAAACACAAGAACCACAAGGGGATAGGGAAGATGAAATACAGAGAAAGTTAGTAACAGAAGAGACACCCATACAAAGAGAAGAAGAAGAAGAAAAAAAAGAAAACACAGATCAAGAAAGAGAGTAGGTAATAAAAGAACAGAGACAGGAATTATCCACTAGGTGAATAAAACCTAAATATAAGTAAAGAAGATGGAGAAAGAAAGTGGAATTTTCTCAATGAATATAAATGAACTGAAATCCCATCATAAAGAAATATTTTTTGCACGATTACGGAAGCTAAAAATAGATATAATTTGTCTCCAAGAAACACATATAAAAAACCAACACTATAAATTGCTGGAATATTCCAAAATTGGGAAACTTTATTTTACATCAGCATCTCAAAAGAAAAGAGGGGCCACTTTATATATAAAAGAGACATTGGAATCCAAACAGGTCTACTCAGATAAAGAAGGAGGAATCCTAATGGTAGAAATAATGATAAATCAAAACCAGATACTGATGGTAGCAATATATGCACCAAATAACAAACAAGAAGAATTATATCAAAAATTACAAAGGAAAATATTGGAAATGGAACATCAAAGCATTTGTTTGATAGGAGATTTTAATGCAATTGTAGATAGAAAGTTAGATTATAGAAACAGCAAAAGAGGGGAAAGGGGAAAAAAGACACTCCCTAAGGTGTTTTTTAGAATGACAGAAGAAATTTCCATACAGGATACTTAGACAGAAAGTAACCCAAAAAAGACCCAGTACATGTTTTATTTGATTAGACATAAATCTTGGCCTAGAATTAATTAAGTACTAATATATATGAGATTGAGGTAAAACCTAACATTTGGGTGGATCATAATCCAATAATGCTGACCCGGAAAGAGGTAAAGAAGAAATCAAGATAGACTTTAAATCAATCTTTGTTAAAAGAGAAACAATTTGTAGAATTAGCAATAAAGGAAATGGAGTTTTTCTTTAAAGAAACTATAAGGGAAACAATATCAATTCAGAATGTATGGGACATAGCCAAAGCGTACTGTATATTCCGGCAAATAAGACAACTCGGCGTATAAGACGACCCCCGACTTCGGCACCTATTTTAATGCTTGCGGAAGTCATCTTATACGCCAGAAAGTACAGTATTTTAGAGGATTAGCTATAACATATATGGCTAAAAAGAACAAAAAAAAAACATAACAGAGAAGAATTCAAGAAACTGGAGTTAGAATTACAAATACATCCACAAAAGAAAATTGTGAAAAGACAAATGGAGACAATGAAACATAAATTAAATTTAATAGAGTCAGAAGCATTGGCTCTACAAATAAAAAGGATAAAACAAAACTTTTTTGAAAATAAAAACAAGCTGGGAAAATGGTTGGCATATAAACTGAAAAAAGAAAGAGAGAAGAAACTGATAATAAACTACAAGATGAGAAGGGTGACATACAATTTCAAACTGATGCAATTAAAAAAACAAAGAATTTTATGAAAAATTATATGATGTAGAAGGAATTTCTCGAGAAAAAAATGATACAATACTTGGAAAATGCAAACCTACCAAAAATATCAGAAAACCTAAAAAATATATTAAATGAAAAAATTACAATGATGGAAATCATAGAAGCTATAAAAAGGCAGAAAAACGATAAAATACCAGGACCGGATGTGCTACCCGCAGAGGTTTGCAAATATCTACAAGATACATTAAGCCTACCAATGAAGAAAGTGTGTAACGAGGTATTATTAGAGGATGGAAGCAAGTATTACTTTAATATGAAGGGAAGATTCAGATTTGACACAGATGAAAAATTATAGACCAATATTATTATTAAATGTGGATTATACATTTTTTGCCTCAGTAATAGCAGAGAGATTGAAAAGATTCTTGATTGAAATTGCTACTGTTAGATTAGCAAAAATGTTTAAAAATATGTCTAGCAAATGTTGGAAATGTAATCAAAATCCCAGTACATATTATCACTTGTGGTGGACATGTGTAAAAGCAGACCGGGAGACTTTACTCACAGTCACTTATGCCCTTGTCATCTCAAGACTGGATTACTGTAACGCGCTCTACATGGGGCTACCCTTGAAGAGCGTTCGGAGGGTGCAGTTTGTTCAGAATGCAGCCACGAGAGCGATTGTGGGCACTCCAAGGTATGCCCACATGTCACCTATCCTCCGCGAGCTGCACTTGCTTCCTGTGGGTCTCTGGACCCAATTCAAGGTGTTGGTTATCACCTTTAAAGCCCTTCATGGAATAGGGCCAGGTTACTTACAGGACCGCATACTGCCGCACAGTTCCCAGAGACCGGTGAGGTCCCACAGATTGGGCCTCCTTCAGGTCCCGTTGGCCAGACAATGTCGGCTGGCGGGCCCTCAGGGAAGGGTCTTTTCTGTGGTAGCTCTGACCTGGTGGAATCAACTTCCCCCCGAGGTTCGAACTACTCCCACCCTACTGGCCTTTAAGAAAGCCATTAAAACTCTCCTGTTCCGGCAGGCCTGGGGCTGATGTCCCAGGGGGGGGGCAGGATATGATCGGACACACTGTATGAATGTATTTATTTTATTGTTTTATTGTCATATTATTGTTTTAATTTTGTACACCGCCTTGAGTCCCTTGGGATTGGGCGGCATATAAATTTTAGAAATAAATAAATAAATAAATAAATAAAAAACTTTTGAACTAAAATACATACTTGATGAAAAAAGATGTTAGGAAAACATGTAGATTTTAAACCTGATTTTTTTTTTTTTACTAGGCATAATGCTAGAAAAGTTTGATAAACAAAATGTATATTTAACATTACATGTATTTGCACTGCACTGGAAAAATGAGATAGCACAATTAAAAGAAGCAATAATGAAGAACATTTTGGACTGTGCAGAAATGGATAGACTCACATTGAGAATCAAAGGAAAAGAAGATACAGAATACTTTCAAATATAGAACTTATTTTATCAATGATTTGAAAAGCAGGGCAGAGAGTAAGAATTTAACCAATATGACTAGGCAAAAATCAACCCAGACAACACATTGTTCATTAAGCACAAATGAATTGTAATGATAGAAAACTAATAAAATACTTAAAAAAAATCTATTTCTTACGATGGGAAAGAATGGTGTAGAATGGAAAACATGTTGTTGGCTAGGCCAATGCTGCTTGTAGCACGTAAGGAAACTTAGGAGCATCATAAACCAGGGAACTGGCCTTTGACACTGAGGGACTTACGGTAGGGTGTTTTATTCAGGGGAATCTTTGGTGTTCTCTGAGCTTGGTTGTTTGTTTGCAGGTAATTTCATTGGTTAATTTCCCGACTAAGTAACATCATCAGTGCCTGATGATAGCAGTGATAATGTTATTTACTCAAGTAATGAAATAACTGCAAACAGGCAGTTAAAACCAGAGAGCATCAAGGAGTTTACAATTCAACACTGAGTTACACAGATTTTCTTCTATTGAATCATTCAATGTTTTTTTAGAACTGGAGTCTCCTTTGAGACTGAGTTGATAGTAAATTGAGATCTAAGAAATACATATTGTAAGAAGGCAGAGGAAATGTTGTGACAGATGATGTTCTAGCAATTGCTAAGATAAGATGAAGTAACCCTTTCTTTTCCAACCTTTGGACTAGACTTTCCACAGTTTTGTAACATTGACCAGTTGGCTGAATCTGATAGGATCTGAAGCCCAAATGCAGAAAAATCCCGGGATAATGATGATTGGACTGGAGAGTCAGCAGCTTTTTCTGAACATTAAGGGGACTCTGAGATTATAGCCTGCTGAAATGAAACTGCTAGTGGAAAAATTTCACTAAACAAAAATATTTTCATTGTATTTGGAAAAAGATCTTGAAAGTACCTTCTTGAATTCATGAACGCACTTTGGTGCTCGCTTCCATTTTTAGAAGTAATCCCCTCATTCATATATTTCTCTGATTTTTCTTTCTGTTCAGAAGGCCCCCTTTTCTAGGTGTATGGAAAGTTGCCTCCCAGGATATACCAAGCTGACAAGAGAGGGAGAACCAGTTTGCTGCTATGACTGTTCTCCATGTATGGAAGGAACCATCTCTGTGCAGGAAGGTAGGTAATTCAAGAACAAAGAAGCAGCACTAGTCTTTTATTCTAATATAGTAGCAATAGGAATTGCACTTAGACTTATATGTTGCTTCATAGTGCTTTAGTGCTTTACAGCATGCTCTAAGCAGTTTACAGAGTCAGCATATTGCCCCTCAAAAATTTGGGTCCTCATTTTACTGACTCGAAAGGATGGAAGAATGATTCAACCTTGAGGTGGTCAGTATCGAACTCCAGGCTGTGAGCAGAGTTAGACTGCAATACTGCATTCTAATCACTGTGCCACCACAGCTCTGGTATTAGCAAGATTTGTTCTCATATGCCAATATGCTACATCTAGACTCAGGAAACAGACTAAAAACACTGCAAGAACTGTTCAGTGAAGGTAAAATTCACCATTGTGAATGTTTTCACAAGTTGCTGAAACAATAACAAGCAATTTTTCAAAAAGATTGAGAGACCTTAAGAAACACGATAGCATTTGAAACACATATGGAAAACAAGATTTATGATTAAGAACCATATATAAATTGTTTTTGAAATACAACATGGAGATGGAAAAAAATAAACATTTTTATGATAAAATGGATGCAAAATGTCAAACAATTAAGCACAATACAAAAATGAGAAGAGCTTTCAAAAAGAAAAATACAGAAGATTCACGCCAACTTATAATTTAAGGGGAAATTGCTGCAAAATGTTTTTCAAATGTTCTATAGCTACATCAACAATTGCAAAATAAACAAATAATAGAACATTTAATGTTGGAAAAGCCATGAGAAAAAGGAACACTTTATCATCTGTAGTGGTTATGCAAAAAAACCTCAAAAGCATTGGAATGAAATACATCAAATTATTCAAGAAAATCCTATACAAAATGAACTGAAATCACAAATATTCTTTATAGGTATAGTTTCAAAAAGCAAAATAATAATAATAAAAAAAATGCTAACCCTAACCCTATTTTTTCTGGCAGTCGCAAGAAGAAAGTTAGGAGAGAATTGGAAAAATAGATATTTTGGCAGTGATGTCAGATTGGGAGGTCAATTTGGAGAATATGCAGCAATGACACTTGACAATACCTACAGCAGTGATTCTTGGCAACATTAAGTCATGTGGACATGAACTCCCAGAATTCCTCAGGAGCCATGGAATTCAGGGAATTGGGGAATTCTGGCTGAGGAATTCTGGGAATTGAAGTACATGTTTTAATGTTGTGAAGGTTGAAAACGCTGAACTACAGAATCTGTGATGAAGTGTAAGCAACTTTTAAAAAGAATAGCTCCCGTATGTGGAACACATTGAACAGCAGGTTATATTTAAAGCTTTAGAACATGATGTTTAACCAGAAAGTTGTGAGATGAATCAAACCTAATATCAGATGCCAGCAAGAATCTTTACACTTTAAAGTAAAACACACACACTCAGAGAAACAAATAGATTATGTGTGGAAGTGGTGTGTTTGTGTTTGTGTGTTTATTCTACTTACAGCTTGGGGAAATAACAAAAGGAAAGAGAGAAATGGTTTCCATAAACATAATTAACTACTTTATTCATTCTTAGTAATTAAGCATTTTTTCCTTGCATTTCATTATTCTAATAATATAATTTCTTTAAAAATAGAGAGAGAAAGAGAAAATCTTCATTGCTCTATCTACATCCTGCTTCTGGTTGTTTGGTCATGATGTACTGAATGTCATTGAATCACTATTTAAAAGTAGTTGTGTTTTCCAGATGTAGCCCAATGTGCAAAATGTCCAGATGACCATTTCTCCAACGAGAAGCGGGATCAGTGTGTCACCAAAGTTATAACTTTCCTGTCCTACAGAGAAAACTTAGGTCTCATCCTGGCTGTCTCTACCCTTTTTTTGTCTCTTACCACTGCCTTAGTTCTAGGAATTTTTATTAAATATCGAGAAACTCCCATAGTCAAAGCTAACAACCGTGATCTCACCTATATTCTCCTGATCTTTCTCTTGCTTTCCTTCTTGACTTCCCTTCTATTCATTGGTCAACCCAAGAAAGTGACATGCCTTCTTCGACAAACTGCCTTCAGTAATGTTTTCTCAGTTGCTGTGTCATCCTTGCTGGCTAAGACTATCATGGTGGTGATGGCATTTCTGGCCACAAAGCCAGGAAGCAAAATGAGGAAATGGCTGGGGAAATCTTTGGCCAATTGCATTATCTTCTCCTGCTCTGGTGTTCAGGTGGGCATCTGTTTCATATGGCTGGGAATCTTTCCCCCATTCCCAGATTCTGACTTATATTCCCAAAAAGGGCAGATCCTACTGCAATGCAATGAAGGTTCAGTCATCATGTTCTATTCTGCCCTTGGCTACTTGGGCTTTCTGGCTTCCATCTGTTTCTTGGTGGCTTTTCTAGCCCGAAAACTACCAGGTGGCTTCAACGAAGCCAAGTGGATCACCTTCAGCATGCTGCTCTTCTGCAGTGTTTGGGTTTCTTTTGTCCCTGCCTACCTGAGCACCAAAGGAAAATACATGGTGGCTGTGCAGATCTTCTCCATCCTGACCTCCAGCCTCGGCTTACTTGGCTGCATCTTTGTCCCCAAATGTTATATCATCATTCTGAGACCTGATATGAACGCGAAGGAGCATCTAATGTTGAAAAACAATGAGTGATCTAGATTTTGGCAGTTATATTTTATCCAAATTATTGCTAAGTTAAAATAAGACATTGCAAACAGTTATTTGTTCAAAGAATTTTTTCCCTCCCATGTGATAAATCTTACTATCAATAAATAGCATAGTGAAGGTTATTGATGTTTCCTCCAGCAATTGAAAACCATTTTATTTGTCTTCTAATCTACATTTCTTCAATATCCATTGAATATATGAGATGAATAAATAAGAAAGGAGAGTACAGTGTTGTCTCATTTCTTTACTGATCTGAAATCATACTGTTTAACTCTGGTTTTTTCAGAGTATGGCTTTGAGTCCTTGTGTAAATTTTTTAAAAGGACAAAGAGATATTGTCAGATTGTCATTTCTCAAAAACATTCCATAGCTCAACATAATTTCTTTTAATTGTTCATTTATTTTAAAAGATTTGTTATGGTCACCTATGTTAAGACATATTTTATGTTTTATAATATACAAAAGCCATAATCTTAACAAGTATTTTTGTTTTCTGTTTATCCAATCAGGAAGTGACATCTACTTTTGGTACTTAACTTATCCTTCCAATTTCCCTCCATCCTCTGTCTCTTGTTTCACCAAATTTTAAGGTAAACCAGCCAAATGCATTTCCCTCAGGGTTCTAGTCCCTAACAGCCTCATGAGGATAATGAGTCTCCTGCAGGGTTCTAGTCCCTAACATCTATATAATAGGCTGGCCCAGTGGGACTGCTTTCTCCAAAATCAGCAAGCAGGTCACTTCATCAGCCCTCATGACAACTGAACTGACCTTCAAAAATAAAAACTGAATTGCTTTTTTCCCCTTTTACTGACTACAAAGGTTGGCTCACAGAAGCAGAATAACAAAAATGCCAGGCAAATAAAATGCAGGTTGACACTTTTCTTCCTGCTGCTTTCACGTGATGTTCCATTTTCCCGAATCTATGATAAAACCAAATGAAATAAAATATTTTTTACAGTCATTCACCAGCATTTACCATAAAAGAATACAACAAAAAGAGACACAGTGTAATACTACAATTTGTTATTGGGGAAAGGAAAAAAAAGAATAGGGCAACAAACAATAGATCTAATAAAAAGTTCTGTGCAGTTGTATAACTTGGTGAATATAATTGACCAGCTGATATGTCAGTATAGGGTTAACATCAGAAAAAAAATCCCTTCAAAGTAAGCACTTATTTTTGTCCTCAAAAGCAAAGCAATCTGCCATCTTTTCTATTTCATCTTAGATCAACTAAGGGGTAAGGAATGGACCCACTTCATTCACTCTGTCAATATGCACAGATTTTATTCCTTGTTCTACTCTTGGTCCAAATTTTAAGCTAGACCAGCATAATGAGTCTTCCTCAGGGTTCTAATCCCTAACAGCAGAATCAGGATATGAGTCTCCCTCAAGGTTCTAGTCCCTAAGAGCAGAATGAAGATATGTGTTTCCCTCAGGGTTCTAGTCCCTAACACCTACATACTAGGCTGGCCCAGTGGGACTGCTTTCTCCAAAATCAGCAACTAGGTCAGTTCGTCAACCCCCCATGACATATGAACTGACCTTCAAAAATCAAAACTGAATTGCTTTTTCTCCTTTTACTCACTACAAAGGGTGACTCAAAGCAGCAGAATAACCAAAATACCAAGTAAATACAATCCAGGCTCCACAAGTTTCTGAAACCAATATAGAGATGTTTTATCAAGGAGCTTTCCTCAGTATAATTTTTAGATGAGATGCAAATCTCTTGTCAGAGATGATGAAAAAATGATGGAAAATAAAACCCCAGACCCAGGAAACTACAGACCAATGAGTCTGGTATCAATACCTGGGAAGATCATGGAAAAGATAATAAAAAATCAGATCTGTGAACATCTCAAAACAAATAAAGCTATAACTAGGATCCAGCATGGGTGTGTTAAAAACAGGTCATGCCAAACCAATCTTATTTTATTTTTTGACAAAGTGACTAAATTAGTATACCAGCAAAATGCTGTGGACATAGTATACTATTTCTTCGTAAGCTAGATAAATATGGGGTAGATATCATCACCACCAGGTGGATTTGTAACTGGCTGATAAACCACTCAATGAATAATTCTTAATGGTACTACAACTACATGGAGGGACATAAGCAGTGGAGTACTACAACGCTCTGTCTTAGGCCTAGTACTCTTCAATATTTTCATAAATGACTTAGATGAGTGAATAGAAAGAGAACTCATCAAATTTGCAGATGACACTAAGCTGGCAGGGATAGCCAACATCCCAGAAGACATGTTCAGACTTGAATAATGGATCCTATTAAACAACATAAAATTTAATGTGGAGAAAAGCAAGATTTTACACTTAGGCAAGAAAAACCAAAGGTACAAGTACAAACTAGGCAAAACCTGACTCAATAACAGTAGCTGTGAGAGGGACCTTGGACAATCACTGAAACATGAGCCAGCAATAGGGTAATATAATCCTTGGTGGTATAAAGAGAGGCATAGAATCAAAATCATGTGAAGTATTAGTACCACTTTATACAGCCTTAGTAAGGCTATACCTAGAAAACTGTATCCAGTTTTGGTCACCTCATTAAAAAAAATATATTGAGACTTTGGAAAAAATGCAAAGAAGAGCAAGTAAGATGATTAAAGAACTGGAGACTAAAATATTTGAAGAACGGTTGAAGGATTTGGGTTTGGCCAGTCTAGAGAAAAGGACTAGGGGTGACATGATAGCAGTATTCCAGTATTTGAGGGGCTGTCAAAAAGAAGAGGGAGTCAACTTATTTTCCAAACTGCCAGAGGACAAGACAAGAAACAACGGATGGAAACTAATCAAAGAGAAAAGCAACCTGGAATTAAGGAGAAACTTTCTAACAGTGAGAACAATTAACCAGTGGAACAGCTTCCCTTCAGAGGTTGTGGGTGCTTCATCACTGGAGGTCTTTAAGAAGAGACTGGACAGCCACTTGTCAAAAATTGTATAGGGTCTCCTGCTTGAGCCGGGGGTTGGACCAAGGTCCATTCCAGCTCTATTCTGATTGATTGACGATGAGGGCTCTGTGTGAGTTGCTTTGTTTCACGTTCTTTTCTGCAGACAATCTAGATTCTTCTGATTGTTAATGTGAAAATACTGAGTGCCGATATGAAGGCACTACTCAAGTACATAATGTTTTGAATTAAGCAGAACATTTGGAAGAATTCTCTTTTGCATTAGGAGAGAAAAGAGACGGGCTCATTTCCATCAGGAAATGATTGATACTCTTTTGTATCAATAACTTTTTTTTTTGCCGGCTAAAAATCTATTCAATTTATTAAGACATAATTTCAAAACTTCTTTCCCAAAAATATCTCAGTTGCAATAGTAACTTTGTAATTTAATTACAAAGTTTAGAATATGAGAAGCAACATTATTCTCAGTTTCCTTGAGTGAGTTGTGTGGGACTTCACATAGGGAGAAATGTGAGGAAGAATTTTCATGGCGCTCTGTATTTGCAAATCACAAGAGACTTGACTCAGTAGAGGAACCTGATAATTTTGGGGGGAGGGGAAAATTCATTCCCCACCCTCTCAATTGCCCTAAAGGTACAGATAATCCTCAACTAAAATTTCTGTTGCCAAGTGAGATAGTTGTTAAATGAATTTTGCCCCATTTTACGACCTATCTTGCCACAATTCAATTAAGTGAATCACTGCAGTTCTTAAATTAGTAACTTGGTTAAGAGAATCTCACTTCCTCATTGACTTTGCTTGCCAGAAGGTTGCAAAAGGTGATTATATCATTCTGGGACAGTGCAACCATCACTTTTTTCAGTGATGTTGTAATTTTGAACGGTCACTAAATGACCTGTTGTAAGCTGAGGACTACCTGTATATTGTGATTCAATATTGAAAGCTGCTGAGAGATCCAGCAGAATACCCCACCAGAGGTTCAGTGTCCAGCAGAGTTAATTCACAGGGACAATCAGTGCTTTCTCTGTGCTGTGACTCAATGAGAAACCCAAATATAACAGGACCAGATATTCTGCTTCCCCAGAGTAAGTTTCTTGAATAATGGGAACAAGTTTCCTGAGTTGTTATTTTGACTATTAAATTGAAACTATGTCCATACATTATGCAAAGGTTTTCCTCTCTTGCATAGTAGTAAGTGAAGTCATACAGAGAATCAACTGTGATTCCCAAATCCCTTCATAATTATCAAAATCACAATGATTACTTCATCTTCCACTAAAGGCTAGTGGACCTCTCTCACCCACAGTTATTTTGAAACCAGGTAGAAGTTAGTAACCCTCATCCACAGATTTCTCAAATATTTTGTAATTCTTATAATAAATTGAAGCTCTGGTCCACAAGTGCCTCAAGGACGATGAACACATGGTGAGACTCCTGTAGGCATACTGTACTGGTCTGTATTTTAATGCTGCCCTTTTAATGTGCCAGATTAAATTTTATCTTGCTTGACCAACTCAGTGGATCTGTGTTGTTTGCCTAGAGAACTGGGCTTCTTCTTAGACAGCTCTGAAGCCAAATATAGTGGGTGCCTGTCTCAGAGAATGACAGAAGTTCTCCATTATGATATCTGAAATACTGCTGATGCTTCTTCTTCTGGTGTCTCATTTTCCATGTGGCACGCTGATATCCAAATGTCCATTGAACGTACAAAAAGAGGGAGGTAACATATTTAATTACTACAAGCCAGGAGATTTCCTGATAAGCGGAATCATTTCTACATCTAGCAGTTTCATAAATCCATACCGCTTCTTCAAGCCTCCAAACAACCATTTTCAAAGGTAATTCCTGATGTGAACTTCATGCTAGTGATTAATGTTCTCTCTCTCTCTCTCTCTCTCTCTCTCTCTCTCTCTCTCTCTCTCTCTCTCTCTCTCACACACACACACACACACACACACACACACACACACACACACACACATCTTTCCTGGGCAAGTGGCCATAGTCCTCATCTGTTAACTTTCAGCTTTTTTTTTCATCAGAAGGTTTATGGGCAACTTGTGCCGTAAAAGGAGTTGAGGCTGGTATTTTGCTTTCTTCAGAATGAGTGCTATTTTCCATCTTACTTTGTGTTTTAATTAATAAGATAAAAAAAATAAAGAAGCCAAGGACCACAGCAGGATCCATGGCAGGTGACCTTGGATGTAGGATATCTAAAGAGTGTGAAAACACCATCCATCCATCCTATTTAAAAAGGCATTCAATTTAGTAGAGGTGACTTCAGCTGCTCCAAAGAAAAATCCATTTCTAGTAAGTGGTTGTTGTTATTATGTCTTGACATAAAAAGTTTTGTTGATTTGATTAGGTGAATTCAGCACAGTACTGGCTACCTTTGGAGCCTTATTTTAGATATTCAATTCAGTCACTGAATCAGGATAAATTAACAATAAAATTAAAAATTACAGTCTTCCCGTATGGAAGTATCAATCCATACAGACTGTGAGGGAAGTCACTAAAAATTAAAATTAATAATATAGAACTACAGAACTATTGCAAGATAAAATGCTTACTATTTCACCTAGCTGATATGAACATTAAAACTTTATATGCTTTAATAATAGTGACATCTACAACATTAACTGTCTACTACGAAAAAGTATGGAAATATTATAGAAGATTCTACACAGTGTACTGTCTGAAAAGACAATAATAACAATAAAAGTAAAATTTTATTTTATGACAAAGGAATGTTAAGTTTAATATCAAGGATTCAATAGCTAGCAATGCATCTGTGCAAGGGCAGGCTCTATCATGGCTGGTGAATTTTTATTCTTAATTTTGCAAGCTGATATGCAAAATTCAGAAACATGATAGGGTATTGTTGGAAAACATTCTGAAAGAAACAAAAAGATGTAAAAGTTATCAAAAGGAGTAGGCAATCTAGTCAGCCTTGGAGAGATGAGAGTTATTCCATCTCCTTATTATATGAATAACGAGTGGTGATTAAGGCTTCAGGCTAGAAACTGGAAGAACATGAACTCTTGTTCCACTGGTTGGCCTTGGGCCAGTCACTTTCTCTCAGCCTTAGGAAGGAGGCAATGGCAAACCACTCTGGAAAAACTTTGCCAAGAAAACTGCAGGAACTCATCCAGGCAGTCTCCAAGAATTGAACACAATTGAACAGAAGAAAAAAAAGGAATAATAAAGAAGAACAAATTTGGAGATTTTCCAAGATGCAGTGTTATTCCAGAATAATCTGCCCCAACCCTCAGATTATTCTTAGAAGAGAGCTCTACTAGAACATTGGTCTTCCCTTTTTTTCATCAAGCACATCAAAGTCACTAGATCCCTTGGAGGATATTGGTAATATTAAGGACCATCATGTCAATACTGTTTTAGAACAACCATGCAGATAGAATTTATCGAATTAGAATAGAATATAACAGGAAGGGGCCTTGGAGGTTTTCTAGTCCAACCCCTTGCTCAAGCAGGCGATCCTATACCATTTCAGACAAGTGGCTGTCTCGTCACTTCTTAAAAATCACCAATGATGAAGCACCAACAACTTTTGAAGGCAAGCTGTTCCACTGGTTAATTGTTCTCACTGTTAGAAAGTTTCTCCTTAATGCCAGGTTGCTTCTCTCCTTGATTAGTTTCCATCCATTGTGTCTTGTCTTGCCTTCTGGTGCTTTGGAAAATAAGTTGACCTCCTCTTCTTTGTGGCAGCCCCTCAAATACTTGAATACTGCTATCATGTCACTCCTAGTTCTTCTTTTCGCTACACTAGCCATACCCAATTTCTGCAACTGTTCTTCATGTTTTAATCTCCAGGCCTTAAATCATCTTAGTTGCTCTTCTCTGTACTTTTCCAAAGTTTCAACAACTTTTTTCTAATGTGGTGACCAAAACTGGATGCAGTGTTCCAGATATGGTCATACTAAGATTTTATAAGGCAATACAAATACTTCACATGATTTTGATGTCAAGCCTGTGTTTATATAACCAAGAATTATATTAGCTTTTTTGGCTACTGCAGCACACTGCTGGCTCATATTTAAGTGATTGTTCACTAAGATTCCAAGATCCATTCTCACAGTTATTGGTATTGAACCAAGTTTCACCTAATCTATAGCTACACAGTTGGAATTTTTTTTTTTTGCCTAAGTGTAAAACCTTACTTTTATCTGTGTTGATTTTCATTTTGTTGGATAGGGCTCAGTGTTCAGGTTTGTCAAGATCTATCCTCAATCTGGCCTTTTAGTTCTCCCTGTAAGGAGATAAGGAAGCCTATTTTTTAAAAAAGATCTTGGAGGAGTTCATTTTCTAAATTTGCATTGGTTCAGGATACTGAACAAAGTCAGCAATCATTTAATTTGGTAATCCCTTAGGTCCGTTAAAATAACCCAGACTAGATGGGAGTGAAAGAAGAGCACATGAATTATATTCGAATATGAAACAATAGCTCAAGATTTATTAATTGATTTTGGTTCATTGTGTGCATAAAGTCAGTGGAGTCTTTTATTGATTACATACCTAATTTGTCATGATGTTCTGTCCCTAACCTGCTCTTTCATTGCCACTGTAACTGAATCCAGCCCGATTGTTTTTAGTCATCTTCTCTTTCTTTCCAACATTCCCAGCATTATAACTTTCTCCAGAGAGTTAACTCTTTATATAATGTTTCCAAACTGAGATAATTTGAGCCTGGTCATTTGTTGAGCGAGCACTCTGGTTGAATCAATTGATGTTCCATTTCCTTGTTTTTTTGGCTGCCCACAGTATACTCAGGAGTCTTCTCCAACCCTAAAATTAAAAAGTGGCAATTCTCTTTCTCTCCTGCTTCTTCAAAGTCCAACATTTACTTCCATAGAGTATTACAGGGAATACATGAGTTGAACAATTCTGACCTTTGTAGATATGGACATACAACTTCCTGATAGTTAGAACAATTAACCAGAGGAACAGCCTGCCTCCAGAAGAGGGGAATGCTCCAACACTGGAAGTTTTTAAGAAGAGACTGGACAGCCATTTTTCAGAAATGGTGTAGGATTTCCTGCCTGAGCAGGGGGTTGGACTAGATGACCTCCAAGGCCCTTTCCAACTTTATTATTATTATGGCATCTGAATATATTTTCCAGGGCCTTCATGGCTGCTTTACTAAGTGCTAGTTTGTGATGTATTTCTTGACTGCTTGTGAAAAGGTCTTGGCAATGGAAGGCCCAAACACCCAAAGAAACTCAATCTTGCTTGAGCTGAGCTGAAGCCTGCTGCACTCTATCCAGGACCCTCAGCCTCCAGCCCCTTGGACAAAAAGACCACATTTTTTTAAGTTGAGATTTTTGTCTTTCTTAGCTAAAGAACATGACTAATAATGCAAAAAGTTCTTCTATTTTTATTTATGGTACCTACCTACCTACCTACCTACCTACCTACCTACCGATCTATCTATCTATCTATCTATCTATCTATCTATCTATCTATCTATCTATCTATCTATCTATCTATCTATCCCTATCACATTTACAAACTGCCTATCTTCCTCACAGTTACTGTGATTATTGTCAAATAAGATATAAAACATAAAAATATAGATAATATAGATATTATAATATAAGGCAGATTAAAACAAGAATAAAATGTCTAAAATTCAGAATTAAAAAGACAGGGCAGGTCCTTCAAGACACTAACTAGCCCCATGGCTGTGTGCATCTCTGTGGGTCCCAAGTGAGTCAGCAGAACCAGACATTTCTGAACAGTCAAGAGAATGGGTACCCACCTCATCTCTGGTGGACGAATGTTCCAAGGGGCAGGGACAATGGCAGAGAAGGCTCTCTTCCTGGACCTCATGAACTGGAGTCTTTAGCTGATGAGGTCTGCAAATACTTTTCCAACCAGACCAGGTGAGATGGGCCAAAGTAATGGGATGAAGATGGTTCCATAGGTAGCCTATCCCAATGCCAGGTACTTCAAAGGTCATAACCAACACCTTCAATAGGACCTAGAAGCAAACTGGCATCCAATGCAGCTTGTGCAACAGAGTTGTTATATGTGCAGTCCTTTAGGTGTCCATAATTGTTGGCACAGCCACATCCTGTGCCATCTGAACTTCTAGATACTTTTCAAGAGTAGCCCCAGGTAGAGCACAGATTGTTAGATTGTCAAATTTGTGTACTAGACTTATAAGACAGCAATCCAACTGATTAGTTATAAATGTCCTTAAAGGAACAGTTTCAGGAAATATGATGTGATTTTATGAATAGAAGATGAAAACTAACTGCAGTCTCTTATCTTGCAGCATACAGAGTATGAGCTTCTGTCATGTCCTGCCCTTCTTCTTTGCCACTCATGAGATCAACCAGAATCCAAAGCTGCTACCCAACATCACCCTGGGCTACAGCATCTATGAGAACTTTTTCAGTGCAAGGATAACATATGAGGTCATGATGGACTTGCTGTCTACAGGGCAAGAGAATGTCCCAAACTACAGTTGTGGAAGACAAAATAATCTTCTGGCTGTGCTTGAAGGGACTGATTCGGAGTTCTTTACTTCCATTTCAACTATGCTGGGCATCTACAAAATTCCACAAGTAGGAATGAATACTGAAGCTAATTTCATTTTGTAAAGTCTATTGATAATCCAAAAGGGGTCAGATAATAAATAAAATAGTCAGATTGCAGAGCTTAAAGAACACCTGAACTATTCATCAGGCATTCAAATACCTTTCCTCATTCTTACATCATTGCATATCTTGATTTTTTTTAAAGATACATAGATTACACAGAGATGTTTCAACTGAATGAACCTTCACCCATAGCTCATCTGAAGTGCTCTCAACCATATTTTGCATGGAATTTGCATCCTCTTTTCCTGCCCTTCTGCCTCTTTTTCCTGTCTTCTGGTCACTGCAGTCTCATGTCTTGGCAGACAAAAACATCTTTTTACCCTTATTCCAACCAATTCCAAACAACATCTCTAAGGATTGTAATGAAAATAACATAGGCAAATGTTACTTTAAGAGAGTTTTTCCCTACTTGCACGTAAAGACAATGAAAACATACCCAGCTGACATATTTTTTTCTACTGCATTCACATGATGTTCCATTTTCCACAATCTATGATAAAAGCAAATCAAATGATATATTTTTTAAAGCGTTTACAATACAAGAGTACAGCAAAAACAGAAAAACTGTAATACAGCTATTTGTTATTGGGGAAAGGAAAAAAGGAAAGGAAAATAAAACAGCATATCTAATGAAAAGTTCTGTGCAGTTGTATAACTTGGTGAATATAATTGAGCAGATGATATGTCAGTATAGAGTTAACATCAGAAAAAAAGTCCCTTAGAGATAAGAACTTATTTTTGTCCTTAAAAGCAAAGCAATCAACCATCTTTTCTGTTTCATCTTAGATCAACTATGGGGTCATCAGCCACATTCCAGAGCAGAAACATCATTTTCCTTTTTTCTACCGGGTGAGTCCAAAACAAGAACCTCCTCACTTGGCAATTGTCAAGTTGCTCCTGCATTTCCGATGGACGTGGATCGGCCTCGCTGCTCTGGACAATGAAAGCGGAGAAAAGTTCAGAAGGACCTTTGTGCCAGAAGCCGTAAGGAAAGGTGTCTGTGTTGCCTTCTCAGAAAGCTTACCCTTGGGTCCTAGAGCAGGGAGGGAAAAGGACATCCTTGAATATTTTAGCGACACTAAAGTGAAAAGTATTGTTTGTTACTTGAACTTTCAGGTCACATTAATACTAGCAGTGCTAATACGAGACATTGAAAAGAAAAAAATCCTGTTTGAGGAAAAAGTATGGATTGCTACAGCTTTGTCAGATTTAAATGTGAGATTATTTTACCGATTGGTTAATCTCCAGCATAACCATCTTTTATTATCCTTCTCAACTAAGTCAAAGAAAAGGACACAATATTATGATTTTGATTCACATTATTCTGCTACAGGAAAGTTTGGGGAGGCAGCATTTCTGTGTTCTTATTCAAGCCCTTTGTTGTCTAAGAAAGTTTGGAACAGATGCCTGGAAAAAGAGACTTGGGAAATCCCATCCCCGGATCTGGTTGGAAGAATCCTGTCTGAGGATGGCTCCAGTATTTCCACAACAATCCAGGTTGTGGCCTGGGTCCTCAGTGCTGCCTTTTCCTCCCAAATGAGTAAGAGGAGAATGCCTGTTGGGGACCACCAGACACTCCAGATGGTACTGCCATGGCAGGTAATGCTTCTTCAAAATGTTGCTGATGGTTCCCTTTCCATTCTTAAATGTTACATTAAAGATAAGTATCATCATATGGGGATGACCTAACAACAATTGCCTGTTTCTAATATTTGTTCTAACCAAACAAATAGTTTGTGTTGCTGAATCTTCTAGATTAAACCTGGTGTGCTGATTCAGGATGCTTGTGACATTAGGATAAATGTTTCAAGAGACTGGAAGTTTCTTTTCACAATTGTTGAATAAATAACAGTAGGATGTGACATTTTTTACATTTTTTAAAATCCTACAAGCTAGACTCCAGCAGTATGTTGACCGAGAACTACCAGAAGTACAGGCAGGATTTCGAAGAGGCAGAGGAACTAGAGATCAAATTGCCAACATATGCTGGAGCATGTAGAAAGCTAGGGTGTTCCAGAAAAACATCTACGTCTGCTTCATTGACTATGCTAAATGTTGAGTCCTTGGCGAAAAGCAGACACGAGAAGCAGTTGTAGTTCTCAGGTTTTCTTTTATTCTGTGTTCAGCTTACAGGTGAAGGCTTCAGCAGCGCCCAAAAGCTCCCAGCCTCTTATATAGGCAATTCCCGGGTCAATGTGTTACTTTTCCCGCGCCAGCACCCGCGCATGCGCACAGGCGCTGGCGACAGCCTGTCTGGTCCCGGGCAGCTTGCACCTGCCCGGGACTGCCTGCAAACGCCCCGAGCCCGTTTGCAAGGCTCGGGACATAACACCCCTTTCCCCCGGGCTAAAACTACTACCAACATACAATCATTTCTTAATGCAATGTTCTACTCCCCAGTGCTCCTACTGTTTTCTGGCTTTTGTTTAGCCAGCAATGTTATGTAATCCTCTAAGTACTTAGGAGATTTCCTTGCTCTCTGTGACCTTCTCAGCTCTGGGTTTCTGACAGGTGTTCCCTGACTGAAGGGAGACGTGAGCCTGTTCTCCTTATCTTGCCTTGGTGCCTTCCAAGGACTGTGCCCCAATGCCTGGCCTGCTTGCTCGCCCACCGGGCTCGTCAGGCCAGGGCTTCTGTCACTTTGTGACCTGGTTGACCTGCCTAGCTGTAGGCCCTCGGGCCCCTTGACGTGATAGCCACTGCTGGGCGTCTCTGTAGAACCTCCTAGGTCCGTCCAAGACCTGTCAGGAGGCTGTCCATTCCCTAAACCCCGTTCTGTGTCCGGGCTCGTGTGGGTTTCTGTACCTTCCCAAAACTCAGTTACTCCCTGATTTGGGCTAGAGGTGTTGCGGTCGGGACTTGGTTCCTCGACCACCTCCCTGTATGTTTGACCCCCTGTAGGACTTGGGGTAAGGTCAGGCCAACTCTGGGGATTATGTGCCAGCTCTCTTGCGGGATATGATTTATTGGGATGCTCCCGGGTATCCTCCCTGACTGGAGTACTGCGCTGTGCAGGTGAATAGTGATTGTACCCCTGGGGTGACTCCCTGGCTGGAGTAGGCGTGAATGCCTGGTAGTTGGATAGGCTCTTAGAATTCCTGTTTGGGGCACTCGCGGAATCATGGAATGGGCCGTTTGTGACTCCATCATTGGAGTTGGGCAGCAGCTCGTGCCCTTCCCTTTGCTCTAAAGGGTCCCCCTCCCCCCTGGAAGAGGCCCAGGAGGCGCATCTGGAAGATCCCGCCTAGGGCGGAGTTGGTCGATGTGCCGATGCAGGACACGATCGTTGTCTAGGGCTACCTCGTAGGATAGAGGACCTGTGACCCTGGAAATAGAAGCGGGGACCCATGTATGACCAGGCCCGTAATTGCGAGTCCAAACCGGGGCACCCACAAGTAGTTGTCTAGGTGCCCTAGGATGTGAGGTAGATGAAGGCAGTCTGTCCGGATGCAACCGGTCAAGCTTCGTAGTAAGTTTGCGCCCCCAGCGAAGTTCAGCTGGGCTTCTCCCTGTAGAAGTGGACGGTGTGGTGCGGTAAGAAAGGAGAAAGTCAGCCAACCTGTGATACCAGTCCCCATAGGTGAGTCTTTTCAAGGCGTCCTTTGTGATGCGGACCATGCGTTCAGCCATACCGTTGGTGGATGGGTGGAAGGGTGCAGACGTGGCATGACGAATCATGTTAGCCTGTAAGAAAGCTTGGAATTCGGAGGAAGTAAATTGAAGGCCGTTGTCAGACACGATGACATCTGGAAGCCCGTGTGCATCAAAAATCCCCCTCAGTACCTGAATAGTCTTTGCAGCGGTGGTGGATGAGACAGGTACAACCTCAAGCCATTTTGAATGACTGTCAACGAGGACCAAGAAGAACTGGCCCTGAAAGGGCCCAGTGTAGTCAATGTGCACCCTAGACCATGGGGACTGTGTATCCTCCCATCTATGCACAGGAGCTTGGGGCATCTCTGGGCGAGAGCGCTGGCACAGGTGCATGCATGCACCTTAGCCTCAATGTCCTTATCTAACCCAGGCCACCACAAGTGGCTGCGTGCAAGGGCCTTCATGCGAACAATGCCAGGATGACCCTCGTGGAGGGACTCTAAGATCCTAGTCCTCATTGAGGTGGGAATGACAACTCTGTTTCCCCAAAGCAGACAATCCTGAGACGTGGACAACTCGTTCCTTTTGGACCAGAAACTCTGAAACTCAGGACTAGGGCAGTGCTCAGGCCATCCAGACAAAACCCAAGAAAGGACACGTGAAAGTGTGTGATCTGTGCCTGTTTCAGCGGCAACATCCCTGGCATTTAGAGGGGACTCGGGCAAGGCTTGGATGGAAAGAATGTTGACAGCTGGCGCAGGGTCAGCTTCTACAACTGGCAGGGGTAGTCTACTGAGGCCATCAGCATGGCCCATTTCTTTTCCAGGCTTGTGGAGTAATGAAAAATCATATGCAGACAGAAAAATAGACCACCTAAGCATTCTAGGGGAAATGATTTGGGGAGTTTGTTTACGTGTGGTAAACAGTCCCAGCAGAGGCTTATGGTCAGTGAAGACCGTGAAATGCCTGCCATACAAAAAATCATGGAATTTTTTAATTCCAGCAACAACAGCCAGAGCCTCCCTGTCTATCTGAGCATAGTTGCGCTCAGCAGAAGACAGTGTTCTGGAGTAATATGCAACAGGAACCTGAGTTCCATCAGAACTGAGGTGGCTCAGGACGGCTCCTACCCCGTAAGGGGAAGGATCACAAGCGATGCACACAGGAAGGGACTCATTGAAGTGTGCAAGTACACTGTTAGAAGTGAGTAAGGCCTTGACCTCATTGAAACTAGCCTCATGTGTTCGTGACCACTGCCACACTGCTTGTTTGTCTAACAGCCTGTGAAGAGGCTCAGCTACACTAGCTTTATGTGGAAGAAAGGAATTGTAGAAATTCAGGAGGCCCAGGAAGGCCTGAAGTTCGGCCTTAGACTTTGGCTTAGGTGCTTCTAAAATGGCAGTTAGTTTGGATTCAGCAGGGTGAATCCCAGCAGCATCAATTTTGAACCCCAGAAATTCAGTAGAAGGCACCCCAATTTTGCATTTGTCTTTTTTGAGCTTGAGGCCTGTTTTCCTGAACCTTAACAGAACAGCCCTTAACCTTTCAGCTAGAATGTGTGTGGAGTCTCCTGCAATTAAGACATCATCAAAGTAGGGGCAAACCCCCGGTATGCCCCGTAGTGTGTTTTCCATTACGCTTTGGAAAATCCCTGGAGCGACATTCACTCCAAACTGTAGCCTTTTTACCTTAAAGGCTCCCCTGTGGGTCACAATAGTCTAAGCTATGGCAGCATCATCATCAACAGGCAGCTGTTGATACGCTTGAGCTAGGTCAAGCTTCGCAAAAACGCGCCCCCCCCCTTGAGGGAGGCCAGAATATGACTGACCACAGGAACAGGATAGGCATGTTGCTGCAATGCCTTATTAAGAGTGCATTTGTAGTCAGCACAAATGCGAATGTCCCCATTTGCCTTTAGAGGCGTGACAATGGGGGTCTCCCAAGGGCTGGAATCAACAGGTTCTAGAATTCCCTGTTGGATCAGTTTGTCTAACTCAGTGTCAATTTTACTCTTTAAAGCAAAAGGGACCCTTCTTGCTTTAATTCTAATGGGAGTGACAGTGGGGTCTAGTTTTAAGGACACAGGGGGTCCCTTGAATGTGCCCAGCTGGGGGCTGAAGACATCTGCAAATTCTTTGCAGACTTCCTGTAGGTCGAGTGTTTGTAAGCTGTTGAGCCCCGTGACGTGTATCCCCAAGGCTTCAAACCAATCGAGTCCTATGAGACTCGTTCGTTCACCCCCTACTACTAATAGGTCTAGTGGACCTTCAAAATTCTTATACTGTACGTTAAGGGTGGCCTCCCCCTTAACACACACTCTCGAATTCTGAAAATCTGTTAGCACAATGTCAGAAGGCCTTAACTTGGCCTGAGTTCCACTGCCGGAACAAATCTTCCTAAAAGTAGGCAAGGAGATGATTGAAAGTGCAGACCCCATGTCTAGTTCCATGGTTAATGGAACCCCTTGTAGCTTCACCTTGAGTGACAGCTTTTTCTTAATGGGCTTGTGTGTGCCTGTCCTAAGGATGCTCCTTCGCGAAGCGCAAAAACCTACCCTATTCTGGCTAGGGACCCTGGTACCTTTCAGGCGCAGTTCTTCCTGAGGTTGTACCTTTCGTCGGCCCAGACACACAGCTGCAATATCTCCTTGTTTCCCGCACGCCCGGCAGATCGCGGCGCGGAACTTGCAGTTGGCTCTCCTGTGGCGACCTCCACAGCCGATGCACTTGAGGGAAGCTGAAGAGCTTCCTTTCCGGTTCTCTTCCTTCGTGGGGTGAAGACGGTCGACTTCCTCGTCCGGATCCTCCTCGGAGTTCCCTTGGACTTCTTCTTGGTGCACGGATGCAACATCTGGACTGTTCCTGATCGGCCGCATGTTCTTGATGGCGCCGCCTGCTGCTTCTTCTGCGGTGACCTCTCTTAAGGCATCTTGGAAAGACAAGTCCTTTTTGGCGAAAAGCCTCTGTTGTAGCTCTCGATGCCTTAGCCCGCACACGAATCGATCCCTCAGTCGTTCTTCGAGGTCCTTGAACTCGCAGTGCTTGGCGGCCTTTCTTAATGCGGCGATGTATTCTTTGGCCGATTCTCCGGATCGTTGATCCCTCTGCTCGAAAGTGTGGCGCCATGCGATGACGGACATCTTAGGCTGGAAGTGCTCCTTCAGTAGCTTCTTTAGATCTGCGTAGTTGACAGACTCTAATGGGACAGGTGCTGTGAGGTTCTCCGCAATTTCGAAGGCGTCTTGACCACAGACACACAGCAGGGTGGCAGCCTTCAAGCTATCTTCCCTCACTTGGTTCACCTTGAGGTAGTTTTCCAACCTGGCTACGTAGGACTCCCACCTCTCTGGATGTGAGACATCGAACTCCAAAAGCTTTCCAATTTTCGCCATCTTCAGGAGACGGGTCTAAAAGCCAGCCTACCCCCGAATGCACGCTGGATTGGCGGGTAGCTGCCGAGTCAACTCCGTTCCGCTGCTCAGGACTCACTTGGGTAAGCTTACACCTCTTCCTTTCCAGACGATGTAAGGCATCCCACCTTCGTCGCCAGTGTTGAGTCCTTGGCAAAAAGCAGACACGAGAAGCAGTTGTAGTTCTCAGGTTTTCTTTTATTCTGTGTTCAGCTTACAGGTGAAGGCTTCAGCAGCGCCCAAAAGCTCCCAGCCTCTTATATAGGCAATTCCCGGGTCAATGTGTTACTTTTCCCGCGCCAGCACCCGCGCATGCGCACAGGCGCTGGCGACAGCCTGTCTGGTCCCGGGCAGCTTGCACCTGCCCGGGACTGCCTGCAAATGCCCCGAGCCCGTTTGCAAGGCTCGGGACATAACACTAAAGACTTTGATTGTGTGGATCACAACAAATTGTGGCACGTTCTTAAAGAGATGAGAGTACCAGACATCTTATTTGTCTCTTGAGAAACCTATATGTGGGTCAAAAAGCAACAGTGAGAACAGGACACGGAACCACTAGCAGTGGTTCAAAATTGGGAAAGGAGTCTGGCAAGGCTGTATATTGTCACCCTGCCTATTTAACTTATATGCAGAACACATCATGAGAAAGGCAGGGCTAGATGAATCAAAAGTTGGAATTAAGATTGCCGGGAGAAATATCAACAACCTAAGATAGGCAGATGATACCACTCTAATGACAGAAAGTGATGAGGAACTAAAGAGCCTCTTAATGTGGGTGAAGAAGGAGAGTGCAAAAGTTGGCTTGAAACTCAACATTAAGAAAACCAATATCATGGCATCCGGGCCTCTCAATTCCTGGCAAATGGATGGGGCAGAAATGGAGGTAGTGACAGATTTTATTTTCCTGGGCTCCAAGATCACCTCAGATGGGGTCTGCAGCCAAGAAATTAAAAGACGCTTGCTCCTGGGGAGGAAAGCTATAGCAAATCTAGACAGCATACTAAAAAGCAGAGACATCACCCTGCCAACAAAAGTGCATATAGTTAAGGCCATGGTTTTCCCAGTTGCAACGTATGGATGCGAAAATTGGACCATAAGAAAGGCTGAGCAACAAAGAATTGAGGCCTTTGAACTATGGTGCTGGAGAAGACTCCTGCGAGTCCCTTGGACTGCAAGGCGTTCAAACCGGTCAGTCCTAGAAGAGATCAACCCCGACTGCTCTTTAGAAGGCCAGATCCTGAAGTTGAAACTCAAATACTTTGGCCACCTAATGAGAAGGAAGGACTCACTGGAGAAGGGACTAATGCTGGGAAAGATTGAGGGTAATACAAGAAGGGGACGACAGAGAATGAGGTGGCTTGATGGAGTCACTGAAGCAGTAGGTGTGAACTTAAATGGACTCCAGAAGAAGGTAGAAGACAGGAAGACCTGGAGGAACATTGTCCATGGGGTGACGATGGGTCGCACATGACTTTGCAATTAACAAAAACAAGGATGTGACATGCTCTATTGAGTTTCCACCATTGTTGCACAACATGTTTGGGATCTGAGCTTACCAATTTCATAAAGAAGAGTAGGCTAAAATAAATTAAAAAGATATATATGTGTGTGAGAAGGGAAGACACAAAGACATAGACAGACAGACAGAGTGGAAAGAGCCTGTAAGAAACGATGGGAGTGTGAAAGAAAGAGAGGGAGAGATGTAATTAAAGTGAAAAATATACTCTTCCTACCACATTTGCAGACAGAAGCACTAGGATAAAGTACCGCTGTTTTGACTTAGTGCTCAAATGAGAATGTATACATTGCAAGGGTGATTCTCCATGTCTTTTCAGCTCCATCCATTTCTAAGAAACTTCCAGATTTACAATTTTTCTGTAAATGACGTTTATTTGAATGAGTATGGAATTCCCACTGCTGACTTTAATATCATGGACTGGGCAATATTTCCCAACAAATCTGCTGCTGGGGTGATAATTGGGAATGTTGAAAAAGAAGTCTCTTCAGACATCAAGATCTCTGTGGATGAGAGTGCCATCATATGGCCAACATCTTTTAACCAGGTAACCAAGTCTGCCTCTATGTGGGTTTTATTGTTCACCTGTTCCTATGTATCCATGTGATTTTTTGGTTTATCAGTCTTTTAACTCAGATGGAGAGTCACCACTGCTAAAAGTACAAGTTGAAGGAGAAATTATTTTTCATGGTCTTCTCAAAAGATCTGTTCTTATGATAAGGGATATCCGGTTTGATGTTGTAGTGATACAGTTGTGGGGAGTGCGAAGCTCCACACCCCATAGCTGATTTCCTTCTACCAGGGAGCCCCCAAAGCCCAAAAGTCACCCCAGAGAGGCAATAACAAAGAAGGAAACCCTTGTTGATCATGGGCAGGTCGCAATTAGCACATTTGATCTGAGGAAATCCCTCCAAACCCACAGAAGAGAGATGGACTGCATTTATGCAGTCTGTACAAGAGCTACTGACAGCTGGGAAGGGTGAGGACTAGCCCTACGAGAGGATCAATAACAGTATGTCATGGAACTGGGTGAGAAGATCCTCTTTCTATCTACCATTTTTGAACACTATTCCTTGGAATAAATTCCCCCAAAGCAAGAACTCCCCAGATGTGACTGGAGGAAGGGGATTTCCCCCCCCCACCAGAGAAACAAAAGTGGGAGGAAGAAAACTTATCCCTGGGATGGACTTGGCATAAAGCCCAGATACAGATAAGCAGCCAGCTGGATGACTTTGAAAGCTCTTGGAACAGCTGAAGATAGAAGGAAGCAGGACTTTATATAATATTTTATCACTGAATGTATGGAATTATACTGCTCACTGTGGATTACAAACGTTGGTTGACCTGGGATTTCAAGAAACATCTAGAGACAGAGAACAATATGGCTTTTTACTACTCCTGGCTTGGTGAGTCTTACTGATTGGTTTAAGATTAGCTGGCCATTTTGATTACAAATATCGATTGACTTTATAACTACTCCTCCAAACCTGATAGTGACAGACAGTTTTTTTTTGAGATAAAGATACTTTCCAGGGGGCACAACAGATTGATGATAGAGTAACTGGAGGAGGAATAAAAAAACAGAGTATCCCAAACCTTGCTAAAACTTCTAAAAAATCTCCTTCAGCACCATCATCTGGGTAGCCCAGCCCAGTATATCAGAGATTGATTGAAGCCATGATTCAACAAGAAATGAAATGCAAACAACATTGCAATCAATTCAGGAAGCAATTGTTTCACATAAAGAAGATACAAGGAAACAAGAAACAATTTGGATAAGATAAATGAGCAGGTCTTCATTATAAACTCACAATTAGAAAATTCTCAACAAATGATTACAAAAAATGAGCAAGAAATCCAGAAAATGGAAGAGAAATCAAAAGAAACTAAGAAAAAGATGGAGGAAAGAAAAGAAGAAAATCAAAAATTAGCACAGGCAAATAAAAGCTTGGAAGATACAATCACAATACTGGAAATGGAAAAAGATCACACTTTTTAACAGAACAGAACGTACCTGAAGATAAGGAGGAAGTCCTAACATAAATGATTACTAATTTGTTTGCTGAAGCACTAGAAGTGAAAAAAATGAGATGGAAGGAGAATTGGATCAGGTATATAGAATTAACTCAAGCTACACAAGGAGACATAGACTCCCTAGGTTCACATTAGATTTGTGAAAAAAACAATGAAATATTGAAGAGAGTAAGAGATGAGCTGCTGATGTATAGAAAAAAAGAAATTGTGGTCCTGAACAGATCCCTAGGAGGATAAGATATTCTCGAAAATACTACCAATTTTTGATTATAAAATTAAATGAAAAAGGAGTGAATTTCAGATGGTTGGTCCTAGAGGGAATATTAATAAATTGGGATATGAAAATTGGACTCCATCTTTAAGGCAACAGAGTTCTATGAGACATACAGAAGTTTTCTTGAAGAGAAAACACAAGAACCACAAGGGGATAGGGAAGATGAAATACAGAGAAAGTTAGTAACAGAAGAGACACCCATACAAAAAGAAGAAGAAGAAGAAGAAGAAGAAGAAGAAGAAGAAGAAGAAGAAGAAGAAGAAGAAGAAGAAGAAGAAGAAGAAGAAGAAGAAGAAGAAGAAGAAGAAAATACAGATCAAGAAAGAAAGTAGGTGATAAAAGAACAGAGACAGGAATTGTCCACTAGGTGAATAAAACCTAAATATAAGAAGATGGAGAAAGAAAGTGGAATTTTCTCAATGAATATAAATGAATTGAACTCCCCATCAAAAAGAAATATTTTCTGCACGATTACGGAAACTAAAAATAGATATAATTTGTCTCCAAGAAACACATATAAAAAACCAACACTATAAATTGCTGGAATATTCCAAAATTGGGAAACTTTATTTTACATCAGCATCTCAAAAGAAAAGAGGGGCCACTTTATATATAAAAGAGACATTGGAATCCAAACAGGTCTACTCAGATAAAGAAGGAGGAATCCTAATGATAGAAATAATGATAAATCAAAACCAGATACTGATGGTAGCAATGTATGCACCAAATAACAAACAAGAAGAATTATATCAAAAATTACAAAGGAAAATATTGGAAATGGAACATCAAAGCATTTGTTTGATAGGAGATTTTAATACAATTGTAGATAGAAAGTTAGATTATAGAAACAGCAAAAGAGGGGAAAGGGGAAAAAAGACACTCCCTAAGGTGTTTTTTAGAATGACAGAAGAAATTTCCATACAGGATACTTAGACAGAAAGTAACCCAAAAAAGACCCAGTACATGTTTTATTTGATTAGACATAAATCTTGGCCTAGAATTAATTAAGTACTAATATATATGAGATTGAGGTAAAACCTAACATTTGGGTGGATCATAATCCAATAATGCTGACCCGGAAAGAGGTAAAGAAGAAATCAAGATAGACTTTAAATCAATCTTTGTTAAAAGAGAAACAATTTGTAGAATTAGCAATAAAGGAAATGGAGTTTTTCTTTAAAGAAAATAAAAGGGAAACAATATGAATTCAGAATGTATGGGACATAGCCAAAGCGTACTGTATATTCTGGCAAATAAGACAACTCAGCGTATAAGACGACCCCCGACTTCGGCACCTATTTTAATGCTTGCGGAAGTCATCTTATACGCCAGAAAGTACAGTATTTTAGAGGATTAGCTATAACATGTATGGCTAAAAAGAACAACAACAAAAAAAACATAACAGAGAAGAATTCAAGAAACTGGCATTAGAATTACAAATACACCCACAAAAGAAAATTGTGAAAAGACAAATGGAGACAATGAAACATAAATTAAATTTAATAGAGTCAGAAGCATTGGTTCTACAAATAAAAAGGATAAAACAAAACTTTTTTGAAAATAAAAACAAGCTGGGAAAATGGTTGGCATATAAACTGAAAAAAGAAAGAGAGAAGAAACTGATAATAAACTACAAGATGAGAAGGGTGACATACAATTTCAAACTGATGCAATTAAAAAAACAAAGAATTTTATGAAAAATTATATGATGTAGAAGGAATTTCTCGAGAAAAAAATGATACAATACTTGGAAAATGCAAACCTACCAAAAATATCAGAAAACCTAAAAAATATATTAAATGAAAAAATTACAATGATGGAAATCATAGAAGCTATAAAAAAGCAGAAAAACGATAAAATACCAGGACCGGATGTGCTACCCGCAGAGGTTTGCAAATATCTACAAGATACATTAAGCCTACCAATGAAGAAAGTGTGTAACGAGGTATTATTAGAGGATGGAAGCAAGTATTACTTTAATGTGAAGGGAAGATTCAGATTTGACACAGATGAAAAATTATAGACCAATATTATTATTAAATGTGGATTATACATTTTTTGCCTCAGTAATAGCAGAGAGATTGAGAAGATTCTTGATTGAAATTGCTACTGTTAGATTAGCAAAAATGTTTAAAAATATGTCTAGCAAATGTTGGAAATGTAATCAAAATCCCAGTACATATTATCACTTGTGGTGGACATGTGTAAAAGCAAAAATCTTTTAGACTAAAATACATACTTGATGAGAAAAGATGTTAGGAAAACATGTAGATTTTAAACCTGAACTGTTTTTTTACTCGGCGTAATGCTAGAAAAGTTTGATAAACGAAATGTATATTTAACATTACATGTATTTGCACTGCACTGGAAAAATGAGATAGCACAATTAAAAGAAGCAATAAGGAAGAAAATATTGGACTGTGCAGAAATGGACAGACTCACATTGAGAATCAAAGTGAAAGAAGATACAGAATACTTTCAAATATAGAACTTATTTTATCAATGATTGGAAAAGCAGGGCAGAGAGTAAGAATTTAACCAATTTGTTGTTGTTGTTAATTGCGAAGTCGTGTCCAACCCATCGCGACCCCATGGACAACGTTCCTCCAGGTCTTCCTGTCCTCTGGAGTCCATTTAAGTTCACACCTACTGCTTCAGTGACTCCATCCAGCCATCTCATTCTCTGTCATCTCCTTCTTCTATTGCCCTCAATCTTTCCCAGCATTAGTGACCCAGTGAGTCCTTCCTTCTCATTAGGTGTCCAAAGTATTTGTGTTTCAACTTCAGGATATGGCCTTCTAAAAAGCAGTTGGGGTTGATCTCTTCTAGGACTGACCGGTTTGAATGCCTTGCAGTCCAAGGGACTCGCAGGAGTCTTTTCCAGCACCATAGTTCAAAGAATTTAAGCAATATGACTAGGCAAAAATCAACCCAGATAACACGTTGTTCATTAAGCACAAATGAATAGTAATGATAGAAAACTAATAAAAATACTTTAAAAAAAATCTATTTCTTATGATGGGAATACCAGCATTGTTCCGGTGTAGAATGGAAAACATGTTGTTGGCTAGGCCAAAGCTGCTTGTAGCACATAAGGAAACTTAGGAGCATCACAAACCAGGGAACTGGCCTTTGACACTGAGGAACATATGGTAGGGCGTTTTATTCAGAGGAATCTTTGGTGTTCTCTGAGCTTGGTTGTTTGTTTGCAGGTAATTTCATTGATTAATTTCCCAACTAAGTAACATCATCAATACCCGATGATAGCAGTGATAATGTTATCTACTCAAGTAATGAAATATCTGCAAACAGGCAGTCAAACCAGAGAGCATCAAGGAGTTTACAATTCAACCCTGAGTTATACAGAATTTCTTCTATTGAATCATTCAATGTTTTTTCAGAACTGGAGTCTCCTTTGAGACTCAGTTGATAGTAAATTGAGATGTAAGAAATACATATTGTAAGAAGGCAAAGGAAATGTTGTGACAGATGATGTCCTAGCAATTGCTAAGATAAGATGAAGTAACCTTTTGATTTCCATGCTTTGGACTAGGCTTTCCATAGTTTTGTATCGTTGATCAGTTGGCTGAAGCTGATAGGATCTGAAGCCCAAATGCAGAAAAATCCCAGCATAATGATGATTGGACTGGAGAGTCAGCAGCTTTTTCTGAACATTACGGGGACTCTGAGATTATAGCCTGCTGAAATGAAACTGCTAGTGGAGAAATTTCACTAAACAAAAATATCGCTTCCATTTTTAGAAGTAATTCCCTCATTCATACATTTCTCTGATTTTTCTTTCTGTTCAGAAGGCCCCCTTTTCTAGGTGTACAGAAAGTTGCCTCCCAGGATATACCAGGCTGACTAGAGAGGGAGAACCAGTTTGCTGCTATGACTGTTCTTCATGTATTGAAGGAACTATCTCCGTGCAGGAAGGTAGGTAATTCAAGAACAAAGAAGCAGCACTAGTCTTTTATTCTAAGGATAATATAGTAGCAATAGGAATTGCACTTAGACTTACATATTGCTTCATAGTGCTTCACAGCATGCTCTAAGCAGTTTACAGAGTCAGCATATTGCCCCTCAAAAATCTGGGTCCTCATTTTACTGATTTTGAAAGGATGGAAGACTTATTGAACCTTGAGTTGATCAGTATCAAACTCCAGGCTATGGGCAGAGTTAGACTGCAATACTGCATTCTAATCACTGTGCCACCACGGCTCTGGTATTAGCAATATTTGTTCTCATATACTAATATGTTATATCTAGACTCAGGAAACAGACTAAAAACACTGCAAGAACTGTTCAGTGAAGGTAAAATTCACCATTGTGAATGTTTTCACAAGTTGCTGAAACAATAACAAGCAATTTTTCAAAAAGATTGAGAGACCTTAAGAAACACGATAGCATTTGAAACATATATAGAAAACAAGATTTATGATTAAGAACCATATATAAATTATTTTTAAAATACAACATGGAGGTGGAAAAAAATAAACATTTTTATGATAAAATGGATGCAAAATGTCAAACAATTAAGCACAATACAAAAATGAGAAGAGCTTTTAAAAAGAAAAATATAGAAAATTCACGCCAAGTTATAATTTAAGGGGAAATTGCTGCAAATGTTTTTCAAATGTTCTAAAGCTACATCAACAATTGCAAAATAAACAAATAATAGAACATTTAATGTTGGAAAAGCCACGAGAAGAAGGAACACTTTATCATCTGTAGTGGTTGTGCAAAAAAACCTCAAAAGCATTGGAATGAAATACATCAAATTATTCAGAAAAATCCTATACAAAATGAACTGAAATCACAAATATTCTTTATAGGTATAGTTTCAAAAAGCAAAAAATAAAAAATAAAAAAAAAATGCTAACCCTAACCCTAACCTCAGACTCTACTAAGATATTTTTTCTGGCAGTCGCAAGAAGAAAGTTAGGAGAGAATTGGAAAAATAGATATTTTGGCAGTGATGTCAGATTGCGAGGTCAGTTTGGAGAATATGCATCAAAGACACTTGACAATACCTACAGCAGTGATTCTTGGTAACATTAAGTCATGTGGACATGAACTCCCAGAATTCCTCAGGAGCCATGGAATTCAGGGAATTGGGGAATTCTGGCTGAGGAATTCTGGGAATTGAAGTACATGTCTTAAATGTTGTGAAGGTTGAAAACGCTGATCTACAGAATCTGTGATTAAGTTTAAGCAACTTTTAAAAAGAATAGCTCCCGTATGTGGAACACATTGAACAGCAGGATATATTTAAAGCTTTAGAACATGATTTTTAACCAGAAAGTTGTGAGATGAATCAAACCTAATATCAGGTGCCAGCAAGAATCTTTACACTGTAAAGTAAAACACACACACAGAGAGAAACAAATAGATTATGTGTGGAAATGGTGTGTTTGTGTTTTTGTGTTTATTCTACTCACAGCTTAGGGAAATAACAAAAGGAAAGAGAGAAATGATTTCCATAAACATAATTAACTACTTTATTCATTCTTAGTAATTAAGCATTTTTTCCTTGCATTTCATTATTCTAATAATATAATTTCTTTAAAAATAGAGAGAGAAAGAGAAAATCTTCATTGCTCTATCTACATCCTGCTTCTGGTTGTTTGGTCATGATGTACTGAATGTCATTGAATCACTATTTAAAAAGCAGTTGTGTTTTCCAGATGTAGCCCAATGTGCAAAATGTCCAGATGACCATTTCTCCAACGAGAAGCGGAATCAGTGTGTTGCCAAAGTTACAACTTTCCTGTCCTACAGAGAAAACCTAGGTCTCATCCTGGCTGTCTCTGCCCTTTTTTTGTCTCTTACCACTGGCTGAGTTCTAGGAATTTTTATTAAATATCGAGAAACTCCCATAGTCAAGGCTAACAACCGTGATCTCACCTACATTCTCCTGATCTTTCTCCTGCTTTCCTTCTTGACTTCCCTTCTATTCATTGGTCAACCCAAGAAAGTGACATGCCTTCTTCGACAAACTGCCTTCAGTATAGTTTTCTCAGTTGCTGTGTCATCCTTGCTGACCAAGACTATCATGGTGGTGATGGCATTTCTGGCCACAAAGCCAGGAAGCAAAGTGAGGAAATGGCTGGGGAAATCTTTGGCCAATTGCATCATCTTCTCCTGCTCTGGTGTTCAGGTGGGCATCTGTTTCATATGGCTGGGAATCTTTCCCCCATTCCCAGATTCTGACTTATATTCCCAAAAAGGGCAGATCCTACTGCAATGCAATGAAGGTTCAGTCATCATGTTCTATTCTGCCCTTGGCTACTTGGGCTTTCTTGCTTCCATCTGTTTCTTGGTGGCTTTTCTAGCCCGAAAACTACCAGGGGGCTTCAACGAAGCCAAGTGGATCACCTTCAGCATGCTGCTCTTCTGCAGTGTTTGGGTTTCTTTTGTCCCCGCCTACCTGAGCACCAAAGGAAAATACATGGTGGCTGTGCAGATCTTCTCCATCCTGACCTCCAGCCTCGGCTTACTTGGCTGCATCTTTGTCCCCAAATGTTATATCATCATTCTGAGACCTGACATGAACGTGAAGGAACATCTAATGTTGAAGAACAATGAGTGATCTAGATTTTGGCAGTTATATTTTATCCAAATTATTGCTCAGTTAAAATAAGACATTGCAAACAGTTTTTTGTTCAAATAATTTTTTTCCCTCCCATGTGATTAATCTTACTATCAATAAATAGTAGAGTGAAGGTTATTGATGTTTCCTCCAGCAATTGAAAACCATGTTATTTGCCTTCTAATCTACATTTCTTCAATATCCGTTCAATATATGAGATGAATAAATAAGAAAGGAGAGTACAGTGTTGTCTCATTTCTTTACTGATCTGAAATCATACTGTTTAACTCTGGTTTTTTCAGAGTATGGCTTCGAGTCCTTGTGTAAATTTTTTAAAAGGACAAAGAGATATTGTCAGATTGTCATTTCTCAAAAACATTCCATAGCTCAACATAATTTCTTTTAATTCTTCATTTAGTTTAAAAGATTGTTATGGTCACCTATCTTAAGACATATTTTATGTTTTATAATGTACAAAAGCCATAATCTTAACAAGTATTTTTGTTTTCTGTTTATCCAATCGGGAAGTGACATCTACTTTGGGTACTTAACTTATCCTTCCAATTTCCCTCCACCCTCTGTCTCCTGTTTCACCAAATTTTAAGGTAAACCAGCCAAATGCATTTCTCTCTGGGTTCTAGTCCCTAACAGCCTCATGAGGATATGAGTCTCCTGCAGGGTTCTAGTCCCTAACATCTATATAATAGGCTGGCTCAGTGGGACTGCTTTCTCCAAAATCAGCAAGCAGATCACTTCATCAGCCCTCATGACAACTGAACTGACCTTCAAAAATAAAAACTGAATTGCTTTTTTTCCCCTGTTACTGACTACAAAGGTTGGCTCACAGAAGCAGAATAACAAAAATGCCAGGCAAATAAAATGCAGGTTGACACTTTTCTTCCTGCTGCGTTCACATGATGTTCCATTTCCCCCAATCTATGATAAAACCAAATGAAATAAAATATTTTTTTATAGTCATTCACCAGCATTTACCATAAAAGAATACAGCAAAAAGAGAAACAGTGTAATACTACAATTTGTTAGTGGGGAAAGGAAAAAAAAGAATAGGGCAACAAACAATAGATCTAATAAAAAGTTCTGTGCAGTTGTATAACTTGGTGAATATAATTGACCAGCTGATATGTCAGTATAGGGTTAACATCAGAAAAAAAAATCCCTTCAAAGTAAGCACTTATTTTTGTCCTCAAAAGCAAAGCAATCTGCCATCTTTTCTATTTCATCTTAGATCAACTAAGGGGTAAGGAATGGACCCACTTCATTCACTCTCAATATGCACAGATTTTATTCCTTGTTCTACTCTTGGTCCAAATTTTAAGCTAGACCAGCATAATGAGTCTTCCTCAGGGTTCTAATCCCTAACAGCAGAATCAGGATATGAGTCTCCCTCAAGGTTCTAGTCCCTAAGAGCAGAATGAAGATATGTGTCTCCCTCAGGGTTCTAGTCCCTAACACCTACATACTAGGCTGGCCCAGTGGGACTGCTTTCTCCAAAATCAGCAACTAGGTCAGTTCGTCAACCCCCCATGACAAATGAATTGACCTTCAAAAATCAAAACTGAATTGCTTTTTCTCCTTTTACTCACTAGAAAGGGTGACTGAAAGCAGCAGAATAACCAAAATACCAAGCAAATACAATCCAGGCTCCACAAGTTTCTGAAACCAATATAGAGATGTTTTATCAAGGAGCTTTCCTCAGTATAATTTTTAGATGAGATGCAAATCTCTTGTCAGAGATGATGAAAAAATGATGAAAAAAAACAAACAAACCCAGACCCAGGAAACTACAGACCAATCAGTCTGGTATCAATACCTGGGAAGATCATGGAAAAGATAATAAAAAATCAGATCTTTGAATATCTCAAAACAAATAAAGTTATAACTAGGATGCAGCATGGGTGTGTTAAAAACAGGTCATGCCAAACCAATCTTATTTTATTTTTTGACAAAGTGACTAAATTAGTATACCAGCAAAATGCTGTGGACATAGTATACTATTTCTTCGTAAGCTAGATAAATATGGGGTAGATATCATCACCACCAGATGGATTTGTAACTGGCCGATAAACCACTCAACGAATAATTCTTAATGGTACTACAACTACATGGAGGGACATAAGCAGTGGAGTACTACAACGCTCCATCTTAGGCCTAGTACTGTTCAAAATTTTCATAAATGACTTAGATGAGTGAATAGAAGGAGAACTCATCAAATTTGCAGATGACACTAAGCTGGCAGGGATAGCCAACATCCCAGAAGACATGTTCAGACTTGAATAATGGATCCTATTAAACAACATAAAATTTAATGTGGAGAAAAGCAAGGTTTTACACTTAGGCAAGAAAAACCAAAGGTACAAGTACAAACTAGGCAAAACCTGACTCAATAACAGTAGCTGTGAGAGGGACCTTGGACAATCACTGAAACATGAGCCAGCAATAGGGTAATACAATCCTTCGTGGTATAAAGAGAGGCATAGAATCAAAATCATGTGAAGTATTAGTACCACTTTATACAGCCTTAGTAAGGCTATACCTAGAAAACTGCATCCAGTTTTGGTCACGACATTAAAAAAAAAGATATTGAGACTTTGGAAAAAATGCAAAGAAGAGCAAGTAAGATGATTAAAGAACTGGAGACTAAAATATTTGAAGAACGGTTGAAGGATTTGGGTTTGGCCAGTCTAGAGAAAAGGACTAGGGGTGACATGATAGCAGTATTCCAGTATTTGAGGGGCTGTCAAAAAGAAGAGGGAGTCAACTTATTTTCCAAACTGCCAGAGGACAAGACAAGAAACAACGGATGGAAACTAATCAAAGAGAAAAGCAACCTGGAATTAAGGAGAAACTTTCTAACAGTGAGAACAATTAACCAGTGGAACAGCTTCCCTTCAGAGGTTGTGGGTGCTTCATCACTGGAGGTCTTTAAGAAGAGACTGGACAGCCACTTGTCTAAAATTGTATAGGGTCTCCTGCTTGAGCCGGGGATTAGACCAAGGTCCATTCCAGCTCTATTCTGATTGATTGACGATGAGGGCTCTATGTGAGTTGCTTTTTTTCACGTTCTTTTCTGCAGACAATCTAGATTCTTCTGATTGTTAATGTGAAAATACTGAGTGCCGATATGAAGGCACTACTCAAGTACATGATGTTTTGAATTAAGCAGAACATTTGGAAGAATTCTCTTTTGCATTAGGAGAGAAAAGAGACGGGCTCATTTCCATCAGGAAATGATTGATACTCTTTTGTATCAATAACTTTTTTTTTGCCGGCTAAAAATCTATTCAATTTATTAAGACATAATTTCAAAACTTCTTTCCCAAAAATATCTCAGTTGCAATAGTAACTTTGTAATTTAATTACAAAGTTTAGAATATGAGAAGCAACATTATTCTCAGTTTCCTTGAGTGAGTTGTGTGGGACTTCACATAGGGAGAAATGTGAGGAAGAATTTTCATGGCGCTCTGTATTTGCAAATCACAAGAGACTTGACTCAGTAGAGGAACCTGATAATTTTGGGGGGAGGGGAAAATTCATTCCCCACCCTCTCAATTGCCCTAAAGGTACAGATAATCCTCAACTAAAATTTCTGTTGCCAAATGAAATAGTTGTTAAATGAATTTTGCCCCATTTTACGACCTTTCTTGCCACAATTCAATTAAGTGAATCACTGCAGTTCTTAAATTAGTAATTTGGTTAAGAGAATCTCACTTCCTCATTGACTTTGCTTGCCAGAAGGTTGCAAAAGGTGATTATATCATTCTGGGACAGTGCAACCATCATAAATATATACCAGTTGCCAAGCGTTCAAATTTAGATCACATGCCCATGGGGATGCTGCGACAATTGTAAGTGTGAAAAACAGCCATAAGTCACTTTTTTCAATGATGTTGTAATTTTGAACGGTCACTAAATGACCTGTTGTAAGTTGAGGACTACCTGTATATTGCGATTCAATATTGAAAGCTGTTGAGAGATCCAGCAGAATACCCCACCAGAAGTTCAGTGTCCAGCAGAGTTAATTCACAGGGACAATCAGTGCTTTCTCTGTGCTGTGACTCAATGAGAAACCCAAATATAACAGGACCAGATATTCTGCTTCCCCAGAGTAAGTTTCTTGAATAATGGGAACAAGTTTCCTGAGTTGTTATTTTGACTATTAAATTGAAACTATGTCCATACGTTATGCAAAGGTTTTCCTCTCTTGCATAGTAGTAAGTGAAGTAATACAGAGAATCAACTGTGATTCCCAAATCCCTTCATAATTATCAAAATCACAATGATTACTTCATCTTCCACTAAAGGCTAGGGGACTTCTCTCACCCACAGTTATTTTGCAACAAGATAGGTGTTAGTAACCCTCATCCACAGATTTCTCAAATATTTTGTAATTCTTATAAAAAATTGAAGCTCTGGTCCACAAGTGCCTCAAGGATGATGAAGAACACATGGTGAGACTCCTGTAGGCATACTGTGCAGGTCTGAATTTTAATGCTGCCCTTTTAACGTGCCAGATTAAATTTTATCTTGCTTGACCAACTCAGTGGATCTGTGTTGTTTGCCTAGAGAACTTGGCTTCTCCTTAGACAGCTCTGAAACCAAATATAGTGGGTGCCTGTCTCAGAGAAGGACAGAAGTTCTCCATTATGATATCTGAAATACTGCTGATGCTTCTTCTTCTGGTGTCTCATTTTCCATGTGGCACGCTGATATCCAAATGTCCATTGAACGTACAAAAAGAGGGAGGTAACATATTTAATTACTACAAGCCAGGAGATTTCCTGATAAGCGGAATCATTTCTACATCTAGCAGTTTCATAAATCCATACCGCTTCTTCAAGCCTCCAAACAACCATTTTCAAAGGTAATTCCTGATGTGAACTTCATGCTAGTGATTAATGTTCTCTCTCTCTCTCTCTCTCTCTCTCTCTCTCTCTCTCTCTCTCTCTCTCTCTCTCTCTCTCTCTCTCTCACACACACACACACACACACACACACACACACAAACACACACACACATCTTTCCTGGGCAAGTGGCCATAGTCCTCATCTGTTAACTTTCAGCTTTTTTTTTCATCAGAAGGTTTATGGGCAACTTGTGCCATAAAAGGAGTTGAGGCTGGTATTTTGCTTTCTTCAGAATGAGTGCTATTTTCCATCTTACTTTGTGTTTTAATTAATAAGATAAAAAAAATAAAGAAGCCAAGGACCACAGCAGTATCCATGGCAGGTGGCCTTGGATGTAGGATATCTAAAGACCGTGAAAACACCATCCATCCTATTTAGAAGGGCATTCAATTTAGTAGAGGTGACTTCAGCTGTTCCAAAGAAAAATCCATTTCTAGTAAGTGGTTGTTGTTATTATAGTTTGACATAAAAAGTTGTTGTTGATTTGATTAGGTGAATTCAGCGCAGTACTGGCTACTTTTGGAACCTTATTTTAGATATTCAATTCAGTCACTGAACCAGGATAAATTAACAATAAAATTAAAAATTACAGTCTTCCCGTATGGAAGTATCAATCCATACAGACTGTGAGGGAAGTCACTAAAAATTAAAATTAATAATATAGAACTACAGAACTAGTTCAAGATAAAATGCTTACCATGCAGATATGAACATTAAAACTTTATATGCTTTAATAATAGTGACATCTACGACATTAACTGTCTACTACAAAAAAGTATGGAAATATTATAGAAGATTCTATACAATGTACTGTCTGAAAAGACAATAATAACAATAAAATTAAAATTTTATTTTATGACAAAGGAATGTTAAGTTTAATATCAAGGATTCAATAGCTAGCAATGCATCTGTGCAAGGGCAGGCTCTATCATGGCTGGTGAATTTTTATTCTTAATTTTGCAAGCTGATATGCAAAATTCAGAAACATGATAGGGTTGGAAAACATTCTGAAAGAAACAAAAAGATGTAAAAGTTATCAAAAGGAGTAGGCAATCTAGTCAGCCTTGGAGAGATGAGAGTTATTCCATCTCCTTATTATATGAATAACGAGTGGTGATTAAGGCTTCAGGCTAGAAACTGGAAGAACATGAACTCTTGTTCCACTGGTTGGCCTTGGGCCAGTCACTTTCTCTCAGCCTTAGGAAGGAGGCAATGGCAAACCACTCTGGAAAAACTTTGCCAAGAAAACTGCAGGAACTCATCCAGGCAGTCTCCAAGAATTGAACACAATTGAACAGAAGAAAAAAAAGGAATAATAAAGAAGAACAAATTTGGAGATTTTCCAAGATGCAGTGTTATTCCAGAATAATCTGCCCCAACCCTCAGATTATTATTAGAAGAGAACTCTACTAGAACATTGGTCTTCCCTTTTTTTCATCAAGCACATCAAAGTCACTAGATCCCTTGGAGGATATTGGTAATATTAAGGACCATCATGTCAATACTGTTTTAGAACAACCATGCAGATAGAATTTATCGAGGATGATCTATCCTCAATTTTAGAATTAGAATAGAATATAACAGGAAGGGGCCTTGGAGGTTTTCTAGTCCAACCCCTTGCTCAAGCAGGCGATCCTATACCATTTCAGACAAGTGGCTGTCCCGTCACTTCTTAAAAATCACCAATGATGAAGCACCAACAACTTTTGAAGGCAAGCTGTTCCACTGGTTAATTGTTCTCACTGTTAGAAAGTTTCTCCTTAATGCCAGGTTGCTTCTCTCTTTGATTAGTTTCCATCCATTGTGTCTTGTCTTGCCTTCTGGTGCTTTGGAAAATAAGTTGACCTCCTCTTCTTTGTGGCAGCCCCTCAAATACTTGAATACTGCTATCATGTCACTCCTAGTTCTTCTTTTCGCTACATTAGCCATACCCAATTTCTGCAACTGTTCTTCATGTTTTAATCTCCAGGCCTTAAATCATCTTAGTTGCTCTTCTCTGTACTTTTCCAAAGTTTCAACAACTTTTTTCTAATGTGGTGACCAAAACTGGATGCAGTGTTCCAGATATGGTCATACTAAGATTTTATAAGGCAATACAAATACTTCACATGATTTTGATGTCAAGCCTGTGTTTATATAACCAAGAATTATATTAGCTTTTTTGGCTACTGCAGCACACTGCTGGCTCATATTTAAGTGATTGTTCACTAAGATTCCAAGATCCATTCTCACAGTTATTGGTATTGAACCAAGTTTCACCTAATCTATAGCTACACAGTTGGAATTTTTTTTTTTTGCCTAAGTGTAAAACCTTACTTTTATCTGTGTTGATTTTCATTTTGTTGGATAGGGCTCAGTGTTCAGGTTTGTCAAGATCTATCCTAAATCTGGCCTTTTAGTTCTCCCTGTAAGGAGATAAGGAAGCCTATTTTTTTAAAAAGATCTTGGAGGAGTTCATTTTCTAAATTTGCATTGGTTCAGGATACTGAACAAAGTCAGCAATCATTTAATTTGGTAATCCCTTAGGTCCGTTAAAATAACCCAGACTAGATGGGAGTGAAAGAAGAGCACATGAATTATATTCGAATATGAAACAATAGCTCAAGATTTATTAATTGATTTTGGTTCATTGTGTGCATAAAGTCAGTGGAGTCTTTTATTGATTACATACCTAATTTGTCATGATGTTCTGTCCCTAACCTGCTCTTTCATTGCCACTGTAACTGAATCCAGCCCCATTGTTTTTAGTCATCTTCTCTTTCTTTCCAACATTCCCAGCATTATAACTTTCTCCAGAGAGTTAACTCTTTATATAATGTTTCCAAACTGAGATAATTTGAGCCTGGTCATTTGTTGAGTGAGCACTCTGGTTGAATCAATTGATGTTCCATTTCCTTGTTTTTTTGGCTGCCCACAGTATACTCAGGAGTCTTCTCCAACCCTAAAATTAAAAAGTGGCAACTCTCTTTCTCTCCTGCTTCTTCAAAGTCCAACATTTACTTCCATAGAGTATTACAGGGAATACATGAGTTGAACAATTCTGACCTTTGTAGATATGGACATACAACTTCCTGATAGTTAGAACAATTAACCAGGACTAGATGACCTCCAAGGCCCTTTCCAACTTTATTATTATTATGGCATCTGAATATATTTTCCAGGGCCTTCATGGCTGCTTTACTAAGACTGCTTGTGAAAAGGTCTTGGCAATGGAAGGCCCAAACACCCAAAGAAACTCAATGTTGCTTGAGCTGAGCTGAAGCCTGCTGCACTCTATCCAGGACCCTCAGCCTCCAGCCCCTTGGACAAAAAGACCACATTTTTTTAAGTTGAGATTTTTGTCTTTCTTAGCTAAAGAACATGACTAATAATGCAAAAAGTTCTTCTATTTTTATTTATGGTACCTACCTACCTACCTACCTACCGACCGACCTATCTATCTATCTATCTATCTATCTATCTATCTATCTATCTATCTATCCCTATCACATTTACAAACTGCCTATCTTCCTCACAGTTACTGTGATTATTGTCAAATAAGATATAAAACATAAAAATATAGATAATATAGATATTATAATATAAGGCAGATTAAAACAAGAATAAAATGTCTAAAATTCAGAATTAAAAAGACAGGGCAGGTCCTTCAAGACACTAACTAGCCCTATGGCTGTGTGCATCTCTGTGGGTCCCAAGTGAGTCAGCAGAACCAGACATTTCTGAACAGTCAGGAGAATGGGTACCCACCTCATCTCTGGTGGAATGTTCCAAGGGGCAGGGACAATGGCAGAGAAGGCTCTCTTCCTGGACCTCACGAACTGGAGTCTTTAGCTGATGAGGTCTGCAAATACTTTTCCAACCAGACCAGGTGAGATGGGCCAAAGTAATGGGATGAAGATGGTTCCATAGGTAGCCTATCCCAATGCCAGGTACTTCAAAGGTCATAACCAACACCTTCAATAGGACCTAGAAGCAAACTGGCATCCAATGCAGCTTGTGCAACAGAGGTGTTATATGTGCAGTCCTTTAGGTGTCCATAATTGCTGGCACAGCCACATCCTGTGCCATCTGAACTTCTAGATACTTTTCAAGAGTAGCCCCAGGTAGAGCACAGATTGTTAGATTGTCAAATTTGTGTACTAGACTTATAAGACAGCAATCCAACTGATTAGTTATAAATGTCCTTAAAGGAACAGTTTCAGGAAATATGATGTGATTTTATGAATAGAAGATGAAAACTAACTGCAGTCTCTTATCTTGCAGCATACAGAGTATGAGCTTCTGTCATGTCCTGCCCTTCTTCTTTGCCACTCATGAGATCAACCAGAATCCAAAGCTGCTACCCAACATCACCCTGGGCTACAGCATCTATGAGAACTTTTTCAGTGCAAGGATAACATATGAGGTCATGATGGACTTGCTGTCTACAGGGCAAGAGAATGTCCCAAACTACAGTTGTGGAAGACAAAATAATCTTCTGGCTGTGCTTGAAGGGACTGATTCGGAGTTCTTTACTTCCATTTCAACTATGCTGGGCATCTACAAAATTCCACAAGTAGGAATGAATACTGAAGCTAATTTCATTTTGTAAAGTCTATTGATAATCCAAAAGGGGTCAGATAACAAATAAAATAGTCAGATTGCAGAGCTTAAAGAACACCTGAACTATTCATCAGGCATTCAAATACCTTTCCTCATTCTTACATCATTGCATATCTTGATTTTTTTTAAAGATACATAGATTACACAGAGATGTTTCAACTGAATGAACCTTCACCCATAGCTCATCTGAACTGCTCTCAACCATATTTTGCATGGAATTTGCATCCTCTTTTTCCACCCTTCTGCCTCTTTTCCCTGTCTTCTGGTCACTGCAGTCTCATGTCTTCGCAGACAAAAACATCTTTTTATCCTTAATCCAACCAATTCCAAACAACATCTCTAAGGATTGTAATGGAAATAACATAAGCAAATGTTACTTTAAGAGAGTTTTTCCCTACTTGCACAAAGACAATGAAAACATACCCAGTTGACATATTTTTTTTCTGCTGCCATCACGTGATGTTCCATTTTCCCCAATCTATGATCAAAGCAAATCAAATGATATATATTTTCAAAGCCTTTATAATACAAGAGTACAGCAAAAAGAGAAACACTGTAATACAGCAATTTGTTATTGGGCAAAGGAAAAAAATAGGATAATAAAACAGCATATCTAAATTGAAAATTTTGTGCAGCTGTATAACTTGGTGAATATAATTGACCAGCTGATATGTCAGTATAGAGTTAACATCAGAAAAAAAATCCCTTAGAGGTAAGAACTTATTTTTGTCCTTAAAAGGAAGCAATCAACCATCTTTTCTGTTTCATCTTAGATCAACTATGGGGTCATCAGCCACATTCCAGAGCAGAAACATCATTTCCCTTTTTTCTACCGGATGAGTCCAAAACAAGAACCTCCTCACTTGGCAATTATCAAGTTGCTCCTGCATTTCCGATGGACGTGGATCGGCCTCGCTGCTCCGGACAATGAAAGTGGTGAACGGTTCAGAAGAACCTTTGTGCCAGAAGCTGTAAGGAAAGGTGTCTGTGTTGCCTTTTCAGAAATCTTACCCATGGTTGTTAGAGAAGGGAGGGAAAAGGACATCCTTGAATATTTTAGCGACACTAAAGTGAAAAGTATTGTTTGTCAGTTGGACTCTCAGTCCTCATTAATACTAGCAGTGGTAATACGAGACATTGAAAAGAAAAAAATCCTGTTTGAGGAAAAAGTATGGATTGCTACAGCTTTGTCAGATTTAAATGTGAGATTATTTTACCAATTGGTTAATCTCCAGCATAACCATCTTTTATTATCTTTCTCAACTAAGGGAAAGAAAAGGACACAATATTATGATTTTAAATCACATTATTCTGCTACAGGAAAGTTTGGGGAGGCAGCATTTCAGTGTTCTTATTCAAGTCCTTTGTTGTCTAAGAAAGTTTGGAACAGATGCCTGGAAAAAGAGACCTGGGAAATCCCATCCCCGGATCTGGTTGAAAGAATCCTGTCTGAGGATGGCTCCAGTATTTCCACAACAATCCAGGTTGTGGCCTGGGTCCTCAGTGCTGCCTTTTCCTCCCAAATGAATAAGAGGAGGATTCCTGCTGGGGACCAGCAGACACTCCAGATGGTACAGCCATGGCAGGTAATGCTTCTTCAAAATGTTGCTGATGGTTCCCTTTCCATTCTTAAATGTTACATTAAAGATAAGCATCATCGTATGGGGATAACCTCACAACAATTGCCTGTTTCTAATATTTGTTCTGACCAAACAAATAGATTGTGTTGCTGACTCTTCTAGATTAAACCTGGTGTGCTGATTCAGGATGCTTGTGACATTAGGATATGATGTTTCAAGAGACTGGAAGTTTCTTTTCACAATTGTTGAATAAATAAGCAGTAGGATATGACATTTTTTACATTTTTTATACTTTTTAAAATCCTACAAGCTAGACTCCATCAGTATGTTGACTGAGAACTACCAGAAGTACAGGCAGGATTTCGAAGAGGCAGAGGAACTAGAGATCAAATTGCCAACATACGCTGGATCATGGAGAAAGCTAATGTGTTCCAGAAAAACATCTACGTCCACTTCATTGACTATGCTAAAGACTTTGATTGTGTGGATAACAACAAATTGTGGCAAGTTCTTAAAGAGATGGGAGTACCAGACCATCTTATTTGTCTCTTGAGAAACCTATATGTGGGTCAAGAAGCAATAGTGAGAACTGGACACGGAACCACTGATTGGTTCAAAATTGGAAAGGAGTCTGGCAAGGCTGTATACTGTTGCCCTGCCTATTTAACTTATATGCAGAGGACATCATGAGAAAGGCAGGGCTAGATGAATCAAAAAATTAAAATTAAGATTGCCGGGAGAAATATCAACAACCTAAGATAGGCAGATGATACCATTCTAATGGCAGAATGTGAAGAGGAATTAAAGAGCCTCTTAATGCGGGTGAAGAAGGAGAGTGCAAAAGTTGGCTTGAAACTCAACATTAAGAAAACCAAAAGCTTCCGGTGCGAGGCGACGGCGATGGCGGCTATCTTTTAGCCGTCCAGCTGGGAAAGTGTTAGAGCCGCGGAGCGCAGCGCGCATCAGCTGGCCCGTGGCTCGGAATTCCCTTCCCGGGCAAAGGGAAGGGACAGAGAGTGCAGGGATAGAGGTAGAACCCCTGAACCCCCTCTGGATTTATTTCTAGAGGGGGTGAAAGGAGTGTTCCCTCGGAGCTCCTGCTGATCTCCGCCTCCCAGCTGTTTTTGCTTCTTAGGAAGCAAAAGAAACTGCCGCTTCTATCTCCGTGTTTATAGCATTTTGGTGAGTAATTTTTAAACGGACGGAGCAGTTTAAAGGATTTTTGTTATATAATTTAGGTGTTTATTTTTTTATTATTTGATTTCTACTATTTTTCCTCCTTTTCTTTGTTATATTAGTGAAAGGATTTAAGATGGCGTTTTGAAAGTGTCGGAGTTTTTTTTCCTTTCTCTTTTGTTTTACTTTCCCTTTTTAAGGACCGGTTTTTGCTTTTGCTTTTGCTTTTGGCTTAGAATTTTTTCTTTTGAATTGTTTGCTCTTTTATTTTTTATTTTTTGGACTTATTCTGGACTTTCAAGGATTATAGTTTGTCTCTTTTTAATTTTTTTTTCCTCCTCCCTTCTTGTGTGGAGGGGAAAGGGAAGTGAGAATTGTGCTTTTTAAAATGGCTTCAAAGAGGCAGCAGCCTTCCTCAATACCCAAGGTTATTTCTTCTCCTATAACTTCCACTCCACAATTACAACAACAATCTAAACATGTACCACCGGCTCAGCCACCACCCTCCCCTCCTCTATCTGGACTTTCAGCACAAGAGGTTAGAGGCATAATGGGAGAGATTGTAGTTCAAATGAGAGAGGAAATGAATCAATTTGTCTCACAGATTAAATCAGAAATTAAATCTGATCTTAAAGAAGAGATAACGGGGATAAAGACTAAATTGCAAGAAAATAATAATGATTTACGACAAGATATACTTGCAGCTGTTTCAGGTTTGGCTACTGTGGTGGTTAAGCTCGATGCAAGGCTTGAGGAAGTGGAAGACAAAGTTGATTCCTTGGATGATAAAATTCAAGATGTGGAAAGGAAGGTGGACTCCTCACAAGAAGACATTTTGATGTTTCAGTACAGACAGATGGAGTATGCCCTGAGGATTAGAGGCCTCAAGGAAGATATGAATCAAGATTTGGTGGAGGTGGTCCTTACTGATCTGGCGCTGGCCTTGGATATGGATAAAGGAGAATTACAGAGAGAAGTGGAAAAAATTTATAGACTCAACTCCTGGATTGCTAAGCAGAAGAATTTGCCTAGAGATGTGGTGATTTATTTTACAAAGAAGTCCCTGCGGAATGAGATTATACAAGCTTTTTACAACAAAAGATTTCAGATTGCCGCCCAAGATGTCATCATTCTAAAGGAAATCCCATCCAAAATTTTAAGAAGCAGGAAAGACTTTGCTTTTTTAACCAACGAGCTCAAAGCTAGATCGATGCCATTTAGATGGGAAATTCCGATGGGTATTGTTTTGAGCCATGCTGGGACACGTTACAGATTGAATACAGTTGATAAAGCTAGAGACTTTTATACTTCGGTCCTGGGTGCAGGCTCAACTTCATCTGGTCGGAAATCTTTGAGTGGCAAGGAAGTCGAGCAGCAATCTGAAGCACTAGATTTGGTTTCCGCTGGGATGATAGAAGCTGTAAGACAACGCCAGACGGAGGTTAAAGAGCAGAGGATGACTCGTGCAGCCTATAAGCGTAAAGAGAAGGAGCAACGTAAAAAAGAGCCTAAAGAGAGTTCTCCTGGAAGTGCATCACCGCCGGTGGGAGGAGCAAGACCCAAGAGTTATGCAACACACGCAGCTCTTTCAGAGTTTGATGGTGTCTTCTCCAGGCTGCGTGCCAAGGGAGATGGCAAAGTTTTTGACCTGGAATGTTAATGGATTGAATTCTCCTCAGAAACGGAAAAAAATCTTTTATTATTTGAAGCAACATACCAATGATGTTATTTGCTTACAGGAAACTCATATTTTACTCAAAGATCAGAAATATTTAGTCAATGCTCGTTTGGGATCTCATTTTATATCTTCTGCTCCTGGGAAGAAAGGGGGAGTTGTTATATATGTTAAACAAAACCTACCAGCTTGTCTGGTAGAATCAGATCCCCAGGGGAGATATGTGATGATTGAACTTGGTATATATGGTAAGAAAGTACTTATAGTGGGACTTTATGCTCCAAATCAACAACAGGAACAATTTTATAAGCAGTTACATCAAAAAATAACATTGCTTGACTATAGATCAGTGGTATTAATGGGTGATTGGAATGGTGTCTTAGATATACAAAGGGACAAGAAAGGTTCCTCTCCTTTTCTTAAACAAGCAAGGTTACCTAAAGCCTTTTTTGATATGAAGGAAGATTGGGAATTAAGGGACTATTGGCGGGAATGTAATCAAGAGGAGAGAGACTTCACTTTTTTTTCTGATAGACACCAATCTTTTTCAAGAATTGACTTTTTTTTGATTACTACTGATTTGTATAATAAAGTAAAGAATGTAAAGATTTTTCCTAGATCACTGACGGATCATAGCCCAGTTTGGATGGAGCTGACCCAAGAGAAAGAGGAAAGGAGATCCTGGAGAGTTAATGAAAACTTGTTTAGACAAGAGAAGAATGTTCAAAAGTTAAAAGAGTGTTTAAAGGACTATTTTGCTTTGAATATGTATAAAGGGACTTCAATGTCAATGGTATGGGATGCAGGTAAAGCATTTATGCGTGGTGTTTTGATAAAAATGAATAATTGTCACAAGCGGAAGCAGATTCAGAAACGTAGAGAACTTGAAGATGAAATTAAATTAAAAGAAACGGTTTTGATTTTAAATCCTTCTGATGAAAGTATTAAAGAATCCTTAAAGTTATTAAAGTCACAATTTAATATGTTGATAGCAGATCAAGCTGCAACTAATTTATTGTTTATGAAACAAAATACATTTTGTAATGCTAACAAGCCTGGGAGATGGTTGGCTTATCAATTAAGAAAGAAACAGAGACAAAGAATAATAGAGAAAATAAATTATAAGGGTAAATTAGTTTTTCAGAAGGAATTGATCAAAAAATCTTTTTTGGATTATTATCAAAAGTTATACAAATCTACTAATGTGCAACTGCTAGATATAAATAAATATCTAGCTGAGGCAAGTTTTCCTAAACTGACTGAGGATCAGAAACATGAAATTAATGGCTTAATTACTAAGGAGGAAATTGCCTCAGCAATTCAACAATTGAAACTAGGGAAAGCACCGGGTACGGATGGGTTAACAGCTGTTTATTATAAAGCTTTAATGGAGGAGATGATTCAACCATTAAATGATCTTTTTAATGGTATCTTACAGGGTTTAGAGATTCCTCCTTCATGGCGTAGTGCGTTTATATCATTGATTCCAAAGGAGGATCAAGATCTTACTTTACCAAAAAATTATAGGCCTATATCTCTTTTAAATGTGGATTATAAGATATTTGTTAAAATTTTGGTAAATAGGCTTATGAGGGTGGTGCATCATCTTGTGCATAAAGATCAATCAGGGTTTATAACAGGAAGGTATATGAAAAATAATGTTAGACAAATTATTAATTTATTAGAATATTTAGACAAGAACAACCAAGTTCCTGCAGGGCTCATATTTTTAGACGCTGAAAAAGCATTTGATCAATTGAATTGGCACTTTATGTTAAGAGTAATGGAAGAAATGAATTTTGGCGAAAAGATATTACAAGCCTTTATGGTAATATATCAAAAACAAACGGCTCAACTTATTGTTAATGGAGGTTTGTCGGAGGTTTTTACAATAGAAAAAGGTACTAGACAGGGGTGTCCTTTGTCGCCACTGTTGTTTGTTTTAACACTGGAAATATTATTGATCAAAATTCGAGAGTCTCAGGAAATTAAAGGAATAGAAGTTAATAAAAAAGAATATAAGTTGAGAGCTTTTGCGGACGACTTGGTTGTTACTTTGTCGCAACCTGAGTATTCTGTAGTAAATTTATTACAGTTGATTTACCATTATGGTTTGGTTTCGGGTTTCAAGATTAATGTAAATAAGACTAAAATTTTACCTAAAAATATGTCTAGTCAGGAGAAGCAGATTTTGGCTAATTTGACAGGTTTTGAGATTGTTAATAAGGTAAAATATTTGGGGGTGATGTTGTCTGTTTCTAATGTAAAATTATTTAAAAATAATTATGAAAGGTTGTGGATCAGGGTACAGAAGGACTTGAAGAATTGGGAGAAGTTGCAATTATCCCTCATGGGAAGAATTGCAGTGATAAAAATGAATATTCTACCCAAGTTTCTTTTTTTGTTTCAAATGCTACCGATTTTGAAAAATGAGATTAACTTAAGTGAGTGGCAAAAGGGTCTTAATAAATTTATTTGGGCAGGGAAAAAGCCAAGGGTTAAGTTTAAAATTATGCAAGACTTCCGTGAGAGGGGTGGATTAAAGGTACCAAATTTGAAATTATATTATGATGCAGTGGTTTTAACACTAATTAGTGATTGGGTAAATTTGACAAATTCCGAGATACTTCATTTAGAGGGATGGGATTTACTTTATGGGTGGCATGCCTACCTAATATTTAATAAAAAAATGGATTGGGTTTTTAAATCTCATATCTTAAGAATTTCTCTACTTAGGATTTGGAGAAAATATTACAAAAGTGATTTTAAAGTTCCATTATGGGCTATACCTTGGCATGCGATAGAAGGAATAAAAAGAGGAGTAAAAATGGATATGGTGTCTTATAGTCAACTACTCAGATGGGACGGGCAAAAATGGCAGTTAAGATTACGGGAAGATTTAGCGCAAGAAAATATTATTTATTCTTGGTTCCAATATAGGCAACTAGTAGATAAATGGAAGGTGGATTGCAAATTGGGTTTTCTTAGAGAAGATGGAAATTTTATTAAACAAGTTAAGGATCAAAGACAAACCCATATTAAGAGAATTTATGGGGTATTAGTTGAAATGGATTCAGAAATGGAATTAATTAAAGATTGCATGATTAGATGGGCGCAGAATTTTGGTGAGCCAGTTCCATTGGACATTTGGGAAACTATTTGGGTGAGAAATGTCAAATTTACACAAGCACAGAACCTTAGGGAGAATTTTTATAAAATGTTTTATAGATGGCACCTTGATCCACAAAAAATGTCTCTTATGTACCCTGACCTACAACCTAAATGTTGGAGATGTGGGTGTATGGATGCCACTTATTATCATATTTGGTGGTCGTGTAGAGAGATAAAAGCATTTTGGATTAAGATATGGTGGAATATCCAGAGAATTTTTAAAAGGAGGGTAAAATTTACTCCGCAATTATTTTTGCTGGGTATAGTTACAGATTGTGATACAAAGGAGGTTGTATTGATGTTAAATTTGATTACAGCTGCGAGGCTGTTAGTAGGACAATACTGGAAGAAGGAGTCTTTGCCTACATTGCAGGAATGGTTTTTCAAAGTAGCTTATTTGGCAGAAATGGCAAAGATTTCGGCTTTCTTAAAGCAACAAACGCAAGAGAAGTTTCTTGTCGTTTGGGATAAATGGATAAAATTTATACAATTTAGATTGGGTATAAAAAATATCATATAGCTTTTTCATAATTTTTACTTATATATATATATATATATATATATATATATATATATATATATTAATGTTATATATAGATATTCTTTTTTATATATAAATATAAATTTTTTAATTTAATTTTTTATTTGTTAATTTTTAATTAAGCCTATATTCTGCTCTGGGAAGCTCAGGGGGGGGGGGAAGGGAGGGTTTTTGTGAGGGGTGGGGGATGGGGTTTTTTTTTAATATGTAATGTTTAGTGTTTTTTTTGTACATGTTGTTTTTGCTTTGTATTGTTTTTGTTTTTTTGTAAAATTTATAAAACTTTTAATAAAAAAAAAAAAAAAAAAGAAAACCAAAATCATGGCATCTGGGCCTCTCAATTCCTGGCAAATGGATGGGGAAGAAATGGACGTAGTGATAGATTTTATTTTCCTGGGCTCCAAGGTCACCTCAGATGGGGACTGCAGCCAAGAAATTAAAAGACGCTTGCTCCTGGGGAGGAAAGCTATGGCAAATCTAGACAGCATACTAAAAAGCAGAGACATCGCCCTGCCAACAAAAGTGCATACAGTTAAGGCCATGGTTTTCCCAGTTGCAATGTATGGATGTGAAAATTGGACCATAAGAAAGGCTGAGCGACAAAGAATTGAGGCCTTTGAACTATGATGATGGAGAAGACTCCTGCGAGCCTCTTGGACTGCAAGGCATTCAAACTGGTCAGTCCTAGAAGAGATCAACCCCGACTGCTCTTTAGAAGGCCAGATCCTGAAGATGAAACTCAAATACTTTGGCCAACTAATGAGAAGGAAGGGCTCACTGGAGAAGGGCCTAATGCTGGGAAAGATTGAGGGCAACACAAGAAGGGGACAACAGAGAATGAGGTGGCTGGATGGAGTCACTGAAGCAGTTCGTGTGAACTTAAATGGACTCCAGAAGAAGGTAGAGGACAGGAAGACCTGGAGGAACGTTGTCCATGGGGTGACGATGGGTCGGACATGACTTTGCAATTAACAAAAACAAGGATGTGACAATAACCATCATGCTCTATTGAGCTTCCACCATTGTTGCACAACATGTTTGGGATCTGAGCTTACAAATGTCATAAAGAAGAGCAGGCTAAAATAATAAATTAAAATGATCTGTATGTATGTGAGAAGGGGAGACAGACAGACATAGACAGACAGACAGAGTGGAAAGAGCCTGGAAGAAACAATGGGAGTGGGAAAGAGAGGGAGAGATGTAATTAAAGTGAAAAATATACTCTTCCTACCACATTTGCAGACAGAAGCACTAGGATAAAGTACCTCTGTTTTGACTTAGTGCTCAAATGAGAATGTATATATTGCAAGGGTGATTCTCCATGTCTTTTCAGCTCCATCCATTTCTAAGAAACTTCCAGATTTACAATTTTTCTGTAAATGACGTTTATTTGAATGAGTATGGAATTCCCACTGCTGACTTTAATATCATGGACTGGGCAATATTTCCCAACAAATCTGCTGCTGGGGTGATAATTGGGAATGTTGAAAAAGAAGTCTCTTCAGACATCAAGATCTCTGTGGATGAGAGCGCCATCATATGGCCAACATCTTTTAACCAGGTAACCAAATCTGCCTCCATGTGGGTTTTATTGTTCACCTGTTCCGATGTATCCATGTGATTTTTTGGTTTATCAGTCTTTTAACTCAGATGGAGAGTCACCACTGCTAAAAGGACAAGTTGAAGGAGACACTATTTCTCCTGGTCCTCTCAAAAGATCTATTCTTATGATAAGGGATTTCTGGTTTGATGTTGTAGTGATACAGATGTGGGGAGTGTGGAGCTCCACACCCCACAGCTGATTTCCTTCTGCCAGGGAGCCCCAAAAGCCAAAGGTCACCCCAGAGAGGCAACAATAAAGGAGGAAACCCTTGTTGATCATGGGCAGATGGCAATTAGCCCATTTGATCTAAGGAAATTCCTCCAAACCCACAGAAGAAAGACGGACTGTATTCATGCAGTCTGTCCAAGAGCTACTGACAGCTGGGAAGATACAATCACAATCCTGGAAATGGAAAAAGATCACACTTTTTAACAGAACAGAACATACCTGAAGATAAGGAGGAAGTCCTAATAGAAATGATTACTAATTTGTTTGCTGAGGCAGTAGAAGTGAAAAAAATGAAATGGAAGGAGAATTGGATCAGGTATATAGAATTAACTCAAGCTACACAAGGAGACATAGACTCCCTAGGTTCACGTTAGTTTTGTGAAAAAACAATGAGAGATGAAATATTGAAGAGAGTGAGAGATGAGATGATGATGTATAGAAAAAAAAAGAAATTGTGGTTCTGAACAGATCTCTAGGAGGATAAGAGATTCTCAAAAATACTACCAATTTTTGATTATAAAATTAAATGAAAAAGGAGTGAATTTCAGATGGTTGGTCCTGGAGGGAATATTAATAAATTGGGATGTGAAAACTTATAGATTGGACTCCATCTTTAAGGCAACAGAGTTCTATGAGACATACAGAAGTTTTCTTGAAGAGAAAACACAAGAATCACAAGGAGATTGGGAAAATGAAATACAGAGAAAGTTAGTAACAGAAGAGACACCCATACAAAGAGAAGAAGAAGAAGAAAAAAAAGAAAACACAGATCAAGAAAGAGAGTAGGTAATAAAAGAACAGAGACAGGAATTATCCACTAGGTGAATAAAACCTAAATATAAGTAAAGAAGATGGAGAAAGAAAGTGGAATTTTCTCAATGAATATAAATGAACTGAAATCCCATCATAAAGAAATATTTTTTGCACGATTATGGAAGCTAAAAATAGATATAATTTGTCTCCAAGAAACACATATAAAAAACCAACACTATAAATTGCTGGAATATTCCAAAATTGGGAAACTTTATTTTACATCAGCATCTCAAAAGAAAAGAGGGGCCACTTTATATATAAAAGAGACATTGGAATCCAAACAGGTCTACTCAGATAAAGAAGGAGGAATCCTAATGATAGAAATAATGATAAATCAAAACCAGATACTGATGGTAGCAATGTATGCACCAAATAACAAACAAGAAGAATTATATCAAAAATTACAAAGGAAAATATTGGAAATGGAACATCAAAGCATTTGTTTGATAGGAGATTTTAATGCAATTGTAGATAGAAAGTTAGATTATAGAAACAGCAAAAGAGGGGAAAGGGGAAAAAAGACACTCCCTAAGGTGTTTTTTAGAATGACAGAAGAAATTTCCATACAGGATACTTAGACAGAAAGTAACCCAAAAAAGACCCAGTACATGTTTTATTTGATTAGACATAAATCTTGGCCTAGAATTAATTAAGTACTAATATATATGAGATTGAGGTAAAACCTAACATTTGGGTGGATCATAATCCAATAATGCTGACCCGGAAAGAGGTAAAGAAGAAATCAAGATAGACTTTAAATCAATCTTTGTTAAAAGAGAAACAATTTGTAGAATTAGCAATAAAGGAAATGGAGTTTTTCTTTAAAGAAACTATAAGGGAAACAATATCAATTCAGAATGTATGGGACATAGCCAAAGCGTACTGTATATTCCGGCAAATAAGACAACTCGGCGTATAAGACGACCCCCGACTTCGGCACCTATTTTAATGCTTGCGGAAGTCATCTTATACGCCAGAAAGTACAGTATTTTAGAGGATTAGCTATAACATATATGGCTAAAAAGAACAAAAAAAAAACATAACAGAGAAGAATTCAAGAAACTGGAGTTAGAATTACAAATACATCCACAAAAGAAAATTGTGAAAAGACAAATGGAGACAATGAAACATAAATTAAATTTAATAGAGTCAGAAGCATTGGCTCTACAAATAAAAAGGATAAAACAAAACTTTTTTGAAAATAAAAACAAGCTGGGAAAATGGTTGGCATATAAACTGAAAAAAGAAAGAGAGAAGAAACTGATAATAAACTACAAGATGAGAAGGGTGACATACAATTTCAAACTGATGCAATTAAAAAAACAAAGAATTTTATGAAAAATTATATGATGTAGAACAGTGGTTCTCAACCTATGGGTCGCGACCCCATTTGGGGTCGATCGACCTCTTTTCGGGGGTCGCCAAAGGTGGCGATCTGCCATTTTGTCCCCTCCGGGGGGCGCCGCCGCGCATGCGCGCCGCACGTGGGGGTGGCGGCGCGCCCCCGGGGGGCACCGCCGCGCATGCGCGCCGCGCGCGGGGCCCCGCCCCCATGCACGCCGCGCGCGGGGGGCGCCGCCGCACATGCGCGCCGCGCGCGGCCCCGCCCCCATGCGCATTGCGCATGCACGCCACGCGCGGGGCCCTGCCCCCATGCGCGCCGCCGCCGCGCATGCGCATAACCTTTGTGTGACGGGGGTCGCCGTCACACAAAGGTTAAGAACCGCTGATGTAGAAGGAATTTCTCGAGAAAAAAATGATACAATACTTGGAAAATGCAAACCTACCAAAAATATCAGAAAACCTAAAAAATATATTAAATGAAAAAATTACAATGATGGAAATCATAGAAGCTATAAAAAGGCAGAAAAACGATAAAATACCAGGACCGGATGTGCTACCCGCAGAGGTTTGCAAATATCTACAAGATACATTAAGCCTACCAATGAAGAAAGTGTGTAACGAGGTATTATTAGAGGATGGAAGCAAGTATTACTTTAATATGAAGGGAAGATTCAGATTTGACACAGATGAAAAATTACAGACCAATATTATTATTAAATGTGGATTATACATTTTTTGCCTCAGTAATAGCAGAGAGATTGAAAAGATTCTTGATTGAAATTGCTACTGTTAGATTAGCAAAAATGTTTAAAAATATGTCTAGCAAATGTTGGAAATGTAATCAAAATCCCAGTACATATTATCACTTGTGGTGGACATGTGTAAAAGCAGACCGGGAGGCTTTACTCACAGTCACTTATGCCCTTGTCATCTCAAGACTGGATTACTGTAACGCGCTCTACATGGGGCTACCCTTGAAGAGCGTTCGGAGGCTGCAGTTTGTTCAGAATGCAGCCACGAGAGCGATTGTGGGCACTCCAAGGTATGCCCACATGTCACCTATCCTCCGCGAGCTGCACTGGCTTCCTGTGGGTCTCTGGACCCAATTCAAGGTGTTGGTTATCACCTTTAAAGCCCTTCATGGCATAGGGCCAGGTTACTTACAGGACCGCATACTGCCGCACAGTTCCCAGAGACCGGTGAGGTCCCACAGATTGGGCCTCCTTCAGGTCCCGTTGGCCAGACAATGTCGGCTGGCGGGCCCTCAGGGAAGGGCCTTTTCTGTGGTAGCTCCGACCTGGTGGAATCAACTTCCCCCCGAGGTTCGAACTACTCCCACCCTACTGGCCTTTAAGAAAGCCATTAAAACTCTCCTGTTCCGGCAGACCTGGGGCTGATGTCCCAGGGGGGGGGCGGGATATGATCGGACACACTGTATGAATGTATTTATTTTATTGTTTTATTGTCATATTATTGTTTTAATTTTGTACACCACCTTGAGTCCCTTGGGATTGGGCGGCATATAAATTTTAGAAATAAATAAATAAATAAATAAATAAATAAATAAATAAATAAATAAAAAACTTTTGAACTAAAATACATACTTGATGAAAAAAGATGTTAGGAAAACATGTAGATTTTAAACCTGATTTTTTTTTTTTACTAGGCATAATGCTAGAAAAGTTTGATAAACAAAATGTATATTTAACATTACACGTATTTGCACTGCACTGGAAAAATGAGATAGCACAATTAAAAGAAGCAATAATGAAGAACATTTTGGACTGTGCAGAAATGGATAGACTCACATTGAGAATCAAAGGAAAAGAAGATACAGAATACTTTCAAATATAGAACTTATTTTATCAATGATTTGAAAAGCAGGGCAGAGAGTAAGAATTTAACCAATATGACTAGGCAAAAATCAACCCAGACAACACATTGTTCATTAAGCACAAATGAATTGTAATGATAGAAAACTAATAAAATACTTTAAAAAAAATCTATTTCTTATGATGGGAAAGAATGGTGTAGAATGGAAAACGTGTTGTTGGCTAGGCCAAAGCTGCTTGTAGCACGTAAGGAAACTTAGGAGCATCACAAACCAGGGAACTGTCCTTTGACACTGAGGGACTTACGGTAGGGTGTTTTATTCAGGGGAATCTTTGGTGTTCTCTGAGCTTGGTTGTTTGTTTGCAGGTAATTTCATTGGTTAATTTCCCGACTAAGTAACATCATCAGTGCCTGATGATAGCAGTGATAATGTTATTTACTCAAGTAATGAAATAACTGCAAACAGGCAGTTAAAACCAGAGAGCATCAAGGAGTTTACAATTCAACACTGAGTTACACAGATTTTCTTCTATTGAATCATTCAATGTTTTTTTAGAACTGGAGTCTCCTTTGAGAGTGAGTTGATAGTAAATTGAGATCTAAGAAATACATATTGTAAGAAGGCAGAGGAAATGTTGTGACAGATGATGTTCTAGCAATTGCTAACATAAGATGAAGTAACCCTTTCTTTTCCAACCTTTGGACTAGACTTTCCACAGTTTTGTATCGTTGACCAGTTGGCTGAATCTGATAGGATCTGAAGCCCAAATGCAGAAAAATCCCGGGATAATGATGATTGGACTGGAGAGTCAGCAGCTTTTTCTGAACATTAAGGGGACTCGGAAATCATAGCCTGCTGAAATGAAACTGCTAGTGGAAAAATTTCACTAAAACAAAAATATTTTCATTGTATTTTGAAAAAGATCTTGAAAGTGCCTTCTTGAATTCATGAACCCACTTTGGTGCTCGCTTCCATTTTTAGAAGTAATCCCCTCATTCATACATTTCTCTGATTTTTCTTTCTGTTCAGAAGGCCCCCTTTTCTAGGTGTACAGAAAGTTGCCTCCCAGGATATACCAAGCTGACAAGAGAGGGAGAACCAGTTTGCTGCTATGACTGTTCTGCATGTATGGAAGGAACCATCTCTGTGCAGGAAGGTAGGTAATTCAAGAACAAAGAAGCAGCACTAGTCTTTTATTCTAAGGATAATATAGTAGCAATAGGAATTGCACTTAGACATATATTACTTCATAGTGCTTCACAGCATGCTCTAAGCAGTTTACAGAATCAACATATTGCCCCTCAAAAATCTGGGTCCTCATTTTACTGATCTTGAAAGGATGGAAGACTAATTCAACCTTGAGTTGATGAGTATAAAACTCCAGGCTGTGGGCAGAGTTAGACTGCAATACTGCATTCTAATCACTGTGCCACCACAGTTCTGGTATTAGCAAGATTTGTTCTCATATACCAACATGCTACATCTAGACTCAGGAAACAGACTAAAAACACTGCAAGAACTGGTCAGTGAAGGTAAAATTCACCATTGTGAATGTTTTCACAAGTTGCTGAAACAATAACAAGCAATTTTTCAAAAAGATTGAGAGACCTTAAGAAACACGATAGCATTTGAAACACATATAGAAAACAAGATTTATGATTAAGAACCATATATAAATTGTTTTTGAAATACAACATGGAGATGGAAAAAAATAAACATTTTTATGATAAAATGGATGCAAAATGGCAAACAATTAACCACAATACAAAAAGAAAAATACAGAAAATTCACGCCAACTTATAATTTAAGGGGAAATTGCTGCAAAATGTTTTTCAAATGTTCTATAGCTACATCAACAATTGCAAAATAAACAAATAATAGAACATTTAATGTTGGAAAAGCCACGAGAAAAAGGAACACTTTGTCATCTGTAGTGGTTATGCAAAAAAACCTCAAAAGCATTGGAATGAAATACATCAAATTATTCAAGAAAATCCTATACAAAATGAACTGAAATCACACATATTCTTTATAGGTATAGTTTCAAAAAGCAAAATAAATAAATAAATAAATAAATAAAAAATGCTAATCCTAAACCTATTTTTTCTGGCAGTCGCAAGAAGAAAGTTAGGAGAGAATTGGAAAAATAGATATTTTGTCAGTGATGTCAGATTGGGAGGTCAATTTGGAGAATATGCAGCAATGACACTTGACAATACCTACAGCAGTGATTCTTGGCAACATTAAGTCATGTGGACATGAACTCCCAGAATTCCTCAGAAGCCATGGAATTCAGGGAATTGGGAAATTCTGGCTGAGGAATTCTGGGAATTGAAGTACATGTTTTAATGTGAAGGTTGAAAACGCTGAACTACAGAATCTGTGATTAAGTTTAAGCAACTTTTAAAAAGAATAGCTCCCGTATGTGGAACACATTGAACAGCAGGATATATTTAAAGCTTTAGAACATGATTTTTAACCAGAAAGTTGTGAGATGAATCAAACCTAATATCAGATGCCAGCAAGAATCTTTACACTTTAAAGTAAAACACACAGAGAGAAACAAATAGATTATGTATGGAAGTGGTGTGTTTGTGTTTGTGTGTTTATTCTACTCACAGCTTGGGGAAATAACGAAAGGAAAGAGAGAAATGGTTTCCATAAACATAATTAACTACTTTATTCATTCTTAGTAATTAAGCATTTTTTCCTTGCATTTCATTATTCGAATAATATAATTTCTTTATAAATAGAGAGAGAAAGAGAAAATCTTCATTGCTCTATCTACATCCTGCTTCTGCTTGTTTGGTCATGATGTACTGAATGTCATTGAATCACTATTTAAAAAGCAGTTGTGTTTTCCAGATGTAGCCCAATGTGCAAAATGTCCAGATGACCATTTCTCCAATGAGAAGCGGGATCAGTGTGTTGCCAAAGTTATAACTTTCCTGTCCTACAGAGAAAACTTAGGTCTCATCCTGGCTGTCTCTACCCTTTTTTTGTCACTTACCACTGCCTTAGTTCTAGGAATTTTTATTAAATATCGAGAAACTCCCATAGTCAAAGCTAACAACCGTGATCTCACCTACATTCTGCTGATCTTTCTCCTGCTTTCCTTCTTGACTTCCCTTCTATTCATTGGTCAACCCAAGAAAGTGACATGTCTTTTTCGACAAACTGCCTTCAGTGTTGTTTTCTCAGTTGCTGTGTCATCCTTGCTGGCCAAGACTATCATGGTGGTGATGGCATTTCTGGCCACAAAGCCAAGAAGCAAAATGAGGAAATGGCTGGGGAAATCTTTGGCCAATTTCATCATCTTCTCCTGCTCTGGTGTTCAGGTGGGCATCTGTTTCATATGGCTGGGAATCTTTCCCCCATTCCCAGATTCTGACTTATATTCCCAAAAAGGGCAGATCCTACTGCAATGCAATGAAGGTTCAGTCATCATGTTCTATTCTGCCCTTGGCTACTTGGGCTTTCTGGCTTCCATCTGTTTCTTGGTGGCTTTTCTAGCCCGAAAACTACCAGGTGGCTTCAACGAAGCCAAGTGGATCACCTTCAGCATGCTGCTCTTCTGCAGTGTTTGGGTTTCTTTTGTCCCCGCCTACCTGAGCACCAAAGGAAAATACATGGTGGCTGTGCAGATCTTCTCCATCCTGACCTCCAGCCTCGGCTTACTTGGCTGCATCTTTGTCCCCAAATGTTATATCATCATTCTGAGACCTGACATGAATGTGAAGGAGCATCTAATGTTGAAAAACAACGAGTGATCTAGATTTTGGCAGTTACATTTTATCCAAATTATTGCTCAGTTAAAATAAGACATTGCAAACAGTTATTTGTTCAAAGAATTTTTTCCCTCCCATGTGATTAATCTTACTATCAATAAATAGCATAGTAAAGGTTATTGATGTTTCTTCCAGCAATTGAAAACCATGTTATTTGTCTTCTAATCTACATTTCTTCAATATCCATTCAATATACGAGATGAATAAATAAGAAAGGAGAGTACAGTGTTGTCTCATTTCTTTACTGATCTGGAATCATACTGTTTAACTCTGGTTTTTTCAGAGTATGGCTTCGAGTCCTTGTGTAGATTTTTTAAAAGGACAAAGAGATATTGTCAGATTGTCATTTCTCAAAAACATTCCATAGCTCAACATGATTTCTTTTAATTGTTCATTTATTTTAAAAGATTTGTTATGGTCACCTATGTTAAGACATATTTTATTTTTTATAATGTACAAAAGCCATAATCTTAACAAGTATTTTTGTTTTCTGTTTATCCAATCAGGAAGTGACATCTACTTTGGGTACTTAACTTATCCTTCCAATTTCCCTCCACCCTCTGTCTCTTGTTTCACCAAATTTTAAGGTAAACCAGCCAAATGCATTTCCCTCAGGGTTCTAATCCCTAACAGCCTCATGAGGATATGAGTCTCCTGCAGAGTTGTAGTCCCTAACTTCTATATAATAGGCTGGCCCAGTGGGACTGCTTTCTCCAAAATCAGCAAGCAGGTCACTTCATCAGCCCTTATGACAACTGAACTGACCTTCAAAAATAAAAACTGAATTGCTTTTTTTCCCCTGTTACTGACTACAAAGGTTGGCTCACAGAAGCAGAATAACAAAAATGCCAGGCAAATAAAATGCAGGTTGACACTTTTCTTCCTGCTGCGTTCACATGATGTTCCATTTCCCCCAATCTATGATAAAACCAAATGAAATAAAATATTTTTTTATAGTCATTCACCAGCATTTACCATAAAAGAATACAGCAAAAAGAGAAACAGTGTAATACTACGATTTGTTATTGGGGAAAGGAAAAAAAAGAATAGGGCAACAAACAATAGATCTAATAAAAAGTTCTGTGCAGTTGTATAACTTGGTGAATATAATTGACCAGCTGATATGTCAGTATAGGGTGAACATCAGAAAAAAAAATCCCTTCAAAGTAAGCACTTATTTTTGTCCTCAAAAGCAAAGCAATCTGCCATCTTTTCTATTTCATCTTAGATCAACTAAGGGGTAAGGAATGGACCCACTTCATTCACTCTGTCAATATGCACAGATTTTATTCCTTGTTCTACTCTTGGTCCAAATTTTAAGCTAGACCAGCATAATGAGTCTTCCTCAGGGTTCTAATCCCTAACAGCAGAATCAGGATATGAGTCTCCCTCAAGGTTCTAGTCCCTAAGAGCAGAATGAAGATATAAGTCTTCCTCAGGGTTCTAGTCCCTAACAGCAGAATAAGGATATGTGTCTCCCTCAGGGTTCTAGTCCCTAACACCTACATACTAGGCTGGCCCAGTGGGACTGCTTTCTCCAAAATCAGCAACTAGGTCAGTTCGTCAACCCCCCATGACAAATGAATTGACCTTCAAAAATCAAAACTGAATTGCTTTTTCTCCTTTTACTCACTAGAAAGGGTGACTGAAAGCAGCAGAATAACCAAAATACCAAGCAAATACAATCCAGGCTCCACAAGTTTCTGAAACCAATATAGAGATGTTTTATCAAGGAGCTTTCCTCAGTATAATTTTTAGATGAGATGCAAATCTCTTGTCAGAGATGATGAAAAAATGATGAAAAAAACAAACAAACCCAGACCCAGGAAACTACAGACCAATCAGTCTGGTATCAATACCTGGGAAGATCATGGAAAAGATAATAAAAAATCAGATCTTTGAATATCTCAAAACAAATAAAGTTATAACTAGGATGCAGCATGGGTGTGTTAAAAACAGGTCATGCCAAACCAATCTTATTTTATTTTTTGACAAAGTGACTAAATTAGTATACCAGCAAAATGCTGTGGACATAGTATACTATTTCTTCGTAAGCTAGATAAATATGGGGTAGATATCATCACCACCAGATGGATTTGTAACTGGCCGATAAACCACTCAACGAATAATTCTTAATGGTACTACAACTACATGGAGGGACATAAGCAGTGGAGTACTACAACGCTCCATCTTAGGCCTAGTACTGTTCAAAATTTTCATAAATGACTTAGATGAGTGAATAGAAGGAGAACTCATCAAATTTGCAGATGACACTAAGCTGGCAGGGATAGCCAACATCCCAGAAGACATGTTCAGACTTGAATAATGGATCCTATTAAACAACATAAAATTTAATGTGGAGAAAAGCAAGGTTTTACACTTAGGCAAGAAAAACCAAAGGTACAAGTACAAACTAGGCAAAACCTGACTCAATAACAGTAGCTGTGAGAGGGACCTTGGACAATCACTGAAACATGAGCCAGCAATAGGGTAATACAATCCTTCGTGGTATAAAGAGAGGCATAGAATCAAAATCATGTGAAGTATTAGTACCACTTTATGCAGCCTTAGTAAGGCTATACCTAGAAAACTGCATCCAGTTTTGGTCACGACATTAAAAAAAAAGATATTGAGACTTTGGAAAAAATGCAAAGAAGAGCAAGTAAGACGATTAAAGGACTCGAGACTAAAATATTTGAAGAACGGTTGAAGGATTTGGGTTTGGCCAGTCTAGAGAAAAGGACTAGGGGTGACATGATAGAAGTATTCCAGTATTTGAGGGGCTTTCAAAAAGAAGAGGGAGTCAACTTATTTTCCAAACTGCCAGAGGACAAGACAAGAAACAACGGATGGAAACTAATCAAAGAGAAAAGCAACCTGGAATTAAGGAGAAACTTTCTAACAGTGAGAACAATTAACCAGTGGAACAGCATGTCTTCAGAAGTTGTGGTGCTTCATCAGTGGAGGTCTTTAAGAAGAGATGGAAAGCCACTTGTCTAAAATTGTATAGGGTCTCCTGCTTGAGCCGGGGGTTGGACCAAGGTCCATTCCAGCTCTATTCTGATTGATTGACGATGAGGGCTCTATGTGAGTTGCTTTGTTTCACGTTCTTTTCTGCAGACAATCTAGATTCTTCTGATTGTTAATGTGAAAATACTGAGTGCCGATATGAAGGCACTACTCAAGTACATGATGTTTTGAATTAAGCAGAACATTTGGAAGAATTCTCTTTTGCATTAGGAGAGAAAAGAGACGGACTCATTTCCATCAGGAAATGATTGATACTCTTTTGTATCAATAACTTTTTTTTTTGCCGGCTAAAAATCTATTCAATTTATTAAGACATAATTTCAAAACTTCTTTCCCAAAAATATCTCAGTTGCAATAGTAACTTTGTTATTTAATTACAAAGTTTAGAATATGAGAAGCAACATTATTCTCAGTTTCCTTGAGTGAGTTGTGTGGGACTTCACATAGGGAAAAATGTGAGGAAGAATTTTCCTGGTGCTCTGTATTTGCAAATCACAAGAGACTTGACTCAGTAGAGGAATCTGATAATTTTGGGGGGAGGGGAAAATTCATTCCCCACCCTCTCAATTGCCCTAAAGGTACAGATAATCCTCAACTAAAATTTCTGTTGCCAAATGAGATAGTTGTTAAATGAATTTTGCCCCATTTTACGACCTTTCTTGCCACAATTCAATTAAGTGAATCACTGCAGTTCTTAAATTAGTAATTTGGTTAAGAGAATCTCACTTCCTCATTGACTTTGCTTGCCAGAAGGTTGCAAAAGGTGATTATATCATTCTGGGACAGTGCAACCATCATAAATATATACCAGTTGCCAAGCGTTCAAATTTAGATCACATGCCCATGGGGATGCTGCGACAATTGTAAGTGTGAAAAACAGCCATAAGTCACTTTTTTCAATGATGTTGTAATTTTGAACGGTCACTAAATGACCTGTTGTAAGTTGAGGACTACCTGTATATTGCGATTCAATATTGAAAGCTGTTGAGAGATCCAGCAGAATACCCCACCAGAAGTTCAGTGTCCAGCAGAGTTAATTCACAGGGACAATCAGTGCTTTCTCTGTGCTGTGACTCAATGAGAAACCCAAATATAACAGGACCAGATATTCTGCTTCCCCAGAGTAAGTTTCTTGAATAATGGGAACAAGTTTCCTGAGTTGTTATTTTGACTATTAAATTGAAACTATGTCCATACGTTATGCAAAGGTTTTCTTCTCTTGCATAGTAGTAAGTGAAGTAATACAGAGAATCAACTGTGATTCCCAAATCCCTTCATAATTATCAAAATCACAATGATTACTTCATCTTCCACTAAAGGCTAGGGGACTTCTCTCACCCACAGTTATTTTGCAACAAGGTAGGTGTTAGTAACCCTCATCCACAGATTTCTCAAATATTTTGTAATTCTTATAAAAAATTGAAGCTCTGGTCCACAAGTGCCTCAAGGATGATGAAGAACACATGGTGAGACTCCTGTAGGCATACTGTGCAGGTCTGAATTTTAATGCTGCCCTTTTAACGTGCCAGATTAAATTTTATCTTGCTTGACCAACTCAGTGGATCTGTGTTGTTTGCCTAGAGAACTTGGCTTCTCCTTAGACAGCTCTGAAGCCAAATATAGTGGGTGCCTGTCTCAGAGAAGGACAGAAGTTCTCCATTATGATATCTGAAATACTGCTGATGCTTCTTCTTCTGGTGTCTCATTTTCCATGTGGCACGCTGATATCCAAATGTCCATTGAACGTACAAAAAGAGGGAGATAACATATTTAATTACTACAAGCCAGGAGATTTCCTGATAAGCGGAATCATTTCTACATCTAGCAGTTTCATAAATCCATACCGCTTCTTCAAGCCTCCAAACAACCGTTTTCAAAGGTAATTCCTGATGTGAACTTCATGCTAGTGATTAATGTTTTCTCTCTCTCTCTCTCCCTCTCTCTCTCTCTCTCTCTCTCTCTCTCTCTCTCTCTCTCTCTCTCTCTCTCTCTCTCTCTCTCTCTCTCTCTCACACACACACACACACACACACACACACACACACACACACACACACACACACATCTTTCCTGGGCAAGTGGCCATAGTCCTCATCTGTTAACTTTCAGCTTTTTTTTTTCATCAGAAGGTTTATGGGCAACTTGTGCCATAAAAGGAGTTGAGGCTGGTATTTTGCTTTCTTCAGAATGAGTGCTATTTTCCATCTTACTTTGTGTTTTAATTAATAAGATAAAAAAAATAAAGAAGCCAAGGACCACAGCAGTATCCATGGCAGGTGGCCTTGGATGTAGGATATCTAAAGACCGTGAAAACACCATCCATCCTATTTAGAAGGGCATTCAATTTAGTAGAGGTGACTTCAGCTGTTCCAAAGAAAAATCCATTTCTAGTAAGTGGTTGTTGTTATTATAGTTTGACATAAAAAGTTGTTGTTGATTTGATTAGGTGAATTCAGCGCAGTACTGGCTACTTTTGGAACCTTATTTTAGATATTCAATTCAGTCACTGAACCAGGATAAATTAACAATAAAATTAAAAATTACAGTCTTCCCGTATGGAAGTATCAATCCATACAGACTGTGAGGGAAGTCACTAAAAATTAAAATTAATAATATAGAACTACAGAACTAGTTCAAGATAAAATGCTTACCATGCAGATATGAACATTAAAACTTTATATGCTTTAATAATAGTGACATCTACGACATTAACTGTCTACTACAAAAAAGTATGGAAATATTATAGAAGATTCTATACAATGTACTGTCTGAAAAGACAATAATAACAATAAAATTAAAATTTTATTTTATGACAAAGGAATGTTAAGTTTAATATCAAGGATTCAATAGCTAGCAATGCATCTGTGCAAGGGCAGGCTCTATCATGGCTGGTGAATTTTTATTCTTAATTTTGCAAGCTGATATGCAAAATTCAGAAACATGATAGGGTTGGAAAACATTCTGAAAGAAACAAAAAGATGTAAAAGTTATCAAAAGGAGTAGGCAATCTAGTCAGCCTTGGAGAGATGAGAGTTATTCCATCTCCTTATTATATGAATAACGAGTGGTGATTAAGGCTTCAGGCTAGAAACTGGAAGAACATGAACTCTTGTTCCACTGGTTGGCCTTGGGCCAGTCACTTTCTCTCAGCCTTAGGAAGGAGGCATTGGCAAACCACTCTGGAAAAACTTTGCCAAGAAAACTGCAGGAACTCATCCAGGCAGTCTCCAAGAATTGAACACAATTGAACAGAAGAAAAAAAAGGAATAATAAAGAAGAACAAATTTGGAGATTTTCCAAGATGCAGTGTTATTCCAGAATAATCTGCCCCAACCCTCAGATTATTATTAGAAGAGAACTCTACTAGAACATTGGTCTTCCCTTTTTTTCATCAAGCACATCAAAGTCACTAGATTCCTTGGAGGATATTGGTAATATTAAGGACCATCATATCAATACTGTTTTAGAACAACCATGCAGATAGAATTTATCGAGGATGATCTATCCTCAATCTTTGAATTAGAATAGAATATAACTGGAAGAGGCCTTGGAGGTTTTCTAGTCCAACCCCTTGCTAAAGTAGGCGATCCTATACCATTTCAGACAAGTGGCTGTCCTGTCACTTCTTAAAAATCACCAATGATGAAGCACCAACAACTTTCGAAGGCAAGCTGTTCCACTGGTTAATTGTTCTCACTGTTAGAAAGTTTCTCCTTAATGCCAGGTTGCTTCTCTCTTTGATTAGTTTCCATCCATTGTGTCTTGTCTTGCCTTCTGGTGCTTTGGAAAATAAGTTGACCTCCTCTTCTTTGTGGCAGCCCCTCAAATACTTGAATACTGCTATCATGTCACTCCTAGTTCTTCTTTTCGCTACATTAGCCATACCCAATTTCTGCAACTGTTCTTCATGTTTTAATCTCCAGGCCTTTAATCATCTTAGTTGCTCTTCTCTGTACTTTTCCAAAGTTTCAACATCTTTTTTCTAATGTGGTGACCAAAACTGGATGCAGTATTCCAGATATGGTCATACTAAGATTTTATAAGGCAATACTAATACTTCACATGATTTTGATGTCAAGCCTGTGTTTATATAACCAAGAATTATATTAGCTTTTTTGGCTACTGCAGCACACTCCTGGCTCATATTTAAGTGATTGTTCACTAAGATTCCAAGATCCATTCTCACAGTTATTGGTATTGAACCACGTTTCATCTAGTCTATAGCTTCACAGTTGAAGGCAATTTGTGGTCAATAGGACTGTGCTTTTAATAGCAAGATCCAAAGAAGTCCATCACCTGGCATGGTCCAAAAAATGATACAGACATCTCACATTATTTTTTTGAGGAATTAATTTCTGAGAATATTTCCTGCTTTACAATAGAGGGAGTGAGCTTTTGGTCTGACTTCTCCTGCTTTCCCCTTCATGGGGTCAACCAGAATCCAAAGCTGTTACTAAAGGTCACCCTGGGCTACAGCATTAGAGATACATTAGAGGGTGATGCATTCCATAACTAACTTCAGATTGTTAGATTGTCAAATTTGTGTACTAGACTTATAAGACAGCAATCCAACTGATTACTTATAAATGTCCTTAAAGGAACAGCTTCAGGAAATATGATGTGTTTTTATGAACTGAAGATGAAAACCAACTGCAGTCTCTTATCTTGCAGTATACAGAGTATGAGCTTCTGGCATGTCCTGCCCTTCTTCTTTGCCATTCATGAGATCAACCAGAATCCAAAGCTGCTACCCAACATCACCCTGGGCTACAGCATCTATGAGAACTTTTTCAACGCAAGGATAACATATGAGGTCATGATGGACTTGCTGTCTACAGGGCAAGAGAATGTCCCAAACTACAGTTGTGGAAGACAAAATAATCTTTTGGCTGTGTTTGAAGGGACTGATTCAGAGTTCTTTACTTCCATTTCAACTATGCTGGGCATCTATAAAATTCCACAAGTAGGAATGAATAATGAAGCTAATTTCATTTTGTAAAATCTACTGATAATCCAAAAGGGGTCAGATAATAAATAAAATAGTCAGATTAAAGAACACCTGAACTATTCATTAGGCATTCAAATACCTTTCTTCATTCTTACATCATTGCATATCTTGATTTTTTTTAAAGATACATAGATTACACAGAGTTCAGCTGAATGAACCTTCACCCATAGCTCATCTGAAGTGCTCTCAACCATATTTTGCATGGAATTTGCATCCTGTTCCCCCCCCCCCCCCTTCTGCCTCTTTTCCATGTCTTCTGGTCACTGCAGTCTCATGTCTTGGCAGACAAAAACATCTTTTTACCCTTATTCCAACCAATTCCAAACAACATCTCTAAGGATTGTAATGAAAATTACATAGGAAAATGTTACTTTAAGAGAGTTTTTCCCTACTTGCATGCAAAGACAATGAAAACATATCCAGCTGACATATTTTTTCTACTGCATTCACATGATGTTCCATTTTCCCCAATCTATGATCAAAGCAAATCAAATGATATATTTTTTTAAAGCCTTTACAATACAAGAGTACAGCAAAAAGAGAAACACTGTAATACAGCAATTTGTTATTGGGGAAAGGAAAAAAGAAAAAGAAAATAAAACAGCATATCTAATGAAAAGTTCTGTGCAGTTGTATAACTTGGTGAATATAATTGATCAGCTGATATGTCAGTATAGAGTTAACATCAGAAAAAAAATCCCTTAGAGATAAGAACTTATTTCTGTCCTTAAAAGCAAGCAATCAACCATCTTTTGTGTTTCATCTTAGATCAACTATGGGGTCATCAGCCACATTCCAGAGCAGAAACATCATTTCCCTTTTTTCTACCGGATGAGTCCAAAACAAGAACCTCCTCACTTGGCAATTGTCAAGTTGCTCCTGCATTTCCGATGGACATGGATCGGCCTCGTTGCTCCGGACAATGAAAGTGGAGAAAAGTTCAGAAGAACCTTTGTGCCAGAAGCCGTAAGGAAAGGTGTCTGTGTTGCCTTCTCAGAAAGCTTATCCTTGGATCGTAGAGCAACGAGGGAAAAGAACATCCTTGAATATTTTAGCGACACTAAAGTGAAAAGTATTGTTTGTTACTTGAACTTTCAGGTCACATTAATACTAGCAGTGCTATTACGAGACATTGAAAAGAAAAAAATCTTGTTTGAGGAAAAAGTATGGATTGCTACAGCTTTGTCAGATTTAAATGTGAGATTATTTTACCAATTTGTTAATCTCCAGCATAACCATCTTTTATTATCCTTCTCAACTAAGGCAAAGAAAAGGACACAATATTATGATTTTAATTCACATTATTCTGCTACAGGAAAGTTTGGAAAGGCAGCATTTCTGTGTTCTTATTCAAGCCCTTTGTTGTCTAAGAAAGTTTGGAAGAGATGCCTGGAAAAAGAGACTTGGGAAATCCCATCCCCAGATCTGGTTGAAAGAATCCTGTCTGAGGATGGCTCCAGTATTTCCACAACAATCCAGGTTGTGGCCTGGGTCCTCAGTGCTGTCTTTTCCTCCCAAATGAGTAAGAGGAGGATGCCTGTTGGGGACCACCAGACACTCCAGATGGTACTGCCATGGCAGGTAATGCTTCTTCAAAATGTTGCTGATGGTTCCCTTTCCATTCTTAAATGTAACAATTGCCTGTTTCTAATATTTGTTCTGACCAAACAGATAGATTTTGTTGCTGAATCTTCTAGAATAAACCTGGTGTGCTGATTCAGGATGCTTGTGACATTAGGATATGATGTCTCAAGAAACTGGAAGGTTCTTTTCACAATTGTTGAATAAATAAGCAGTAGGATATGACAATAACCATCATGCTCTATTGAGCTTCCACCATTGTTGCACAACATGTTTGGAATCTGAGATTACGAATTTCATAAAGCACAGCAGGCTAAAATAATAAACTAAAAAGATCTGTATCTGTGTGAGAGGGGGAGACAGACAGACATAGACAGACAGACAGAGTGGAAAGAGCCTGGAAGAAACAATGGGAGTGGGAAAGAAAGAGAGGGAGAGATGTAATTAAAGTGAAAAATATACTCTTCCTACCACATTTGAAGACAGAAGCACTAGGATAAAGTACCTCTGTTTTGACTTAGTGCTCAAATGAGAATGTATACATTGCAAAGATGATTCTCCATGTCTTTTCAGCTCCATCCATTTCTAAGAAACTTCCAGATTTACAATTTTTCTGTAAATGATGTTTATTTGGATGAGTATGGAATTATCACTGCTGACTTTAATATCATGGACTGGGCAATATTTCCCAACAAATCTGCTGCTGGGGTGATAATTGGGAATGTTGAAAAAGAAGTCTCTTCAGTCATCAAGATCTCTGTGGATGAGAGTGCCATCATATGGCCAACATCTTTTAACCAGGTAACCAAGTTTGCTTCTATGTGGGTTTTATTGTTCACCTGTTCCTATGTATTCATATATTTATAGTGTATTATACTCTATTTAAACCCCATTTCAACTCCTGCCGGGCTGCTGGAACGTGCTATATTGCATCAGCTGCAGCTAGATCTGTAAGTTTTGGGAGAATCCACCAGGAAAGTAGCGAGGCCCTGATTGGATCTCCATTATATTTATAGAATTATATAACTAAAAATCACAAACAGCAGCAGTTCATTCAGGGCAAGTGTGTCTGAGATCCCCTGTATCTAAGAATGTCTGGCTTAGTTCAATGCAACACTTACTTTGCAGCTGTCTTTCACAGCACACTTTTCAAACTTGGAAACTGTCTTATCTGTAAACAAATCACTAGCCTACAAGGACAGATCATTTACCTAGGGTCTGTAATCCGTGCTCTTCAGGCAGAAATTAGGTGTCCAGTTCAGCCCCTCTACTCTAGTAATCGTCCGTGCTATCAGCCCCCTTTACCACAAAGATCCTGCAGGAGAAGGGCAGTGTGGACAACCGTGGGTTCTGGCAGGGTGAGAGCTGTAGACCATAAACACCAAGCGTTCGCTATGTCCCTGCACAACAGTTACAGTGCCCTTGCTGACCTTAATAGGGACATTAAGGAGACAGGTAAAGGTATTTGTGAAGATAACTCAAATAAGCAGAGGATTGTGGTCCGAGATGAAGAACTAGATTTTGACAGGGAGAAGTGTGAATCAGGTATTGCACATCAGTCATGCAAGAATAGAAAGGCACCCAAAAAGAGAAGCTACCTTCTGGTAGGTGATTCAATTATAAGGGATGTAAATTTAGGAAAGGACACAGAGGCTTCGAAAGAGGTCAGGTGTCTTCCAGGTGCTACTGAAAGTAGGGACAAGAAGCGTATTTCTAAAATAATCAAGAATGGCAGCAAGGACTGTGATGTGGAGGCTATTGTACATCTTGGCAGTAACGATCTGTCCCAAAAAGATGTACTCTCTGTGCAGAACGATGTCCAGAGCTTGGGGAAGGAACTTAGCAGAATAGGCTGTAGGCTTACTTTCTCAGAGGTTTTACCAGTGTATAAGGAGCAAAACGGAAAAGGCCAGCGCATAGCACAATTCAATATGTGGCTAAAGGAGTGGTGTAAAGGGGAAGGCTTTGGATATATTAGTCACGATGTCAGTAGCTGGTCCAATCAAAAGATGTACAAAAGAGATGGTTTGCATCCATCAAAAAAAGGGACTGAGTTACTCGGCTATAAATTCACAGATTTTCTGGAGGGAAATTTAAACTAAACAGCGGGGACAGGGAGTTAATTGATACGGAACAACCCTGTCCCCGGCAATTTAAAAATTATAGGGCTATCAGTGCATGTAGCATAGATGTGTGTATGGACAAGAATACCAACCTTGCTATCAAGCAAAATGAAGCCTCTAATAGCGAGTGCCACATAAAGTGCACTAACCAAATAGGTGGTAAGACAATAGGGGAACTCAGGCACCACACAGGTTATGTAGGAAGGAAACACAGGGCCATTCACAAAGGACTCAAATGTTTATACACCAATGCACAGAGTATGAACAGCAAACAGAGTGAACTAGAAATTCAGGTTAATGAGGGCAGATACGATATTGTTGCCATTACAGAAACATGGTGGAATGAAACCCACACATGGAACACACAGCTAAAGGGATTTAAATTATTTAAAAGAAACAGACCAAATAAAAGAGGAGGTGGAGTTGCTCTCTATATAAGAAATAACTACATCTCCACAGAAATAGAGCACAACAATGATAAAAACTGTCTTTGCATTTGGGTCAATATAAAAGGGGGGGAAATGACATTGCCATAGGTGTATACTACAGACCACCCAACCAAACAGAGGAAATAGATGAACTTTTTGCTAGTCAGCTAACTAAAGTATGTAGGAAGCACATCACAATAGTAATGGGGGACTTTAACTACCCTGACATCAACTGGGAGACAAACTCCACACCAAGTGGAAGATCAAACAGGTTCCTGGCAAACCTAGCAGACAACTTTGTCTCCCAAAAAGTAGAGAAGGAACTAGGGGATCAGCCATTTTGGATCTAATTCTCACTAACAGAGATGAAATGATAGACGGTGTTGAAGCCATAGGAACCCTGGGAGGAAGTGATCATGCAATATTAGAATTCAACATTATAGAAGCACAACCAATAGAACACAGTCAAACTAGAGTCTTGGACTTCAAGAGAGCTAATTTCAATAAACTTAGAGAGGGCTTGGGAAGGATTCCATGGATGAGAATCCTCAAGGGGAAAACAACTCAAGAAGCTTGGGAAATTTTGAAAAATGAGATAATAAAAGCACAGTCTAGCACAATACCAACAAAGAGGAAAAACAACAGCTCTCAAAAGAAACCAGCATGGCTGCATAAAGAACTCTCTGACAAATTGAAAGATAAAAAGGACAAGTATAGAAAGTGGAAAGAGGGGAACACAACTAAGTCAGAATATCAGCAAATAGCCTGAGCCTCCAAAGATGAAGTGAAGAAAGCCAAGGCTCAAAATGAACTAAGGCTTGCGACCAAAGTCAAAAATAACAAAAAAAGCTTCTTTAAACATGTAAAAAACAAGAAAAAAGTGAAGGAAATGATTGGTCCATTAGTGGGTGAAAGTGGCAAGAAGGTGACAAGCAACAGGGAGAAAGCAGAACTATTTAACTCGTTTTTTTGCATCTGTCTTTACACAAAGGGAAAAAACAGACCAACCTATCAAAAATAGTGCCATAAAAAACAAAATAGAAACACAAGTTAAGATAGGCAAGAAAATGGTAAGTGAGCACCTGTCCAGCCTAGATGAGTTCAAATCGCCAGGACCAGATGGATTACACCCCAGAGTTCTCAAGGAACTGGCAGATGTGATATCGGAGCCACTGAACTATATTTTTCAAAGATCCTGGAACACAGGGGAACTACCAGAGGACTGGAAAAGAGCTGATGTAGTTCCCATCCTCAAAAAAGGAAAAAAAATGGATCCAGGAAATTACAGACCTATCAGCCTGACCTCAATACCTGGGAAGATCCTGGAAAAGATAATCAAACAACAAATCAACGAACACCTAGAGGCAAACAAAGTCATTACTAAAAGCCAACACGGGTTTGTCAAAAATAGATCATGCCAGACAAATCTTATTGCATTCTTTGACCAAGTGACAAAATTAGTGGATCAGAGGAATGCTGTGGACATAATTTACTTGGACTTCAGTAAGGCATTTGATAAAGTAGATCACAACCTACTACTTGACAAGATAGAAAAATGTGGGGTAGACAGAACCACCACCAGATGGATCCGTAGCTGGCTGACCGGCCGTACTCAGCGAGTGGTCCTCAATGGAACTGCATCTATATGGAGGGAAGTGTGTAGTGGGGTGCCCCAGGGCTCTGTTCTGGGCCCAGTACTCTTCAACATCTTCATCAACGATTTGGATGAAGGGATAGATGGGGAACTCATCAAATTTGCAGACGACACCAAGCTGG